>NC_081410.1:477386906-477705656 GCF_030272615.1 Cryptomeria japonica | reverse complement strand
ATTTTTATCTGATTATATCCATTGAAACCATCAAGAAAATAAAAGTATCTCTTACCGACCAATGAATCAAGAACTTGATCGATTAAGGAAAGTGGAAAATGATCCTTGTGTGTAGTAGCATTTAATTCCCTATAATCAACACACACTCGTCATTCACCACCCTTCTTAGTAACAATAACCAAAGGTGAAACCCACCCATTATCGAAGATAGGATAAATGAATCCTACATTCATAAGTTTTTGCAATTCAGCTTTCACTATTTCTCAGAGTGTTGGATTCATGCACCTTTCCAGTTGTCTAACTGGTCTACATTGTGCATTGATGTAAATTATGTGCATGTAGACATATAGATCAATACCCTTCATATCTTTGTTGTCCCATGCAAATGTTGAACTATGGTTTTGTAGAAACGGTGCCCTTTGTTGTGTTGGAAACTCATTGTTGATATTAAGTGTTCTTCCTAGGCTTATTTCTACAATAGTATCAACTGATGGGATGGAACCAAGGTCAAGACCAACATTTTTTAGGCTACAATCATTAGGTAACATACTTGTCATCATAGATGATTCAACAAAATCCTCAATTTGTACAAAGATATGGATTGGACAAGTGAGACATGATAAGAATTCTTCTTTTTTTGGATCCAATCTATAAGAATTTTGAATAATCTTAGCAAGAAAAACATCCTCATCTTGTGTTCCAATCATTGGCATTTTGTCTATTAGTATGAGAATATGAAGTGAGCATTGCTCATCTTCTTCCATACTAGGCCAAACTGCTTGTTCTAAGTCCAAAGAAGGTTGAGATGGGGGGATATATGATTAGCTATTTTGTTTTATCCCCAGTGGATATGGTTATGCTTCTAGATCTGCACCCAATGAATGCATCAGATGTATCCAACCATGGCCTTCCTAGGATCAATGGATACCCCCCCAAATGGACTTTAGGTTGTAGCACAGTTGGGGTAGGTTTAATGTTGCTCAATTGCAGGTCATCCATTATTTTCTTGATCATGGCTACTCCTAGGTCTATTAAAGCATTCTTGATAAGAGTTCCTTTTATACTAACGTCAACAACATGACTTCCTAGATCTGAATATTTTGGAACTACTATGTTCCGTAACATGATTTCAGTTAATTTCTTAATAACATGAACTATTTTGGGGTCTTGTTTCTTCCTACCAGGCTTCTTAAGACATAATTCCCTAATGGTTTTAGAGCAAATAAGGACATCCTCGATAGCTTGTAGGAGAGGTATTTTAACACACACATCTTTGAGCTATCCTAAGAGAACAAATTCAGTTGCAGTTGGACTTTTTTGAATGGCTAATCTCTCATAAAAAGGTGGATCTTTACAAAGGGTTGTCTCATGTGGTTGAGTCTTGCTCAAAGCTTCTTGATCGGAAAATTGTTACACCATAGAATATTTCACTAATTTGTGGCAAAGTAGGACTAGTAAGATTCATACTCGAACGTAAATGTACATCACTTACTTCCGATGTATAAGTTGGGTATTGCACTGTCTCATTGGAATAAGCTTTCTTAGGAGGATTATTATTAGGATTAGGAGTTGGCTGAATAGGCAATTGAGGCGGTCTAGGTATAGTAGATGAAGGTGTACTGGCCTTAGGCATTATAGCTTGTTTTTGCTAGTATGCAATAGGAAGTAAAGCGGACTAATAGGGTAAATTTTGTGGTTGTTGTGGGTAATTAGCAATAGACTATTGCCACTGGTGATTCCCATGCCATGGTTGAGACCATGGAGTTTGAGGACCTTGCCACTGATTAAAAGAAGGAATTTTGTTTTGAGGTGGCCTAATATTTTGCTGAGGTATCCAGTTTGATGATTTACTTGCCATGGTTGATTTTGCATTGTGTTCCAATGTCGAGAGTTCCAATTTACAGCATTCTGCTAAACTCCAAAAAATAAAGGATTAAAAGATAACAGGTCCGCTGGTATACCTTGTCTTGGCTACCATGGCTTGTGTTGGGCTATGTAGAATATCTATCCATCATCATCTTCTACAACATGGAAGTCTAGACAGACCATATTCTCTTCTGAGATTGCATCAATCTTTTTACATTTATAGTTGGATTGTTTCTATCTACAATGAGGGCAGTATTCTACAAGTGCAATATTTGCTTCCTCTTGCTTCCTTTTAAGATGGAGAGTATGTTGGCAAGACACACTGTATCAGTGAAGATTCATGCATGGAGATTGCTTAGGGTTTCTCATTTATAGAAACTCAATCAATAAACTTTGTCTGGTATATACAGATTAGATCTACCGAAAGTCATATTGTTTATCAGGCATAAGTTTGGAAGGTAGAACACAGTTACCAATAGAGTATCTTGTTATTGGTGATGTAACTCTGGTTGTGGTGATTAAGGTAGTTGATTCATGATTTGAGATAGCTTACTTTTCATTTCCAGCCTCTGGTGTCGATTCTAGTGCAAGATTCAAGGTCTGGTATCTAGTGACTCCGAAAGAATAGAGCTAATGTATTGTTTAGTCGAGTATTGTGAGATCCAGAATTCTTGAGTTATTTTCGGTGGTTGGTGTTGTGATAGAGTTAATTGTGTCGTTACATGTGAAGCATTTTATAATCTATTTTGGGTCTGCGTATGCATTTGTGGATGGATTGAGTCGACAAGTTACTACACATTTCATATTGTGCAGTTTTGTGAAGCCGTCATAGTTAATGATTCTTTTTGTTGGTGCGGATATATAAGATCGATTTGGTTGATCATTTTGATGCATGTTTTATGAGAGAAGAGAATCTGTGTGAGCGAATTTGCAAGTTTGGTGAATGTGATTGAAGGTTTTGGTGGTCTTGTGACTGTTAGAGTAGGGAAACATAGAAAAGTAATAGATCAGGTGCAGTAGATAATTTGATCCTAACCGGAATTGCATTTTGGCATATATAGATGCTATACTTTGGTTCATTCATCATTTTAATCATTTTTACTAGCCTGTAAGATAGTGAGCCTTCCTCCAAGTTGTAGCCCTTTTTGTAATTGAGCAGTAAGCTCTAGGCAGTGTGCTTGAATGCAAGTGCATTCCCCTCATGTAATATAATCATACTTCTGGAAATAGTATAATAATATTGTGGGTTCAAATCCCACCATGGTTTTTCCCTTTCCAGGTTTCCTCATAAAAATTCCAGTGTTATGGTTGTTTGGTTGTTTGCTTTAAGTTTATGCATACTACTTTCTTTCTTGTGCATCTGGTGGATTAAGAATCAACTTAATAAGTTTGCAAATTATAAAACACTGATTCACCCCCCCTCTCAATGTTCATTGATTCCAATAATTGGTATCAGATTCTAGTTCCTCAGAAGAAGCCTAAAAGCTTGAGGAAGATCCGAAAGACTGAATAAATGGACTCTAGTTTGCAGAGACAACTTAGTGTGGCACTTGAAGATCTTGATTCAACAAAAAATGAAGATAGTTCTCTGAAAATAAATCTAAATGCATTTGAAGACTTCATTAAAACCCTAAAAGATCAAGTGAGCACTTCTAGATAAAAGAGAAAGGAGTTGATGGATAAGTTGAAGGAGAAAGAAGAACAAAGTGTGGATAATCAAGCCCTACAAGACAAGACAAATGAATGTGAGAAGCTTGTTAGAGAGAATGCAGTCCTGAAGAATGAGGTGTAATCTATTGTAATGAAGATGACAAAGGAGATAGAAAACCAGAAGAAAAATGAAGAAACCTTGACTCAGTCACTGAAGGATAGATCTGATGAATGTTGCAGATTGACATATGAGAATGATCAATTGAAGCTTGAATTAGTGCAATGCAAGAATGATGGACAAGAACTTGAAAGGTGGATCATAATTTTGAGAAATGAGCTTTCTACTACTAATGAGTACAAAGAAAAATTCAAAGCTAGTTCAACCCGGTTGGATGAGATGCTGGAAAGTCAGAGACATGGGAAAGACATGTGAGGACTTGGATTTGAGAAAGGAAAATCCTCCGGTTCTGGTCAAAGCAATCATCAGAAGGAGAAGAAAACTCCGGTAAGACAATCTAATGCCTATTTATTCAATGGTAAATATTTTGTTTATGGCAAATTTGGTCATATGGCAAGTCAATGTAGAAGTGAGATGAATAATGGGATGATGAATAACATAATGAACAATGGTCCTACCTATACCGATCAATGTTTCATATGCAACAATTTTGGTCATAAATCAAACATGTGTAGAACAGTGTTGAAATTTTTTCAAAATAAGAGATGTTATGCTTGTGGAATGTTTGGACATATATCTAACCAATGCAGGATGAGACCAAATCATATGAACTTCAAGCCTATGCAAAGGAGTGTTGTTTTTTTATGCATGCAACAAACCCGGTCATATTGCAACATACTACAAAAGTAAGAACATGAGTAACAATGGTCTGTGAACAAGAACAAATCAGATGAAAAGGGAAAAGCAAAGGTGTAAGAGATCAGGGATTAACATAAGAAGATGTGGGTGAAGAAGGAAGATTCAAATGTGCAAAATGACTCCACACCTAAATCCGGTGTTGGAACCTCATTCGGTAACTAGGGCATTTTTGCCTTAGGGGGAAGATTTTTATGCAGATCTTTCAAATCCCCTTTCAAAGATTTGTAACCAGTTAAGAATGGTTGCAGATGATGGAGATCAGTTATGCAGTTGATATCCAGAAGAATTCATGGCGATTCCAGATTTCGATGAGTGAATTCATGAAAAACAAGGTATCCGAAAGTCTTTAGGGTTATGCATTTATTGTACTAAAAGTTAGGTTTCAGAAGCATAAAAGAGCATTCTTCTATTCATTTTTCACATTATGAATGAGAGAAAAGAGCATATCAGTAGAGCAAAAGAGATATAGCAACAAAATCTGAGCTTGTAGTGATTCGACAGAGATTCCTTGCATCCGGTTGTGATTGAAAAGGTATTTATCCATTCTCGAAGCTATCAATTCATACCCTAAATTTCAAAATGGCATAATCTTCTAGCATTGCAACTCCTTTTGTTGTCAAAATCCCTGAAACATATGTTTAAGTTAGTTGAAGATGATCTGAATGGTGTGTTTTCTTCTATACCGTATGGAGTGTTGCACAATGAAGAAATTAGGGCATACATACATTGTAATATCGAATAATTGGGAAATTCAGACATGTTATCCATGTATGCTAAGCACATGGTTGATGATTTTAGAAATTTGAAATCAGATTTCAAGAATTTGGAGAGTAAGGGTTTTATTCAGTTTGTACACTTCTTGGTATTTGACGAGACCGAATGGATAAGGTATGTTCTAATCCGAATTCACAATGAATTTCTATGGTTGGAAAAACTCCACAAGATCACAAAGCAAGTCATTCAAGTAGTAACCTATTTGAATGCTACCGGTGAAGTTTCTGCACTCCAGAATGTGAAAAATACCACTCTAATGGAGGTAACCGGTTCCAAGTATGACAGTTGGTCAATGACCATTAGTGACATTGTAGAGTTTGATGTGAGATTTTCTTTGATGGTTACTGGTTACAAGGTTTATCAGTCAAGCAGACAGAATTCAATATCCGATACTGCTATTTATGCAGCTTATCAGATGCTCAAAGAAGAATAAGAAATATGATTTGTGTGTGGTGCTTCTTAGCGAGCTAATTTGTAATGTAAAGAAGATCAAAGAAGACAAGAAGCATATGTTTAAATTTGGTTCCTTGATCATTTGTTTGGCACTATATTTTCTGAATGAGATCCCCAGTATTGGAAAGTTTCAAAGGGCATATGACAAACCAATGGTAGCTCATATAAAGGAGCGATTGTTGGGTTTGGGTGATGCAGTTGCTCAAAAATTTGCCTTATGGGGTTACTTTAAGACATTTTAGGAGCTAATGTAAGGCTGAGAAAGAATTCCAAAGGCTATTGTTGAGAATTATGAAAATACAATTTTCTTCATGTGGATAAAGATCAATGTCACATGGAAACATTTGAGCCTAGGATAGTTTGGATTCTTCCTATGGGATATGAGGTGGATGAGATCACTCTTGACACCTATGCTCAACACCTCCTCAGTAAGCTGGTAGATGAAAACAAGGAAAGATTTGGAACTTTTAAAGAAAAGGACTTGAGCCTACATAAGCAATTCACTAAGTGCGGAAGGAAGAGAAAGGTTAGAAAGGAGGTTGAACAGCTTGCAGAACAGATGGGCATAACTAAAGAAGTTGTGCAAAGGGCCAGAGAGAAAAATATCTTGGAGGAAGACATGGTAAAGAACAAATATAATCCGATCTTTACTCCTCCCAAGAAGGCTAAGGCTAAACAGAGCAAGTCAACACCTACCTCTGGTGTGCAGAAGGTAGTCCCTCCACCTAAGCCACAATCATCATCAACCGATGGAGCAGAGAAGAGAAAGAAGGAGAAGCCAGTCAGAACATATGTTATTGCTGAGGAAGAAACCAAACTAGATGAAAAGGTCAGAGAAGTAAAGGAAACAATCATTTATGCTCGAGTGGTGAGGAATCCCCCATCCGGTGAAGCTCAACTAGCAAAGAAGCCTAAAACTGAAGGTGACCCATCTGGTAAAGCCAAACCAAGCAAAAAGAAGAAATCAAAACTTGATGAAGCTTTTAAATTGGGTAAGCTTGAAGTTCCTTATACTCTTGTGCCTCTGAAATCCTTGGATGAAATTATTAATGAAATTAAAAAGGAAGGAAATCTCAAGAATTTGCCTATATATTATGAAAATTACGATGACAAAGATCAAAAGGCTATTGAGGAAGTAGTTGTATAGTATATGAACATCTTTAGCGAAGAATTGATAGAACTATCATCTATGATTCCAAAGGAGTTATATGAAATTTTGGATGCTCAGAGACATATAGCCAGTTTACAGGATGAGAGATTGAAAGAATATGCGTTAGTTAATCTATGTCCTGATATAACAAATGATGAAATAAAAAGAATTTTAGACTTGCTAAGGAAAACTTCCAAAGCAAACACAAAGTGAATAAAATAATGTTCGGAAGAGTTGATGAAGTTGTTAAGGAAACAGAAGGTATACTAAAGAAAATTTTGAAAATAACTTTCAGATCAATCTAGAGAAGGATAATTCCCAACTGGAAGGGCAATCAAGCAAAGACACTTCTACTCTGGTAGTTCATGCTCCATCTAAGGTTTCTCATGATCGGCCATCTATGATTGATCTTATTGAATATGAAGTTGCAGATGATACCACTGATAATCAGGTAGTTGGGGACTCCGGTGAATCTATGCAAGATCCTCTAGTTATGGAAGTTCATTTTGAGGAAGCAACCGCGGAGATTAGAAATAAGAAGGGAGTGGGTGAGAAAGCAAGAGAAGAAGTTGATGCAGCAAAGGTTGATACAGGCGCAAGTGTAGGCGCGGAGAAAGAAAAAGGAGAAGAGAAGGTTGAAGAGGCACCGGTGACTATAGCAAAGCCACTGTACCTGACAAAGGGAAGCAGATTGATATAGATGAAGAGGCATTTTCCCATGGACCGATTGATTTGAACACTCTTTCTCCCATTCAAGCATTAAAGTTAGCCATCTTACCCAAATCAAACTAAGTGAGGACTTATTAAAGTCTCAATCAGAAGACAAGGAGGTTATATCTTTGGCAACCAATGTTGCCTTCCTTCAAGAAGGATTCTGGTGAATCGTCCTCCAGTAAGCTTAAGAATATGTTACAAGCAGTTGATTCTCATTTTGTGTCCTTGGAGAAAGTTGCAGATATAAAAGTTTTGAATAAATTTGACGAAATGAGATTCCAAACCTTTTTGAAAATGGTTGAGGATGACATGGTAGTTTTGAAATCTATGGTAAAGAGTATTGAGGATGCTTTAGATGAATGTGACAAGATATATAATTCATGTCTTATTTTGTTGAAGTTTACCTTAGAAATTGACAAGAAGATTACGGAATATGAAGGGCAGTTAGCTGCAATTTCACAATCTTTTGCCCCCCTTTCAGTTTTTGTTAGCAATCTTGAAGCTCAAGTAATGGATCTAACAGATAAAATTAAGAGCTTGCATAAGGAAAGTGACCGGATTATGAGTAGAGTAGGTGAGCTGAGAAGCCTTATTACTCCCTGGTTAGACACTTTGCTTGGCAACCAGCAAGATTCAGTGAATGCTCTAGGTAAGGTTGTCCCCTTAGACCTTAAGTGCGTAGAAATACATACCTACATGTTTAGCGCCTTGATAAATGTTTTGGATTATTTTCTGAGAGGATGGAATGAGTATCTAAAGTCCTTAAAGATAACCTATGCTGATATTTTCAAATTCATGTAAATCACTGTATATGTATTCTTTTGTACATAAATTTTGGCAGATTCCTACCTTTGCCATTGATGTCAAAGGGGGAGGGAGTGCAGTAAAAAATGATGCATGTTCTTAGGGGAAGCTTGCAAATTACAAGAGAGTTAGGAATTTTTGGTGTTTTGCAGTCTTGAATGTACAATTCATTTTTCATAGTGTTGCCATCAATGCCAAAGGGGGAGATTGTTGGCAAGAGACATTGTACTAGTGAAGATTTATGCATGGAGGTTGCTTAGGGGTTGTCATTGATGGCAACTCAGTCCATAAACTCTATTTGGTATATGCAGATTAGATATATTGGAAGTCATATTGTTTATCAAGCATAAGTCTGGAAGGTGGAACACAGTTACCGGTAGTGTTGGTGTAATTATTTATTCATGTTGGATATAATTACACTTTACTTAAGTTTACTTAGGTACATGCATAACATTGTAGTTTTCATATGAGACACTTAAGGAGATGTGCATACATTGGGAGTGTGTATGTAGGACAAATTCTACCTTTTATGGTGTGATCTTGTTGTTACTTTATCATATCCACTTATTGTGGAGTGATAATTCCACCTTCAGTGGATGATCCACCTCATGTGGAATATTTTACTATTTCTCCTACCTACCCTTGCATCTCATTGAGGCACATGCCATCATTGTATTCTCTCTTGTCTCTTAGCCTTGCCTTTATAAGCAAGCTCATCTACATTATATGTAAGAATTTCTTGATGATCCAGTTGATCTCTTTTGCATCTTGATAGGAATACAGTTTATCCTTGTCATATTTTATCTCTCTTATCATTGTGCTATCTATTGGTCTCTTTGATCTTGGTTGATTCAAGCATAATCTCACAGGTAGAGCATGAGATCATTGTGCATGTCTTGTTATTGGTGATGTAACTTTCATTGCGGTGATTAAGGTAGTTGATTCATGATTTGAGGTAACTGTAATGTCATAAATTGTACGCACTTGCTAAAGCAGTACAATTTAACACCTAGTTTAGCACCCGCCTTGGCGTAGTTGCATTTTACATTACATTTCCCCTTTAGCACTTAATTAATCAAATTAATTAGGTCTAAAGGTTCTATTTCATCATTTTCCACATCATAAAGTCGGGCCCTTTCATTAAAGCGTGCCCCTTTCATTTTATTCCTCCAATACATCACTTAATCAAAAACCCTAATTAGGCCCTATTCTGAGCTTAGGGGCTTGATTTCGGGGGTCAAAACATCTCGAAATCACCTGTAACTTCGGGATTCTCTCTAAAATCATCATATCTAACGGCCCTGAAAATTTGGTGAAAAGTTGTTGAGGCCGTGGCGCCCGGAGTGCACACGGTCCCGGACATTTTTCCCAAAATTTTAGGAGCGTGATCCAATCATAAAATAAAGCTTAACCCCAAGAAATTGGCGGGATATTCAATCTCTAGGTCGGCCAAAAATTGGAATTAAGACCTAGGGTTTCATACATAAGAGCTCTCTTTCTTCATTAGAAGGGATCCTAATTTTGTTTTCAGGAACCTCATATGCAGCGAAAGAGCAGATCTATGAAGACTTCAACAACATTCAACATCCCTCTATCAAGCATTTAACAATTCCATTCATCCATTTAGGGCTTGGAAGACATTGAAGAACAATAGGAGATTACCGACTGAAGATTGGCTTGTACTCCTCCCTTGAGGGTTGGGTATGATTTCATGTCTTTGCATAAGCTTCAATATCTCATTTATTCATGCTTTAGATCACTTTGCATCTTGATTTAGAGCATTTACATTATCATTAACAAGCAATTAGGGTTTACTTTCTAGGTTGCTCTAGTTTGCTTACTTGCATTTTAGATCTTGCACACACACAAGGTCTGCACACACATTACTTTTACAATACAACTTGGCTATTCGTGGAGGTGGAAATCACCAAAGCGGGGGTTTGACTAAGGCAAAACCCTATATAGCCGCCTAAACACCTTTTTCAGATATAAGTGCAGGTTTCGAGACTTGGACGACGCCGCAGGTTGCAGATCCAGAAAAAGCAGGTCGAGACAACACCCCACATCAAATTGCAGAGCAGAATACCAGGACAGGGGCGTGGGGCGCCCTGGTCCTGCCAAGACAGGGGCGCTGGGCGCCCTGGTCCCTGGGACAGAGGCGCTGGGCGCCTTGGTCCTCCTAACAGACAGCATTTCAAATAGTTTTCCAGAGTGCAAAACAGCAGTTTCAGGTGCAGTTCCGGGACAGAATCAGGACAGTGGCGCCCGCGCCCCCGTCCCGAACATTTTCAGTCAAACTTTGACTCCGGGTACGCATCTGCATTCTTGTTTTATCCTTGTGTTTACAGCTTTCCATTGTTTAAGTTCAATTCTGCAATCTTGTTGTTAGCTCATAGTTGCATTTTAGGGTTAGGAATTGAACTTGCATAATCTTACCTTTCAATTACAACAAAGGAATAGAAACCCTAATAGGTAGCCCGTGGCTCTCTCTTTCACAAAAAGAAGTAGCCAATTGTGTGATACCTCTAGGCTCTTTCATATTCCGTAATGTGTGACAAGAGGTAGGATTAGGACATGATAACCTAGTCTCGCTTTTTCCCTCACATGTTTTGGTGAACCCGACGTGAATCTATCATTGTTTCTTCTTGCATTGCATTTGTTAGATCTAGATCTAGATCTAGTGTGTTTTCATTTCATTTTTATTAAAAAAAAAAAAAAAAAAAGAGTGTTTCTTTGCATTGTGTGTTTAAATTTCATGCAACTTTTTATTTCAAAATGTCCGACTTTTATTTGCAAAATGTTCATGCTTATGATTATTATTATGAGTATAGCTAAGATGAATTAGATGAAGCTTTAGATGAGTTTTTGAACCCTAAAGATGCCAAACCCTCATTTTACCAAAAACTCATAAACCTTGTTACTATGCCATTTCGTTGTGATGAGAAAGATAAGTTGAATGAATCCTCTCAAGGGTACATTCCTATCAACTCTTCCACTAAATCTAGTAACATGGTTGTTTTCAACAATCCCCTCTATGAGGAGATGTCTCCTTTTGAATCAAAAGATAAACCTTTTAATAGATATGATCATGCTTTGTTGGATGATGCTCTTGATGACTTTGTGGCTTTATCGAAATCTCTAAACAAAAACAAAACCTCTAAATTGGTTAACATGATAAACTTGAATGAGCATAAAAAGCCTCTTTTTGAAGTCCAAGGTGCTTATCCTTCTCCCACCTTTCAAGGTCCTAAATCACCTCTCCTTACTGTCCAAGGAGGGTATGATCATGATTCCTTTCGTACTCTGAATAAACCAATCATCACTGTGCAAGGAAGAAAACCTATAAGTCCTTATAGTTATGCCAAGCAAATAACTAGAGAGAGTTATCATGCGGTTGCCCATACTTATCATACCAGAAATAATAGGCAGCCTAGTCCTCCTCCTGTTATTCCAGTTTCTCTTCCGAATCCTCAACCAATTCTTCCGCAAGCTCCACGTATTTCACAAGTTCTAAGTAAGGAATATGATCTCATAGAACAACTTAAAGTTACCCCTGCTAAGATATCCCTTTGGGATTTGATTCAAACTTCTTCCGCTCATCATGGAATGTTACAAGATGCCTTGAAAGATTTGAATGTTCCTCCACTGAATACATCTAGTAATATAGCATCTTTGGTTAACTCTGTGATGAATCCTAAAGCTCAAATTGTGTTTACCCAAGATGAGTTGCCTACTAGTGAAATCCAACATCAATATGATCCCTTGATGATTGTGGTTATCATGAAAGACACTGCTATAAGACGAACACTAGTAGATAATGGCTCTGGTCTTAATGTGTGTAGCATTAATCTTTTGCATAAGATGAATGTGGATACATCTCTAATTGAGCCGGACTCTCGTCCTATTCGAGGCTTTGATAATGTGGCTAAAACTTCATTAGGTACTATCACCTTACCCATCACAGTGGGGCCTGTTACTTTGCCTACTCCTATCCATGTTATGTCGGGAAATCTAACATACAACTTGTTATTAGGGAGACCTTGGATTCACAGTATGCAAGCTGTCCCCTCTACATTGCACAGACAAGTTAAGTTTATCTACAACAATAAGACATATACCTTCATAGGTGATACCAATTTTCAAGCTTGTTTGCAAACATCTACTTCCAAAGGGGGTGCCTCTAAGCCGCCCTCGTCTAGTGGTGACTCTTTAAACAAGATACCTATCGGTGAATCCTCACTCTCTGATGATCAAAATTCTTTGGATGCGTTTGGAGCTCCTGAAGAAGACTCTTCTCGACTTGAAACTACACATAAGGAGGATTTTGATCCTGAGAAGGTTCTCGCAGACGACGATTGGGGATCCCTTGATTTTAATCCTATCTTTGTAGGTGAATATAAGGTTCCTTCTAGAGAGCTTAAAGCTGAAAAGAAGGAAGAAGCTAAAAACCAATCAACACTACCTGAACCTATGAGTAATAACTTTGTGGCTGCTTCTCAAACTTCTTCTCCCCACACCTCTAATTCTGAAGAGTTTGATTCTTTGTCTTATGAAAAACTACCTTCTCTGTCTGAAATGGCTGATCATTATGGTCGTGGTTTTTGCATTTTTGCTAAGCATGGGTATCATGGAAATGGTTGTGGCGCTCATGAACAAGGAATAAAGGTTCCTCTAGAGAATAATCTTCACAACCATGCCTTTGGACTTGGCTATAATCCCTGTAAGCACACTAAAGCTTCTAGAAGACCCTGTATTAGTGTTAATGCTATTTCTACCTCTCTATCAATGCAACACCCCGAGTACATTGATGAGGATCCTTCGTGTGCTTGTGCTTTTGATGTTTTCCCTACCGATGATGCTTTAGCTGAATTTTTAGGAGCATATGATACTCTGCCTCGTTATCATCACAATAGGGGACTCCCTTATTGTTTGAACACTGAAGCCTATTTTGGAAAAGAGACGGATAACGATGAGATTGTGAAAGAATTCCCTCAGCTAAAAGATACTCCTCAAAAAGTAATCTTCTCATAAGTGACACCACTAATGTTAAGATAGATCCTTGCAATGAAGAAAAAGTTATTAAAATTGGAAAATGTTTGGATGAAGAGGAACAAAAACAATATGATGATTTATTGCATGAATTCCCCGAGATCTTTGCTTGGACATACTCTGACATGCCTGGTATAGATCCTAAGATTGTTACTCATAATATTGTCTTAGTCCCTGATGCTAAGCCCGTGAAACAAAAGATTCGAAAAATGAATCCTAAGGTGGCTCTGCTTGTTAAGGCTGAGATTGAAAAGTTATTGGAGGCTGGATTTATCCGCCCTATTGATTATTCCCCATGGATTTCAAATATTGTCACTGTGGCTAAACCAGATAATAAAATAAGAATGTGTACCGATTTCCGAGATTTAAATAAGGCTTCTTTAAAAGATGATTTCCCTCTTCCGAACATTGACATGATAGTTGATTCTACGACAGGACATGCCTTATTATCCTTCATGGATGGTTTTTCAGGATACAATCAAATTTTCATTAACCCTCAAGATCAATTCAAAACTTCTTTCACCACTCCTTGGGGTACGTTTTGTTGGATAATGATGCCTTTTGGACTTAAATACGCCGGTGCAACTTATCAACGAGCGATGACCCTTATCTTTCACGATTACATGCATAAGATTCTAGAAGACTATGTTGATGATGTTTTAGCCAAATCCATTCTTCGCATAGATCATATTAAGATCCTTCGTCAAATCTTTGAAAGGATTTGTAAATATCACATGCGCTTGAATCCCCGAAAATGTGTTTTTGGTGTGGATAGTGGAAAACTATTAGGATTCATAGTTTCGCATCGTGGGATTGAGGTGGATACTAAGAAAATAGATGCTATTGTCAACATGCCACCTCCTAGAAATGTGTCTCAACTCAAAAGCTTACAAGGAAAAATTCAAGCTATTCGTAGGTTTGTATCTCAACTTGCGGATCGTACTTTTCCTTTCACTCAACTTCTCAAAAAGAATATCACTTTTCAATGGAATGAGGATTGTCAGCAAGCATTAGAAGATTTAAAAATGTATTTGGCTAATCCTCCTATCCTTCAACCGGTTGAACCTTCTAAACCCTTCCTTCTTTATATAGCTGCGTCCTCTCATGCTCTTGCAGCATTATTGGCACAACATGATAAAGATGGTAAGGAGTGTCCAGTTTATTATATAAGTCGTACCTTACTCGATTATGAGACCCGATATTCTGCGATAGAAAGACAATGCTTGGCCTTGGTGTTTGCGACTCAGAAATTGAGACATTATCTCTTAAACTCAGAAGTCCACGTCATGATAAAATTTGATCCGTTGAAGCATCTTTTCTCTAAAACTGATTTATCAGGACGCCTAGCTAAGTGGGTTATTGTGTTAACTGAATTTGACCTTAAATTTGTTTCACAAAGGGCAATTAAAGGGCAACCGTTGACCGATCACTTAGTTGAGGCCCCTTCACCTTTCTCCTTCCCTAACCCTGAGTCTTTTCCCGACGACTTCATCCTTTGTACAGAGAAAGATGAAACTTGGGAGTTATACTTTGATGGGTCTAAGTGTCGTACGGGATCGGGGGCAGGTGTTGTTCTGATTTCTCCTACAAAAAAGTCTATTCCCTTATCTTACCGTCTCAATTTCCTGTGTACCAATAACATTGTTGAGTATGAGGCTCTTATAGCAGGAATAAAGGCAGCCTTAGCTTTGAATATAAAACACATATATATTTTTGGAGATTCTCAACTGATTATAAGACAAGTAACAGGACTGTATCAAGCAAAACAAGACAAGTTATCACAATATAAAGACCTTGCTATCTCTTTGTTACAAAAATTTGATTCTTACACCATAGAACCTGTTCCTCGAAAAGATAATCGACATGTGGACGCAATGGCATGTGTGGCTTCTCTTGTATCTTTAGAGGACCCCGTGGTTGATCTTAAATTTGTTATTCTGTAGCGTCCTAAAATTGCGACACTTGCAATTTCGACTGCATTTGGGTCTTCACGATGGCGATGCAACATGGAACCTGAATGGAGACCCCGAAACTTGTTCATGACGTCAAAAACTGCATTTCTCAGCACCCTGGCCTGATCCTCCTTGCACCCCGCTGTCCCTGGAGGTGGGACCATGGCGCCCAGCGCCCTGGTCCCTGGCCCTATTTTTGGGCCCAGTCTCTTTTGGGTCTCGGGTCTTTATGTTTGTAAATTGGAAAATAACATTTCCTGGTCGGCCTAAGGTCGGGAAAAATCAGTCTTTTAACCCTAATTGACAAGTATATAAACTACATTTCCCCTCTTAAAAAGAGGAGGACATATGTGTGCAAAGACACGGAAACGATATTCAAACATTCAAGCATTCAAGCATTCAAGCATTCATTCAAGCAATTGATCATTCTAAGTCTCCATTCAAGGCTAAGTGTTGCATTCAAGACAAGGATTCAACCATTGAAGAGGAGATCACATACAACACATTACATGCTACATACATTACACCTTCGCATGTAAGGATACAAACATTCTTACAACAAGGTATCAGTACTTGTTTACATTACAAACATTTACATTTACAGCATTCTCATTTCTTGGTTAATTCCAAAACCGGGGTTTGACCTAAAGGCAAACCCCTCATCCCTAACCCCCCAATCGTCCTCTCTTTTCTGTGTGTAGGTTGCAGGTACGCGGTTGTAATTGAAGATCTGGAATCCTTGTGCAAAGACGAACAGATCCCCCTTTGTTTCGCGGATTTTTCGGAGGACCGTGTGCACGTCGGGCGCCATCGTCCCGTCAACTTTCGCTCAAATTTGCAGAACAGCACCGTCTCGACATTTTACTGCTAATTCCAGGTCCGCAGCTTCATACCATATCCCTATCTCTGTTTATAAGCGAATATTTCCCACTTTACATGCCTTCCTAGTTCAATCTTTCTATCTACATTTCTTTACAAAAGAGGGTATCCTTGATGTCTTAACCCTTGAAACTCATTTAGAATCTAATCTTGCATTGCGTGGGATTGGATCTTGTGGGTTTCAACCCCTCTTTTGAATGTAAAGTCTCCCCTAAGTGAAAACCATCAACCCCAGTGACTCTCCCTTCTCTCTCCTCGGAGTTGGGGAGGGGAGAACGACTAGGGTTCGATTTTTCCGCTTTACATATTCACAACCTTACTTCTCCAGCTATTGTAGATGATTCTAGCCTGGTGACATGTTGCAACTTCATAGACTCAAATGAATGGTACTCGCATATCATAAGATACTTGACTGATGGTACCTTTCCTGATTTCGCCAATAGGAACACCAGGGCTAGAGTTCGCAAGTTGTCTGCTAGGTATATCATTCTTTCTAATATTCTTTACCGAAGGGGTTATAACGGTCTTCTCCTTCGCTGTCTTAACAAATCAGAAATCCCTATTGCTCTTGAAGAGGCGCATTCAGGTGCCTGTGGGGGGCATTTTGGAGGTAAATCCTTGGTTCAAAGATTACTTCGTATGGGATATTATTGGCAAACTATGCAGAAGGATTCTTTTTCATTTGTTAAGAAATGTCACCAATGCCAACAACACAATAATTTGATTCATGCTCCTGCCCAAGAACTTCGTTCTTAGGTAGCTTCTTGGCCTTTCTCTGCATGGGGGTTGGATCTCATCGGTAAAATCTCTCCTCCTTCATCTCAAGGACATGTTTTCATTATAACCGCAACAGATTACTTTACAAAGTGGGTAGAAGTTGTTCCTCTTCGCTCCACTACAGCTGAAGTGATTTGTCGATTTCTTCTAGAAAACATTATTTCTCGATTTGGGATACCTTCCACTATAATCTCTGATAATGGGACATCATTTAAGAATAAAGACGTGAAGCAATTCCTCGAGAAATATCATATCAAACATTGATTTTCTACACCATACTATCCTCAATCAAATGGTCAAGCCGAATCATCCAATAAAATAATCGAACAAATTCTTCGCAAAACCGTGAATAAGCATGGTAAGGACTGGAGTACTCAGCTAATCTATGCTCTTTGGGCCTACCGAACGAGTGTACGAATTGCCACAGGAACTACTCCTTATAATCTTGTTTATGGTGCTGATGCTATTATGCCTTTAGAATTAGAGATTCCATCACTTAGAGTTTCTCTCAAAGGTATAATAGATGATGACTCCTATAGAGAACAAAGACTTCAACAGCTTGAGATGCTTGATGAACAGCGTATAAATGCTCTTGAACATATTCAAGCGTATCACAAAACTCTACAACGAAACTATAATGATAAGGTTATTCAACGTTCCTTCTCAGTGGGTGATTTAGTGCTCTATGAGAATCAGCGCAATGTGAATGCCTTACCTGAAGAAAAGGGAAAATTCAGTCCTAATTGTCTTGGACCATATATCGTTATTGAAGATTATGGATCAGGTGCTTACAGAATAGCGGATGTAGACGGTACGCCTCTTAAAGACCCTATAAACGCTATGCACTTGCGAAGATACTATGCTTAATGCCTCATTCCTTATCATTTATCTATTTCCTTTCTCACTTCTTCAAAATTGGATAATATGTTAACATATCTTTGATTAGAGCAAATAGAATTAAATGATGTTTTGTTTAATCTATATTGCTTCGTTCCTGACAAGCATGTGTCTTTACTTTATGGTTTGTCTTGAATTCATTTATGTAAATTACAAAAGATTTACATTTTCGTTATGTTGACATATTATACAATGTTTTTATGTGTTAAGTTGAATCATGTCATGTTGTGTTTAAATTCAAATTAAATCACATTGGTTATATGATTCGTAGGCTTAATACTGTAGCGTCCTAAAATTGCGACACTTGCAATTTCGACTGCATTTTGGTCTTCACGATGGCGACGCAACACGCAACCTGAATGGAGACCCCAAAACTTGCTCACGACACTGAAAACTGCATTTTTCAAGCACCATTGGCCTGAACCTCCTTGCACCCCGCTGTCCCGGAGGTGGGACCAGAGCGCCCAGCGCCCTGGTCCCTGGGTCCTATTTTGGGCCCGGTTTCCTAAGTGATATCGGGTCTTTTTTATTGCAATTTGGAAATATACTTCCCTGGTCGGCCTAAGGTCGGGAAAATCAGTCTATCAGCCCTAATTGACAAGTATATAAACTACATTTTTCTCTCTCATTTGGGGATAGAAGAGAAGACATACATGACGGAAAAAGCGTGGAAACTATACTCAAGCATTCAAGCATTCAAGCAATTGATCATTCCAAGTCTCCATTCAAGGCTAAGTGTTGCATTCAAGTCAAGGATTCAACCATTGAAGAGGAGATCACTTATTACATGCCACATACTACAACATACAACATCTAAACCTTTGCACATAAGGATACAAACATCCTTAGAACAAGGTATTAGTACTTGTTTTACATTACAGTCATTTACATTTACAGCACTTGCTCATTTCTTGGTTAATTCCAAAACCGGGGTTTGACCTAAAGGCAAACCCCTAATCCCTAACCCCCCAATCGTCTTCACTTTTCTGTGTGTAGGTTGCAGGTATGCGGCTGAGATTGAAGATTTGGAATCCTTGTGCAGAGACGAACAGATCCCCCTTCGTTTTGCGGATTTTTCGGAGGACCGTGGCGCTGGGCGCCATCGTCCCGACAACTTTTTCTCAAATTTGCAGGACAGCGCCGTATCGACATTCTACTGCTAATTCCAGGTCCGCAGCTTCATCCTATAACCTAAACTCAGTTTATAAGCGAATCTTTATGACTTTCTATGCATCCTTAGCTTAATTTTCTTAATCAACATTCTTTACAAAACAGGGTAGCTTTGCTTTCCAAACCCTTGAAATTCATTTAGCATCCAATCTTACATTGTGTGGGATTGAATCTTATGAGTTTCAACCCCTCTTTTGAATGTAAAGTCTTCCCCCTAAGTGAAAACCCATCGAATCCTAGCGAACCTCCCCTCTCTCTCCTCGGAGTTAGAAGAGGGGAGACCAACTAGGGTTCGACCGCGATTTTCCGCTTTACATTTTGGTGAACCCGACGTGAACATCCTTTCTGATTATTCATGATTAGATCTGAAAATTGATTCCTTGATTACATTTCCATGTTTGATCTTTTGCAAAATTTTAGAGGTGATTGCATAAAAACCCTAAATTTTCTTTTTTTGAACATTGAACTTGCGAAATGTTTAATTATTAATGCTTGCTTCAGATCTGCTTTTCTATTATAAATTATCAATTCATATCTGTACTTTAATTTTGAAAATTAAGTGGTTAAATGTCAAAACCCTAATTTTTGAAACCCTCTTAATTCAACCTTTGTTTGACAATTTGACTGATCAAAACATCTCCAAATCAGCTGTAACTTTGGATTCTGTAATAAAATCACAATATCTTTCATCCCTGAAAATTTGGAAAAAAGTTGCGAGGACCGTGTTGCACTTCGAGCGCCATCGTCCCCGACATTTTTTCCAAAATTTCGGGAGCGAGATCTTGCTGTATTTTCCTGCTAAAATCCAGAATTTTGGCTGATTTTGTCAATTATAACACTTTCAAAATTACAGTCAAAGTTGGTCTTGTGATTGCTTGGTTTAAGGCTCCTAATCATTCAAAAATTGTTGAAATTGAAATTTTGTGTCAAAATTGTGTTCTTACTGTCCTAAATCTGAAAATTGTGTTTGCATTCATTCAAAATTTCAGTGCTTTATTCAAATTCTTGCATTTTGTGACTTTTGAAATTAAGTGCCTAATTACAACAACTTTGATTTCCGCTTTCAAAATTGAATTTTGCGTGAAATTGAATCAATTTTTAAAATTTCAAAACTTGCACTGCTTTTGACATTCCCTCTAAAATCATAAAATTCAAAATTTCAGTTTCCCTCTCTTTTTCAAAATTCAAATTTTGCATTTTTCGACAATCTTGGTAGGGTTCAATTTTGAGATTGCAACTTTAATTTGGCCTATCTACAGATCGTAAAATCACTCAATTTTTTTAGATTAGCTCTAAAATCATCATACCTTTCATCCCTGCAAATTTTGAAAAAAGTTGCAAGGACCGTGTTGCACTCCGAGCGCCACGGTCCCGGACATTTTTTCCGAAATTTTGGGAGACTGTCGTGATTGCATTTAACAGCTTAAATCTGGAAGATTGGCTGGTTTTACTGAAAATTGCTACCTCTAAGATCAAAATCTTTTCTCTCTCTCTAGTGCATGAGTTTTACAACAAGAAGCCCTACTTACACTATTCCCGTTAGACGAAGCCGTAGAATTAAGTCCTTCCGAGGTTTTACTACTGAGGAGATGGAACCTAATTTGAGTAGCCTTTTTAACGAGGACATGGGTAATTCCTCTAATCCTCCGAATGATGAAGAAGCTCTCCATGAAGTTTCTGTTGAACAACTTTCCAAATTGGATAACCAATTTGACGATTTTCACCAATGGATGTCTCATGAGTATCCCAATAGTCAAGCTCTTCCTTTAATTGAGGGTCTAAAACGCATGCTTCAAAGTGATAAGAATGGAATTGATGTTTTGCGTGGTATTGCACACATTGTGGATTCGAATGTGATGCCTATGAAGAGTTGTGCTGAATCTTTAGGTTATACACAGCCTCCTACACAAGTCAATCATTCTATTCCTTTGACCACTTCTATTGCTAGTATACCTACCTTTACATCAAACATAATGGCTACTTCTATACAAGACATTCCTCCTGTGATCACTAGTCATGGGGGCAATCCTCCTTCTTCAATTAACCCTATTCCTTCATTCAATCCGACTTCTTCATTTATTCCTTCAATAAGTGTTCCTATTACATCTTCACAAATGAACATGACAGAAGGGGGCAATTCATTTAACCATTCCATTCCTCCTTGTAGTGTTCCTCCTATCCAATCATCTCCTATGGTTGACTATCATAGGGTCCCACCACCTTACTCTTTACCTTCTTTCAATAACATCACACCTCCATCTCAATCTAACACACCTAATATGAACTCTTCGACTGAAGCTACCATTAATAATCTTGCACAAACTGTCTCTTCTTTACAGCAACAAATTGCCTCTATGAATCAATCTAAGTTTAGTGTGCCCACATTTGATGTTGCGAGCCCACTTTCTCTTGATATTGTTCGAGCTATTCCTCTTAAACATGTTGAAATCCCGCATTTGGAGCTTTATAATGGTAAAGGAGATCCTCTAACACATGTTAAGACTTTTCAAACAATATGTACTGATTTTGCTTATGACCAAAGGTTGCTTGCAAAACTATTCACCAGAACATTAAGAGACAAAGCCCTACAATGGTATTGCTCGTTGCCTTCTTATTCTATTACTTCTTTCGAACAACTTGCAAATGCTTTCATTCAACAATTTCAAAACAATATAAGTCCTAAAGTTACTTTGATTGATTTAATGCATTGTAAACAAGGTGTTAAAGAAAAAGTGACTGATTTCATTGGTAGATATAAGCATTTGTATGCTCAAATTTCTTTTCCAGTGCCTGATAATGATATTCAAAGAATCTTTATTTCTAATTTACAAAAAGATATTCGAGACAAACTTCTGTTTTCTGAGTTTACTTCTTTCCAACAGTTGTGTGCAACTCTTCACAATTATCAACTGACTGTGAGTCAAATGGAACAATCACATCCTATGGCTCCGAGTGATAAGGGTGATAGCAGTCAACAACCATTTGGGAAGTTTAAACCGAACAGAGATTCCATCAAATTCAATGAAAACATCATCAACAACAATGTGAATGCAGCATCAGGTGTGCCTCCTATTTCTAAATTTTTCAGGAAAGAAA
Source organism: Cryptomeria japonica (assembly GCF_030272615.1). NCBI lineage: Eukaryota > Viridiplantae > Streptophyta > Pinopsida > Cupressales > Cupressaceae > Cryptomeria > Cryptomeria japonica. The sequence continues at coordinate 477,683,548 of NC_081410.1, read as the reverse complement.
GAAAGTATACTCCTTCGAATGAATCATTGCATGATATTATGAATAAGTTATTGGGACAAAATGTGCTTACTCTTCCTCCTATACGACAAATTGATCCTGCAAAGATTACTTCACCTTATTTTGATCACAAATCTTTTTGTCACTTTCATCGTCAGCCTGGGCATGATACTGAAAAATGTTTTTCTTTAAAGGATAAAATTCAAGATTTGATTGATAATAATACTATTTTTGTTTCTGGAGTGAATGATAAAGGCAACACATCTGTAGCTCCTCCTAACCAAAATCTTCAGATTTTTACTGATCCATTACCTTCTCATACCTCTCATACCTCTAATGCGATTGAGGCTAATGATTCCTCTTTCTCATCTGATGGTCTTGTGTCTATGACTCCGAATGTGATTAACTTTGTAGAGCAGCAAGAAATCCCTAAAGAACCTTCCATCACATTTGATTCTAGTGAAACCATTAGAGCACCTGATGGTCCTTTATACATAGTTGCAAAAGTCAAAAATACACCTTGCCGTGGAGTGCTTATTGATCCTTCGTGCATGGTTAATGTTATTACTGAAGAATTTTTTTTTTTACTTTGCAATTGAATCAAGTGATCTATGACAAAACAGATGTGATTGTGAAACTATTTGATGCATTTTCTTCTCCTGCAATTGGTTCTATTACATTGCCTATTGGGGTCCATAACAAATCTCTTGATGTGAACTTTGCTATTATTCCATCTTCCGAACAATTTCGTGTGAAGCTTGGCTATCCTTGGCTATCTTCCATGAAAGCTATTGCTTCTCCTATTCATAAGTGTTTAAAATTTCCCCATAATGGTGAAGTTGTTACTGTCAATCATAGTCTCTTTAAACCAGCCGAAAGAACCTCTAGTGTTCCTATTGATTACTTTTGGCCCAAACAATTCCAATCTCTTCCTCCGCGAAGTGATCATCTTTTTAAATCTTATCAAAAGTGGAAAACAGATATGATCCTATCTCTAAGTGAACCTAGAACACCTAAACTTGACATTCCTATCATTCTTGAGAAGGAAATTCTTCCTTTGAAAGACAAAACTAATGTCTTTCCTCAAGAAGATTCCCAACCCGTCCCCATGGATGTGACTATGTCTATGCCTAATAAATCTTCTAAAAGTAGACCTATACCTCCTTGTCATGATGGACTTGGTCTTCTTCCTAAACCAAGAATTCCTCCTTTATATGGAGCAGTTCCTCCTCCTGCCTTTTATAGAGAGAAGAGACCTTCTTCTTCTCCTATTATCCAGCCTAAGAGACCACAACCTAAACACCCAAGTGATAAGGATGAGAACATTCCTCCTCCTCTACCTTCTACACTTCCTACTAAGACTAGACGTAATCGTTCTGCACGGGAATGCCGACGAAAGCGTCGTCTTAGGGCTCAAGCAGCTGCTTCTCAAACTTTACAATCTCTAAAAACACCTTCAACAAGCATTATTCCATTTTCTCCTCAGCCGGATATTGAGCCTAAATCTCCTAAACATAAGATGCATGATGGTCTTGATCCTGTGCGAGTTAAAGATCCTATTTTTATAAATCTTGATGATGATATAGATGAAAATGTTATGCATGATGAAAATGTTACTCCTCTTGCTTCTGATAGCGAATATGAACTTGTTGATGTTGATAACCATTTATCTAATGAATTTTCTAAAGCACTTATCCTAGCTCCTAGACAAGAACAATGTGGCTTGGAACATGAACATAGCCCTTGTTGGGATCTTGTGATAGCTCCATCTGCTGTGTTGGATGTTCCTCCTCTAGCGTGTTCCCTGCCTTCCCGAAACATTGATCAGCAAGATCGGGGGGTAGATGACGTGCTAGACTAGTTACATTAGCATAGTAGATTCTCTCCCCCTCCCTTTTGTTACTTCTTCTATATGTTATTCTCATTCTTCTATTTGTTGTCCTTAGTGTTGTCTACTTGAGGACGATGCAAAGCATTGAGATCTCTTTGGTCTCTCTCATGTTGACTCAAAAGACACATGTGTTCCCTTCTTCTAGGTGACCTTCCTTGATTGGGGAATGAAGAACAATTATGCATACATCCATATGATATATACATGACTTATCATACAGCATACTGACCCCGAGGAAAGCGAAGTCACCTCGTGCTTTGTGTTTTGTGTTTATTATCCTTGGGTTTATCTCACACTTGGGGGCTAAATCTTTGCGATAACGTGCTCCTTTTCCTTTCTCATTTCTTATGTGTATCACTACGTTAAAACAATCACCCCCGTTGAGGCGTGTGCGATCGCTTTAACGTAGGGGGGCATACACCCTGTCTATCCTTTCAAAGATACTTGAAAATTTCTTGGCAAACTTAGCTTTGTCTTGAAGATTTTTGGTATTTCTTTTGCATGACTCATAGTGAGGGAACCTTACTACTGACAGTCATGGTTCTCCCTCGTGATCTTCCCTTTTACTTTGTCAATCGAAGTCGTAAGATCCTTAGTCCACTGGGGGCTTGGTGTGTCTTGCCTCCTTGACGTGGTGAAAGTCTTTCAACGTTGTTTCCTTGTACTTTACCGGAAGTATGAGCATACATACTCCCGCTAAAGTGGGGGCTAAATGTAGCGTCCTAAAATTGCGACACTTGCAATTTCGACTGCATTTCGGTCTTCACGATGGCGACGCAACACGCAACCTGAATGGAGACCCCAAAACTTGCTCACGACACTGAAAACTGCATTTTTCAAGCACCATTGGCCTGAACCTCCTTGCACCCCGCTGTCCCGGAGGTGGGACCAGAGCGCCCAGCACCCTGGTCCCTCAAGACCAGGGTGCCCAACGCCCTGGTCCCTGGGTCCTATTTTGGGCCCGGTTTCCTAAGTGATATCGGGTCTTTTTGATTGCAATTTGGAAATATACTTCCCTGGTCGGCCTAAGGTCGGGAAAATCAGTCTATCAACCCTAATTGACAAGTATATAAACTACATTTTTCTCTCTCATTTGGGGATAGAAGAGAAGACATACATGACGGAAAAAGCGTGGAAACTATACTCAAGCATTCAAGCATTCAAGCAATTGATCATTCCAAGTCTCCATTCAAGGCTAAGTGTTGCATTCAAGTCAAGGATTCAACCATTGAAGAGGAGATCACTTATTACATGCCACATACTACAACATACAACATCTAAACCTTTGCACATAAGGATACAAACATCCTTAGAACAAGGTATTAGTACTTGTTTTACATTACAGTCATTTACATTTACAGCACTTGCTCATTTCTTGGTTAATTCCAAAACCGGGGTTTGACCTAAAGGCTAATCCCTAACCCCCCAATCGTCTTCGCTTTTCTGTGTGTAGGTTGTAGGTATGCGGCTGAGATTGAAGATTTGGAATCCTTGTGCAGAGACGAACAGATCCCCCTTCGTTTCGCGGATTTTTCGGAGGACCGTGGCGCCGGGCGCCATCGTCCCGACAACTTTTTCTCAAATTTGCAGGACAGCGCCGTATCGACATTCTACTGCTAATTCCAGGTCCGCAGCTTCATCCTATAACCTAAACTCAGTTTATAAGCGAATCTTTATGACTTTCTATGCATCCTTAGCTTAATTTCCTTAATCAACATTCTTTACAAAAGAGGGTAGCTTTGCTTTCCAAACCCTTGAAATTCATTTAGCATCCAATCTTACATTGTGTGGGATTGAATCTTATGAGTTTCAACCCCTCTTTTGAATGTAAAGTCTTCCCCCTAAGTGAAAACCCATCGAATCCTAGCGAAACTCCCTTCTCTCTCCTCAGAGTTAGAAGAGGGGAGACCAACTAGGGTTCGACCGCGATTTTCCGCTTTACAAATACATACTTTCTTCCTTATCATCAATATAGTACTTGATCAAATATTTTAATTAAGTCACACATGTATCAATTTAATCATGGAGCATTGCGAAATCAATCACATGGAAATTAAATTCAGAACATACATGTACATCTACCAAATGTATTAACTTTAATCACAATACACATTGTTTAGGCATTAAAGATAACACGTTTGAAACAAAGAAGCATGTATATATATATATATATATATATATATATATATATATATATATATATATATATATATATATATATATATATATATATATATATATATATATATATATATATATATGTGGATCAATATACAAAGGTAGGTCACTACACATCCAAAATGTGACCTACCCTACATCATAAAATCATCTCCAATCCCTAGGGCTGGTTGCTGGAGAGTGACGACTAGATGCTCCCTCCTGATTCGGCCGTGCAGGTGGACCCATGGGGGTATACCGTGATATAGATCATGAATGGCTTCGAGAGGAACTCCTACGATCCCTATCCATAAGGATCGCGCGATACGAGGTAGCCTCGGCCTGAGCTACTGCTAGATCACGTTGTGCCCGCTGAAGGTCCTCTGATAGAGCCTGCTCTCTCTCCCTCCATATCTCTACCTGTACTCGAAATGGAGAGAACAAATCATCATGTCGACCCGCGTTCCCTTGAGGTCTATAAGCAACCTGTGAGGAACTAGGGATCTGCGCTGTCGTGGAGATATCTGTCACTGCTTGCTGGATCAAGGAGCGCCACTCCTGCACATTAGCTATAGCAGTAGAACAGATTTTGTGTTAGTACCATTTTATATCATCAAAACATCAATCAATCAATATAAACCTACTATACCTGGATCTCCCTCACGCCAGTAGGGATCGTGATATGGTAGCATCTGTGACTGGGAACTACTAGGCTCCCCACGCTCGAACGATCTGTGCGCGATAGGTGCAGGTCTTCGTAGCGCCTCGTGTTCCCCCTTTTGGGGAATAACGGGAGGATCTAAGGCTACGGTATCATCCCCTGAATGGTGAGGAGCTGCATCTGACTCCTCCTCATCATCTCTATCCTCCTCCTCCTTGTCATCCCCATCCTCCTCGTCATCCTCATCCTCATCTGCATCCTCATTCTCCTCATCATCATCTCTCTCCTCCTCGTCATCACCCTCATCCTCCTCCTCCTCAGCACTAGGCTGATCTCCTATAGGCGGATCAGGACCTCCTGCCTCCTCATGACCCTCTCCCTCCTCTAGCTCCTCTGACCTGGATCCCTGATCCTCATCTCGGTCTCCATGCCTCCATGGACCTGGATGGCCTGTCGGATGATCTGGTGGAAAGATAGGCCCTGGGTATGATCTCACAAACCAAGAATGATACCTGCACTGTGCCCCGGGGTCTGCAGCATAATCAGTGACCACATCCTGATCGGACCCCTCTATATCTATGATCTCGATATCATCTATCGTCGGTCTCGCTACTGCTCTGGGTCTAGGAAGGACTCGTGAGTGTCAAGTGTAGATGGGCACATCGGCTGGGACACACTGCTCTAGCCCGAACTGCCTTCGTACTTGGTCATAGTAGAATGGGACTATGATGTGTGGATATCGTCCTCTCAGTAGGCGGTTCCTTTGTAGGCATGCTAACTGTCTCTCCATCCCATCCCATCTGTGCATCCGCAGATATGGTCTCCACACGGTCACCTCGGCTGTCAATCTGTCAACTATCACTCTCCAATACAATAGATCTCCAAATCTCCACTCGCTGGTAAGTGGATAAGCAAATACCCTAGGTCGCTCGCTAGCCGTACTCATCGGATAGCCGACAGGCCTGGTGCATGTAAAGTGCTCAAATATCCACACCTGCAGAAGTGTGCATGTCATCAAGCTGCAACCCTGTTCGAAAACATACTCCTCGAGGTCGTGATAGAGATGTGCAAGCATACTCCGACCCTAGGCATATACTCTCCTGTGTCTCTCCATAGCCCTAATGCACCATGTGAGACCCCCATGCATGTGTGTACCTCGCCCATTAGGGCAGACAGCTAGTGTAATGATGGCTATCATAAGACGTCTCATGAGGGGAACCTCTCCTGTAGGATGTAAGAGCCAGCTGACCATGATACGACCTCTCGTCTCGCTCGGCATGACTCTCCCTATGCAATATACCTGCTCCCTCTGATGATCCTCTACTGACCGATCGGTCGCATAAGTCACGGTAGCTCCTCTGATCGGTAGGCAAAGAATGCGGTACACATCTTCAAGTGTCACCGTCATCTCCCCTACTGGAAGCTGGAACGTGCATGTGTCAGGATCCCATCGCTCCATGAATGCCATCAGCATCGCGGGATGAAATCGAATGGCCGGCATAAGAATCATAGACCACAAACCTACTATCGACAATGTGTCTCTCTCTGCCTGAGTGAGTCGGGGAATTTGATCTCGCAAACTGCGTAGAATCTGTCCTGCCGTGTGCTCTCTCATATACGGGAGACCCTGCATCAAAAAAAAAAACTATAATCAGTACTCAATCATCAAAAATCATTCATGCAAAACTGTCGAACATCGTATGCTAACCCTGGCATCTCTCGCCAAGTCTTGATTGGGGCCATGGTGCCTTGTCAGGGACCATGGCGCCTTGAAGGGACCATGGCGCCCTGTCAGGGACCATGGCGCCCCACAGGGACCATGGCGCCCTGTGTGGGACCCACGGTCGGGTTCCAGGGCCCGCAAACGATCACAGAAAGTCAAATGCAGAAAATCAAAAGTCAACATTCGGTCAACTCACCTCATCCAGTGGCTCGTCGTCGATCACGGTCTGTCGCATGATCTCAATCCTCGTGGGATGCTTCGGTCATCGTGAAGGCATGATGATGGCTATGTGGGCTCCGCTGCAATGAACAGTACTCAGAATCAACAAAATGACAAATGTAAATGTCTCTTTCAAGGTATATACGTTCATTCCTTTACCTTTGCTTTCAAAACCCTAATTTTCCTCTTTCACTCATTTCATCATAACTTGAGTTTGGGAGATGCGATTTTCGAACCGTTTGTTGCGTAGGAATCGTATTTTCGTTCCCCTACTCTCGGGATGTTCCAAAAAGTGCTCTGATGAAGCCTTTTCAGTGAACATCCCTCATCAATACTCTCTTACACAATTTGTCGTAAGTAAACATGCTACCCTGTTTCACCTCCCTAATAAGCAAGTCGAAACAGGGGGGGCATATAGCTACTCGCAAATTTCATCACCTTCCTTAGTAAGCATTAGGTGATTTTGTGATCTAACGTGTGTTTTGTAGGGTGCGGTTCCTAACTGTGTACTGCAGATACCGCTGGGGGCTTCGTCCGACAACTTATGGATATATCCTTTTTCAAATGATGTTTACTTTCTGTACTTTAGCTTGCATATGCACGTAGTACTCATATGACCGCTAAAGTGGGGGCTAAATGTAACGTCATAAATTGTACGCACTTGCTAAAGCAGTACAATTTAACACCTAGTTTAGCAACCGCCTTGGCGCAGTTGCATTTTACATTACATTTCCCCTTTAGCACTTAATTAATCAAATTAATTAGGTCTAAAGGTTCTATTTCATCATTTTCCACATCATAAAGTTGGGCCCTTTCATTAAAGCGTGCCCCTTTCATTTTATTCCTCCAATACATCACTTAATCAAAAACCCTATTTAGGCCCTATTCTGAGCTTGGGGGCTTGATTTCGGGGGTCAAAACATCTCGAAATCACCTGTAACTTCAGAATTCTCTCTAAAATCATCATATCTGACGGCCCTGAAAATTTGGTGAAAAGTTGTTGGGACCGTGGCGCCCGGAGTGCACACGGTCCCGGACATTTTTCCCGAAATTTTAGGAGCGTGATCCAATCATAAAATAAAGTTTAACCCCAAGAAATTGGCGGGATATTCAATCTCTAGGTCGGCCAAAAATTGGAATTAAGACCTAGGGTTTCATACATAAGAGCTCTCTTTCTTCATTAGAAGAGATCCGAATTTTGTTTTCAGGAACCTCATATGCAGCGAAAGAGCAGATCTGTGAAGACTTCAACAACATTCAACATCCCTCTATCAAGCATTTAACAATTCCATTCATCCATTTAGGGCTTGGAAGACATTGAAGAATAATAGGAGATTACCGATTGAAGATTGGCTTGTACTCCTCCCTTGAGGGTTGGGTATGATTTCATGTTGTTTTCATATCTTTGCATAAGCTTCAATATCTCATTTATTCATGCTTTAGATCACTTTGCATCTTGATTTAGAGCATTTACATTATCATTAACAAGCAATTAGGGTTTACTTTCTAGGTTGCTCTAGTTTGCTTACTTGCATTTTAGATCTTGCACACACACAAGGTCTGCACACACATTACTTTTACAATACAACTTGGCTATTCGTGGAGGTGGAAATCACCGAAGCGGGGGTTTGACTAAGGCAAAACCCTATATAGCCGCCCAAACACCTTTTTCAGATATAAGTGCAGGTTTCGAGACTCGGACGACGCCACAGGTTGCAGATCCGGAAAAAGCAGGTCGAGACAGCACTCCACATCAAATTGCAGAGCAGAATACCAGGACAGGGGCGTGGGGCGCCCTGGTCCTACCAGGACAGGGGCGTTGGGCGCCCTGGTCCCTGGAACAGAGGCGCTGAGCGCCCTGGTCCTCCTGACAGACAACATTTCAGATAGTTTTCCAGAGTGCAAAACAGCAGTTTCAGGTGCAGTTCCGGGACAGAATCAGGACAGTGGCGCCCGCGCCCCCGTCCCGAACATTTTCAGTCAAACTTTGACTCCGGGTACGCATCTGCATTCTTGTTTTATCCTTGTGTTTACAGCTTTCCATTGTTTAAGTTCAATTCTGCAATCTTGTTGTTAGCTCATACTTGCATTTTAGGGTTAGGAATTGAACTTGCATAATCTTACCTTTCAATTACAACAAAGGAATAGAAACCCTAATAGGTAGCCCGTGGCTCTCTCTTTCACAAAAAGAAGTAGCCAATTGTGTGATACCTCTAGGCTCTTTCGTATTCCGTAATGTGTGACAAGAGGTAGGATTAGGACATGATAACCTAGTCTCGCTTTTTCACTCACACAGTAACTTACTTTGAATTTCCAACCTCTGGTGTCGATTCTAGTGCAAGATTCAAGGTCTAGTATCTAGTGACTCTGGAAGAACAGAGCTAATGTATTGATCAGTTGGGTATTGTGAGATCTGGAATGCTTGAGTTTTTTTTTATGGTTGGTTTTGTGTTCAAGGTAATTGTGTCGTTGCGTGTGAATCTTGTTATCATCTATTTTGGGTCCATGTATGCATTTGTGGATGGATTGAGCCAACAAGTTACTACACGTTTCATATTGTGTAGTTTTGTGAAGCCGGCATAGTTAATGATTCTTTTTGTTGGTGAAGATATATAAGATCAATTTGGTTGATCATTTTGATGCATGCATTATGAGCGAAGAGAGTCTGTATGAGCAAATTTGCAAGTTTGGTGAATGTGATTGAAGGTTTTGGTGGTTCAGTGAGTGTTAGAGTAGGAAAACGGAGTAGAGTGATAGATCAAGCGTAGGAGATAATCTGAGCCTAACCGGAACCGCATTTTGGCATATGTAGATTCTATACTTCAGTTCATTCATCATCATAATCATTTTTAGTAGCTTGTAAGGCAGTGAGCCTTCCTCTAGCTTGTAGCCCTTTTTGTAATTGAGCAGTGAACTCTAGGCAATGTGCATGAATGCAAGTGCATTCCCCTAATGTAATATTATCATACTTCTGGTCATAGTATAATAATATTGTGGGTTCAAATCCCACTGTGGTTTTTCCCTTTCCAGGTTACCACGTAAATTTTTTGGTGTTATGGTTGTTTGGTTGTTTGCTTTAAGTTCCTGCATATTACTTTCTTTCTTGTGCATCTGGTGGATTAAGAATCAGCTTAATAAGTTTGCAAACTATAAAACACTGAGTCACCCCCTCCCCCCTCTTAGTGTTCATTGATTCCAACAGAGTATCCAGTTGTGTTGCAAGATGACCTATTATATCTTCCTTCATATTGGACAATAGGTTGCTTAATTCCACCCTTGAGACACCCATGGTTGTCTTAGGAAGCAACCCAGAACCTATGTCCTTCCTTAAGGTACACCTAGAATATTTCCTTGCTAGCCTGCACATATCATCAAAATTTTCTTGTGTGATATAACCTCCACCCATGAGATTGAGTGCATCAATGCACTCATCATTCACACCCCTAAGAAATACTAGTTTCAAAGAGTTTGGGGTGAGTCTATTATGTTTAGACTTCTTGAGACAAAACTAGAATTTGTGTATATAATATTATAGGGGCTCATCCTCCCTCTGAGACATCATAAAGATGTCTTCTTTCCTTGTGTCTCCACCATTGTAGTAATATTGATACTATTGTAAGAGTTTCTCATTCATGCCTGCCCAACTAGTGACAACATTACTTCTGAGCCCCATGAACCATCTTAGTGCTAAATATTTTAAGATGGTTGGAAATAGGTTTAAATAGTGAGCATCAATCACATAATCATAACTTCTACAAAGCACATCAAAATCAAACAAAAATATATCAGGATCTTCATTGATCAAGCCATTAAAATTAGGAAGGGAATTTAGAGGTATATTCTTTAATTATGTACCCCTCTCTTGGTCAAAAATTGGGAATGCAAAGGTGATCGGTGTGTCAAGATTTTTTACAGTAGCATCAACATCCCCCATGGTCGGTACTTATTCTTGTGGATGAGTAGGCTCTTCTTTATTGTTATCAAAAAATGTTGAATTTGTATGAACACTAAATGGATCTTTTGATGTCTATGTTGTAATTGTGGACTCTTATGCTCTCTTTATTGAAGTAGAGGAGTCTCCTACATGACTATTGTAGGGAAGAAACTTTCCTCTAGCGTCCCTTTTCTAATGCATGCAATGGAAACACCAAGATCGTGGTTATCTTTCTTGCACTTGTTTGATTCCAAATTAAAAGACCTAATACCTAATGCTAAATGCAGAATTTTAAATAAAACAAATATCCAGAAAGAATCCTAAACTCACAAACCCTTAACCTTAGTAACATCCTCAGCAACAATACCAAAAATGATAGGTCTCCACTATGTTCAATTGGTTGGAATAGATTACCATGTACTCAACCCGATTGAAGTGCTCAAGGGGTAACTAACTGGCTTAAATGGAGGCTCATTTTAATTATCAACCAAGGACATATCTCAAAGATGGCATTGGCACTATATGTGTAGTGAAGGGTTCAAGCTCCTATTATCGCATAAAGAAAGTACATTACCTATAAAAAAAATTAAAGCAATCAAAAATAACTAACCAATAGTGGTTGCAGATGGCTTTTGTAGCAACATAGAAGTGGATGTGGGTACAAAAATCTTCCTAAGACTAAATAACTGAACAATTATGCAGCTAAGGATGGTTGTAACTGAATTAACTAACTACACTAACTTCATTATCAACAAGCTTAAAGTAATAAAAAACTACAAATTAATGTGAATTAATCTTCTCATGCATGTGAACAAAACAACTAAAAATAAAAAGGAGAGTTCCACGTTACCTCAAGTGGCCTGCTTGATTAATGTGGTCCTCCTATGAGAGTACAGTACTACTTATTAAACATTCATCAATTCTTCATCATAACACATATGTGGAGTAATGTCAAAGTAGTTGCAGAGAATCTAGATCAAGATATTTTATTCATTCTCACAATCTGGTAATAACTGAGTACAAAATAAACTAAAGATTATCTGAATAACTCCTCTTTCTTTTTTATCGACTAATTGTTTACATAGGATAGCATATATCTATTTAAACACTAAGGAGGAAGTTGAACATTAACTATCCTTTATTTACTCCTAACGACCTGACGCTCGTGTTGAAAATGAGCAAATGACTTATTCAACAGAAAACTAACTATAGGAGTTCACTACAGAGGAAAATCCTTTATTGATCGGTTACAACAAAACATAAAAGAAATCCCTTCCATCACTCTGGAAGTGATGGTGCATAACAGTAAATTGGTTCAAACAACAAATGTACTTTGATAGTGGCAAAGTCTACAAAGACTCTTCTTCTTCTACTTTGACCATTTATGCTCCTAAAAGTTCCATGTGCATGTGCATTCAATTCCTTTCCTTGGGTTAAGGATAACTTGCACAACGTAAATCTCTCTTTCCTCATTCAGGTTCATGCTTCCATGCCACGTTAATACGGATAGTAATAACACACACAAAAACCATTCCTCACAATCATTTAATGCCAAACATTCATCAAACACATAATATGTGTATACCATTATGCCACATGTATATATTATAATTAACAGTAATTGCAATCATTTAAATGCATAAAGTATAAACAAGTCTTAACTATAGTCTGAAAGTGGTATAAACTGGAGACATCAAACTATAAGACCTAGGACATTAGATAGACTCATCACAAAGCCTATCTAAGATAATCCAGAAAGTCTTGTGAAGCCTCTAAGTGAGGTGTATTTGTTTTTGGGACATGTTTGATAGTGTTGGAAGCAAACTTGGGAAGTTTAGGGTGGATTGAATATGTTTAGGGTCCACCTAATTCATTTTTATGCTTGTAGGTGTCACCTAGTGATTGAAGGTGCAGTTCGCACTCCATCTCCACACTTTTTCATTGTTTTCTTAGTCTTCAGATGTTGTTAACATATTTAAACCTCACCAATGCATTTTTTTGTGTCTAGGAGTCAAAATTGTCCTTCTTGTAAGTTCATTGCCTTGAACATTTGCCTGAATAGAGGACGACAATGTGGATTACCAATCTCTGGAGGGCACTAATGTGAATTAGGGACCCCTGCATGAGTTATGGACACTAGCATGTCACACTATAGTCCTTATGGCATTCCCTATTCCTTTCTCAGGGCCATAGTCTTGTTTAGGGTGGAATTGGTTGTATAAACATAACAAAATTTCTCTAACAAACACCACAATTTTTTTAATGTACATAATTAGATACATCAGAAATTCTCCTAAGAGATGTATTTGCAAAATTCAAACATATTATGCAATTCATTTTCATCATTTGAGCATACTTTGGTTTATTAATTATTATGTATCTTACAAAGCATTTCCGAATAATTATTACTCAAGTACATATTACAAGTGTCGTTGTGATTTTATTAAGTACAAATCATCAATAACAAAAATGTCATGTAAATTTTAGATAATATTTCTAAATATCCAACTCTTCATCATTTCTCAACAACAAAAGGGAGAACATTGCTCGAAAAAATTTCCTCCAACCATAGACTAGTAGCGCCCTACATACCATCCATTAGGAAGTGACCCTACCCTTGAGGAGGGCAACAAATCAAGGAAATCATCAAGGTCATCATGCCATCTAAGAATTAATATTGTGTCTAAATACAAAGAATATTTTATACAACTCTAGACCCCCTCTAACTAATTACGACACATTTAACTAATTATAACGAATAAACATTGTGAACCAACAATGCAAGTAGTGATTTTGCATTATTTTGGCCAAATATTTCATAATCAAATAAACATTCTATGATAGAGATGTGCATCATGTGTTCATAAACCTCTATGCCAAACTAGTTTTCAAGAATTATAATTTTGCATTCAAGCTCACGAGATGTTTAAGTAAAATGCGTATACACATTCACATTTGAAGATGATCCTCCTATTGCATGCTTTTCAACATGATTAGAGGTTGATGTCAAATAAAATCACCTAGGAAAATGTGTGATAGGTATTCGATTAAGTAATATTGTTACTGTTGTATACTACAATGCATTTCTAGAATAAAGTTGAGATATCAAATTTAATCACAAATTTGTTTTCTATATTTCTATTGTCATTCATAATTTTGCCTCATAACAATAAAACATGTCCAACCTATGCATTAATGTTGATTGTATTTATTCATGGACGATATGGTTTTTAAACAATAATATCAATCAAGTATTAAGATCAATCTAGCTAATCCAAGACTAAAGTTTAAACCCAAGTTTTCTTCGAGTAACCAAGGTAAAATTTTGGCACTATTTTAAATCTATTCCTTCAATAGCATTCACATACATGAATCGATTCATAAGATTATAAGTTCCTATCATTCAAGAATTCATGCACTTCAAGTAACACAATTTCTATCATGGCTTCAATTGAACCTATGCAACATCTTAATCTATACATAACATATCAATATAAAAGAAAGGAAGAATCCTCATGCATGTAACATAGCTATTACGCAATATTGATTCCTTCCTCCAATGACGCTAGCTTCACCACTATTTCACTAGCTTAGAAATTCCCAAGCCTTTGATAATAGCAACTATCCTATTCCCTCACAGTAATAAACCATTTCCTTCTCTCAATGAAAAACAATGAAAATAAGAACAATAAGAAAAATGACAAATGATTATGGAAATGAAATGATTAGATGTGACGAAATGAGATGGAATGTTGTATGCTCCAAGAGAGCTCCTCTATTTATACAAAAGTATGAGAGACTTAATGCTATAATTAAGCTCTTTGTATTGCCACCAACCTCTCTTTTATCTCCACCTTTAAGACTATGTGGCTTCTCTACTAATCACAAAGTCGACACATAAATAGTCCTATCAAATATTACTATGAATCATCCTTAATATTATGCCTAGTCAAATATGATTAACTAACTTACTTATTACCTATTCGACTTAGACTTCTATCCTAATTAACACCTTCCTATTGACCAAGTCTTATTGTTCTTATTAGCATTGTGAAATGGGTCAATGCTTGGTCAAAGTATCGATTCCCATTTTACCACACAAAGTGGGGGGTCGATGTGTAATGCACTGCATACTTAAGCACTTTCCTTGCAATGAGAAAAGGAAGAGATGGTGATTTAAACACGCACTACCCTCCTTTGGAGTAGAGTGTGCCACCTTCCATGGTGAGCATCCCCTCTCCCATTTCCTTCCCTCCCTCCACGTAGAGGTAGAGGTAATTAGGGGTGAAGACCAAAACAATTATGTGGAAATTGAACATGCAGGCCAACATAAATTATATATGTATATATATTATAAATCAAATATACAAGAATTAAACCAAAATATTAAACTTAATAAACATGTTATGTGAGTATATCGAATACACATATAATCTATTATTTGATAATCAAATAATACTTACATTTATCGGTCAATGTGTGTGTGTGTACATACATTAATTGTATATACCTATTTATATCCGTCTATTAGTATATAGATAGATATGAAAGCACAAGAGTTTAAACCTATCAAGGAAATTCAATCCAACATTTCAAACAAGGATAATCAAACCCTACTAAACATTACTCAAAAGAAAAAAGGCATCTTACCACTAACCCAACTAATCTAACTCAACTTGACCAACTAGGTTGTGATTATGTGATAGCTCAATAAGGAACATATATTAAGATTACCGAACCAAATTCCTCTCCCAAGTCTTCCTCCCATCTAAAGGCTTGTTCGTTTCCTACATCCAACTTAGCACATCACAACAGTATCAGCTGTTATTAAAACATATGTATATATTCATCATATATTTCATATCAAAATATTATATTGATTGCATAATCATTCATTTGATTCCTAATCAAAAATACATTTATATTCAAAACATATTCATGCGATAAATCATTGTAACTAAAACAAGTAATAGTAAATAGTAATATCACAATAGAGTGTAACAAAAAGTTTATGAGTGTTGGTCTGATTTACACCTGGGGTAGAACATGGCTTTGGTGTGAATCACGTCTACATATCCGATTAGCACCAAAAATGGGTAAATCGAATTGGGTGTATGTGGGTGTGTTGGGTTTATAGGCCAGACATACACTAGGGTAAACAAAAAAACAAGAGGTGACATTCAGGTTCACAGGTCCGAGCAACACCATCCCTTGGTGTTGTTTGGGTGTATGGACCTGCGTGAAACCAAGTTGTAACAAAGGGCTACAATTTTGCAACAATGTCATTCGGGCTCAAGGGCTCGAACAAAACCAATTTCTTGGTGTTGCTCAGGTCTTTAAACCTGCATGACACCAAGAAACAACATGAAATTAAAAGCAATGGTTTCTAACATTACCAGTGGTGTCTGGGTTGCTTGGCTCGACCATCACCAATATACTACAAACACGATGGTGTTCAGGTCAAACAACTTGAACAACACCAAAGCTAAAGGACATGAATAAAATGCAAATTATTAACAATGGCTTTTGATGTCATTCAGGCCAAGAGACTCAAACGACACCAACAGTCATTGTTAATATCAAAAATAAAAATGAAAGGAGAAAAAAACGAAGATCATACCTAAAATCGGTGACAATGAAGTCGCCAAGATGGAAGATCGCTACTCAGCTAGGGGAAAGGACCCAGTAGTCGTGCACCCTAACTTCACGCTTCTCAAAATCCTACTTGGAAATTTAGAATCACTCCGATTTTTTTACAGCAGCTTACTTGGCAAGTCCCCTGCTTATAACTAAGGTTTCAGGGCCACATCATCAAATATGATGCCACATCAGCATGCTTTTTGCCAAGGTGTCCAAAACAGCCCCAAAAAAAAGTGAGACCAATAGGCGTGCAAAAGAGACCCCAATAGTTGTGCAGCCGATGTGGCATCACCTGATTGGTTACTTTTTACAATATTAGTACATTTCTTAACAACTATTGGTACATTTCCTAACAACTGTTGGTACATTTCCTAACAAAAATTGATATTTTTTGTTTCAAACAATAGGTTTTATTTGTTCAATTTTTGGAACAAAAGGTATCAACAACCCTCACAACAATTGGAACATGCTCAACTACTGGGTCCTTTCCCCTAGGGCACGCCAGTAAACTATAAAAAGAAATAAGGGTAAAACCAAACAAAAAGGTCAAAAACAATTTGGAAAGTTTTATTTTTAAAAGAATTATAACTCAATTAATATAGATCATGGGAAATAATTGATGGACCCGATTTGCATCAAATAGGTGCATTTCGGGTCCATGGGCCCAATTTACACCAAACACTAGAGGGAAAGACAAAATCGGGCCTAGAACTTGATTTGACATCAAAAGGAGAAAAATAAAACTAAGGCAAAAAGACATAAATGGAAAAAGAGACTAAAAGTTAATAGGAAATTTTGGACAAAAATTGCTCATAATAATGGTAGAATCCACAATTGGCTAAAAATTGTGGGGGTTATCATATTTTTTTAGATTTGAGAGCCAAATCTAAAAAGCATGATAAATAGTGAAATATTAATTAAATAATTCAATAGTTAATCCAATTTCTAGAAAGCGCCCAAATGATATAATTTTGCAATTTTGATTATAACAAGGTGATTTTGAAGACTAGAGACAATGATTGGAGGCAACTTATTATCTAAAATAGCCTACTCCTAGAAGTTTGGAGAGCAAACAAATCATCAAAAATCGATTTTGAAAGCATCAAAGGGCTCCATCTAACCAATAAAACTCAAACAAAGAACAATTGCTCTGCAAAACTAATCAAATGCTTCTCTAGGAATTTTGGAGTTTTCCCTGACTAACCAATTAGCCCCGAGAAGACTTGTAAACTAGATTTCTAAAATTTGCATGAATTGACTATGCACAAAAAGGGAGCATTACAAATTCCACAATGCACAATCTCACCAGTATCTCCTTGCTCCATGCAACACTTGTGTGGCACTTGGAACCATGTTGTGCAACTCAATAAACATCATCTAGTTTATATGCATCCCTTTACATCATGTGTCATCCACATAAAAATAAGGATATGCCACAAAACATTACCAAAAACTTTGCATATATTCTACACCACACTTGCAATCCCATACACACTCACGACATGCAATACAAAGCATGGCACAAAATATTATGCAACATCATAGAGTAGTGCACAATAGTCCTACACATCTTTTAGAATCATTTCATGAAATACCACTTGTTAGCATAGTCCACAACCAAAATTCTAACCATAGGAAGATGAAGAATCACAAATGGAAGGTCATTACTGCTTCCTTCACAGTCATGTAGAATATAAATTTATATTTATAACATAATAGATGGACAAATTTAGTAGCTAAATATTTTAAATACACATCTACAATATTCTATCCTCTACAAAACATGTAGATTAATAATTTAACAATTTGTTCCAATTCTTGTATTTTTTTCCCTAATGATTCATCTCCATATTAGTTCCACACACTTACAATGCATCTAAGCTCACTTGGAGTGATGTCTCCCAAACCACCCAGGATCCAAATCAAAGCAAGAGTATAAGATGAGATAGAGGAATGCAATATGAAATATTTGAAGTAATTGGACATAACCCTTGAATAATATTAAATATATGTTCCTATTAAATCCATTCTATAACCAAGAAAAATATATCCAGTAATCCTTCTATTAGTTGATGATTGAGAATTGTTATATTTTGTTGTTGTTGCCTAGGTGTCACCTTGCTTCTAGTGGTGTCGACTTTCTTTAACTTATGCAAGTCTTGATTCATTGTATGAGGTATAGAGAGTAAGAATATGAAATGCAATAAGAGGATCTAACATGAGAGATACAAAGTAATGGGATGGAGATCCGACTTGTCTTAAGTGTGGTGTACATGTAATTGGTAAACATTATGAATTATGCTATGACAACTTCAAGTATGTGCTAATGTATGTGGTTGTGAATTATGTGAAGGCAATGTTAAGTATGTGCTAAAGTGTGTGGTTTTGAATCATAATAATTTATACCAAGATTTTGTTCCAACACAACTCAATGTATATATAGACAAAGAGATGATGGAGTAGCAACTAGTTCAGAGGAAAACTAAGGTAGTAAGTAATGAGAACATGATTATACTGAAAGGGGGGTGAGCTACTATAATAATTTTCTAATTAACCCCTTTTAAAACTTGTTCAATCCAATTAAAGATTAATTCTAAATCAATGCATATGAGAAAACAATAAGCAACACAACATCAAGGTTTACATATAAACCCTTATGGGAGAAAACCATGACAAAAATATTGCTTATACTAATTTGCTTGTTATAAATTTTAGAGGCACCAACCCCACATTCAATTCATAAGGACCAACTTACTAGAGGCACAAACCCTCATTCACTTAGAGGCACAAATCCCTCATTCAAAATGTAGTCATGAGAGTTACAACTCTCTTCTTTATTTGCACTAAGTCCTTCTTCAATTCTACTATAAGTTGATCATAAATTTGCCAAAGCTATGGTCAAAATCTTCTATAAAAATCTACTATGAACTCCTTACATTCTCTTCATTAAATTTGAAATAATCTTCTCATAAATTTCTCTCCCTCAATTTGGTGCATATGCTTGATATAATTGCTTTTCATACTCAACACACACACTTCCCCAATTCTCAAACAACCTTGATTTATATATTTACTTATGCCCTTTCATGAAATGATGCATTCTTTAGAACATGTCTCTTGGTGTATACTCATAATAGTTGACTTATAAATCACATCTTTCCAAAAGAATTTTTCCATAACAAAAAAATATTTTAAGACAAATCGTACCTTTTTAAGAATACTTTCTTAATCAAAATCACACCTTTTTGGATGAATAGTCAACATTTATTTTGTTTTCCACCTTACATTAACTACGTTTCTTGTCTTAATGAATCATTTTGTTGATTTAACTAATCGTTGTTCTTTTATTATCAATCTATATTTAAATCATTAACAATCGCTACTTATTAGTAGTTGTCAAAACCGTTGCATTGTCTTAAAGAATTGCACCTTATCAACCTTTTAATAAATCACACTTTGTGTATTAATTGTTATTTCTTCTTTATGAATCAGCCAACCATTCTTCTTCTCATACGTAATGATTAATGTCGTCCTTGGTTTCAAGATTGTTGCTCATATTAATCTTGACTCTTGACTTGCTCCAACATGCTTATGGATTGTTGCATACATAATCATCATTGACAACATTTCAACAATAAGATCCATCAAAAGAAGCAAAATATCTTAAAGAAACTAGAATAAAAAATTGAGTTGAAACTCTAGTTTAGTACCTTACCAAAAGTTGCTTGCAATCACAACATGTCATCAAAATAATGCAAGTGAACATCAACAAAACTTTGTCAAACTCCCTTCAAATGCCTCCAAACTAGAACTATAGTAAAATATTTTTCCTCCCTCACAATTCAACATGACATACAGACGAAAACAAGATGACAAAAAAGAAGCGATTTCAAAATCAACTAAGATGATAAGATCCATAGATGGAAATACACCAAAACATGTAGGTGGAACTAGAGGAGTCAAAGGTAGTATAACACAACACTTATATAATATTTGAGAAAAATTGCTTGCAATGGAAAAACTAATACAAAGATAGTAGCAAAAATATGTAAAAATTGATAGAATCACTTTTTTCTTTTAAATGCCCATACTGCTGAGTTTTCCCTAACTTCCAACAAAAATCATTCACCCAATTGTCATCATTTTTTTCCTGATTTAATTTAAAAAAAAAAACGTTTAAATCACGCCAAAAATCACAATTAAATTGAAAAAAAAAAAATGGCACAACTTTTTCTTGCGAACTCTTTGCCCTCGAAACCCTAAAAATGCAACAAAAAATGTATTAATATATCAGTCACGTGATATTTTCGATTAATAGCGATGCACACGGGATGTGATAAAGTCGAAAGGAAGTAACAAACAACTCGAAGGGGAACAATAAAGAAGCCATAGACTTGCACACACAACGTGACTCGCCAAGAGCAATGTTGCACAAGATAGGCGATTTAAGTTTAGTTTTTAGGCTACTTAATTTTAGTTTTTATGTGACTCTAGTAACACACAAATGTAAATAGCTAGCTTCCAATGAACTTAAAAAGTTGGAATTTAACCACTTTTATTAGACTTGTGGAAATTCTTGTATAAGAAATCTTCGCCACCATGTCAATGTGAGTAAATTCAACTCTAAAGATAAATCTTTGAAAATACACCCTACTCAAAATTGTTAAAAATGTGCTAACTTTAGATAGATTAGGTGAAATTTAGCAATAAAAAATGTATAAGCTTGAGAGATCAATGAGTAATGTGTAAACTTGGAGATAAACTTAGTAAAATTTGCTAGAGTTAAGGTTGCATTGCATAGATTAGCATCTGGACTTGGTGGAGCTAAGTTAAGTTCTAGAACATTGAATCACAATGCAAGACACCCGCTTTTTCTTATGAAGTAAGAAATATGTTTTCAAAAGTTATTCAAACATACTAGAGTAGCATCATGGTTGACTTGTTAAAGTGTTAGATTATAAGAACACCAAAATTCAAGCCATGTCAAGTTGCAAGGTAGCTTTACCATCTTCACTGCCCATAGCTAGCAAGGATCAGACTTTGCGTTATGTAGCCAACTAATTCACCATTTCCATATCACGCAATTTTGAGATTCCCATGGCCACAAGATTTTATAGTATATTTTCACATGTTTGAATAATTGAGAAGAGAGTAAGTGTCAGTGACATTAGCCAAGCATAATTCTAACATAGTAACAAGCATGATTGTTTGTACAAAACAAAGCTCTATTACACATGTTTTTTTTAATTTCATAGAAGAAAGTAGGTACCATTGACATCAACCAAACTTAATCCTAACGTAGTAACAAGTGTGATTGTTTTGTACATAATGAAGCAAGTTCATGAATTTACTTTACTTGCTATTGCCTAGAGTAGCCTATATTACAATTTTAGATCAGCTAGAATGACACTAACTCAAGTTAAAATTGACATAACCGTTTGAGTTCACACCTTAGGTACCATAATGTGATGCATCTTAGGTACCTTTTATGCTAAAAAACTAATAGTCAGAGTTCTAATATTATTTCCTACAAAGTAAAATATATCATTTAGTGGTGTTTTCAGTAACAAAAATAGAGGTGATTAGGTGATATTCTTCACAACATATTACAATCCTCTATGAATATTTCATTGAAAAATATCTTGATAGTGAATACAAACAATGACCAATATGTTTACAATAACATATATCTTGAGATATGTGCAAGGAAACTTAATACATGTGGAAGAGAAATTGAAATCCCACTGTCCTATCCTCCATTTTCTCAACCAAAGTCTTTGTTGTTTCATGACTGAAAACTGTAGTTTTGATTGAGATATTTTTATTTTGACATATATTTGAAATCGTGCAATGTTTGTAGAAAGAACAAAATGCCATTATGTATTAGGGAGTATCTGAGCCTTGCTCCATGCACCACTTGTGTGGCACTTGGAACCATGTTGTGCAACTCAATAAACATCATCTACTTTATATGCATCCCTTTGCATCATGTGTCATCCACATAACAATAAGGATATGCCACACAACATTACCAACAACTTTGCATATATTCTACACCACACTTGCAATTGCATGCACACTCACGACATGCAATACAAAGCATGGCTCAAAACATCATGCAACATCATAGAGTAGTGCACAATAGTCCTACACATCTTGTGGAATAATTTCATGAAATACCACTTTTTAGCATAGTGCACAACCAAAATTCTAACCATAGGAAGATGAAGAGTCACACATGGAAGCCCATTACTACCTCCTTCACAGTCATTTAGAATATAAATTTATATTTATAACATAAAAGATGGACAAATTTAGTAGCTAAATATTTTAAATACACAACCACAAAATTTTACCCTTTGTAGATTAATAAAACAATTTGTTCCAATTCTAGTTTTTTTTTTCCTAATGATTCATCTCCATTTGACTTCCACACACTTACAACACATTTAAGTGATGTCTCCCAGACCACCTAGGATTGAAATCGAAGAAAGAGTATAAGATGAGATAGAGGAATGCAATATGAGAGATTTGAAGTAATTGGACATAACCCTTAACTCATATTAGATGTTAACGAAGTCAAACAAGTGTTGAATTGAATATAACAAACTGCAATCGAAACAAAGAGAGACAATCATCTTCAAGAAGGATAACAAACTGCAAATCTAAGTGGTAATCATGTTGATTAATCATATTTGTCATTGATAACAAATATATGAGATACGAGGTATGATAATGTTCTTATGCAGAACTTAATAATAATATAATTATAGGAAGTAATAATGACTATAATTATTATAATATTTATAAGAACTGATCTGTAGTAAAATATATATTATAATACTATTTAAAAAATAAATAAAAATATTTAAATATATGTATATAGTAATTTGAATAAACAAGTAAATCTAAGATTATAAATCAGATTGAATAATCAATTCAATATCAGAAAGAAGATTATGGTTTCACTTATTGGATCATGTTAAGATAGTTTTATCTCCTAGTAATCAATTTGGTTTAAGTCATAAGCTTGTTGAGATGGAGTAATTATGGTTAAAATAGGCCTAAACTTAGTAGGGGACATTACATTATACTGAGAAGGGGGGTGAGTTAGTATAATAATTTTCTTTGTAACCATTTTTAAAACTTGTTCAAACCAATTATACTTTAATTCTAAATTAGCACATATGAGAAAACAATAAGCAACACAACAACAAGCTTTACATAGAAACCCTTATGGGAGAAAACCACGGAAAAAATATTGCTTGTATAAATTTGCTTGCTACAACATTCAATTCATAAGCACAAACTTAATAGAGGCACAAACCCTCATTCAGTTAGAGGCACAAACCCCTCATTCAAAATGTAGACACTAGAGTTACAACTCTTTTCTTACTCTGCACTAATTCCTTCTTCAATTCTGCTATAACTTGATCATAAATCTGAAGGTATAGTCAAAATCTTCTATAAAAATCTACTATGAACTCCTTAGATTCTCTTCATTAAATTTGAAATAATCTTCTCATATATTTCTCTCCCTCATATGGTGCATATGCTTGATATAATTGCTTTTCACACTCAACACACACACTTCTCCAACTCAAACAATCTTCATTTGTGTCTTTCTTTATGTCCTTTCATGAAAGGATGCATTCCTTAGGACATGTGTCTTGGTTTATACTCATAAGAGTTGACTTATAAATTACTTCTTTTTATAAGTATTTTTCCTTAACAAAAACATATCCTAAGACAAATCGTACCTTTTGAAGAATACTTTCTTAATCAAAATCACACCTTTTTGGATTAATGGTCAACATATCATTTGTTTGACACCTTATATTAACAACATTTCTTGTCATAATGAATCAGTTTGTTGACTTAACTAATCGTTGTCCTTTTAAAATCAATCAATACATATCATTAACAATCGCTACTTATTAGTAGTTGTTAAAAACATTCCATTGTCTTAAGAAATTGCACCTTATCAACCTTTAAATAAATCACACTTTGTGTATTAATTATTGTTTCTTCTTTATGAATCAGTCAACCATTCTTCTTCTCATACGTAATGATTGGTGTCCTTGGTTTCAAGATTGTTGCTCATATTAATCTTGACTCTTGACTTTCTCCAACATGTGTATGGATTGCTACATACATAATCATCAATGAAAACATTTCAACAATAAGATCCATCGAAAGAAGCAAAATATGTGAGAGAAACTAGAATAAAAAATTGAGTTGAAACCCTATTTTAGTATCTTACCAAAAGTTGCTTGCAATCACAACATGTCATCAAGAGAATGCAAGTCAACATCAACAAAAATTTGTCAAACTCCATTCAAATGCCTCCAAACTAGAACTCTAGCAAAATATTTTTCCTCTCACACAATTCAACATGACATATAGGCAAAAAGAAGATGACAAAAAAGAAGTTATTTCAAACTCAACTAAGGTGGTAAGATCCATAAAAGGAAATACACCAAATATGTAAGTGGAACTAAAGGAGTCAAAGGTAGTACAACACAACACTTATATAACGTTTAGAAAAATTGCTTGCAATGAAAAAAACATAATACAAAGATAGTAGCAAAAATCATGTAAATTTTGACAAAATCACATTATTTTAGAAATGCCCATACTGCTGAGTTTTCCCTAGATTTCGGCAAAAATCATTGACCCATTGTCATCATTTTTTTCCTGATTTTTTTTTTAAATCACGTCAAAAATCACAATTAAATTGTCAAAAAAATGGCATAACTTTTTCTTGTGAACTCTCTGCCCTAGAAATCCTAAAAATGCAACAAAAAACCTATTAATATTAGTCATGTGATGTATTAGGGAGTAGGTACAACTTATTTAGGCCAAATAAACTAAACATACTTGGGAGATCTTTATAGTATAAATAAACTAAATTGGTCACTTGCCTCAATAATCTCTTATGCACAATGATACTCCAAAAGGTTGTAACTAAAATACCTTTATGCTTAGCTTATATGTCTTTTAGAGCACAAATCTTTCAACAAAACAAATTAACAATAGACTACAATGCAACATACATATAATGCCACATTTATATTTTATATACATTTATATTCCTGAATATAAAACCCTTAATAGTTTTTATTTCATTTGTAACTTTTGTTAGATTTTAAAAGTACTTGATTATCAATGTGATTGTGTGTGCACACTTGATCTAATTTTAAACTAGGATATAATATGGGTTGAACTTCTTGACTGATTAACTCAACTAAACACAACTTTAGTAGCCAAATTTGATTTATTTTGGGGTGTGTAGAGGTTTGAACAAAATTTTACACATAATTTAGAGAATTAAACCGAAATTTATAATTTTAACCCCAGAATTATTCATGCCTTAAAAATTTATTGTGGCTTTTGATGTCAAACTAAACCATAAAATCTTTGAAATGACATAGCTCTAACCATGGAAGACTAAATTAAAATGCTTCTACAAATTTGATCATAATGCCACATCCAGAAGACTTTGGATGGACACACTAGACAACAGTTTTAGGTATAACGAAATTAAAATGCAACTGGTGTTTGAAAGATATCATTGGTGGCATTTTTTGCTTCAAATTGCATTTGTTGAAGGAAGTAGGGCAGGATACCACTAGCTGCAGAGAATGCCCTACATATGTCACCTTTCAAGCAAACCATGCTCTCCTAGGGATTTCTAAGGGTAAGCCAAGAAAAGCAAGAATCGAGATTGAAATAGATTCTAATTCTACATATCCTAGAAGTAATCACTTGGATGGGGAAGATGGTGCACATGAGTATTTCAAGAATTTGGGTCAACACCTTCTTCTACAACGCATGGCCCAAACACATGGAGGAAACATTATTTATTTGTTTGCACCTCGTACTATGTCAAGATCACAAACCACTTTGCAGAGTACATGATAGAGGAAGAATATCCACAAACAACAAAGAAGGTGATTGCAATTTTTTTGTACTACTCTAGCTTGCCACTTCATATTGTTAGGTCTCCATATTGGCATGGTATGATGGATGTTATGGAAACTACAGATCTTAAGTTTCAAGCCCCATTTTACAAGACTTTGAGGGTTGGTATGCTCAATGATGCAATACAAGATGTTTTGATGTTGATGAACATCAATTAAAGGAGTAATAATGGTTGCACGATTATATCAGATGGATGAATAGATATAAAGAATTGAACCCTTGTCAACTTCCTTGTCTCTTGTGATATTGGCATGATATTTTATAAATATGTGGAAGCATAAGATACAATTGAAATTGCAATTGCGGTGTTCAATATGTTTGACCAAATAGTCTTCAATGTAGGGTCAAAAAAATATGGTTCAATTTATTACAAACAATATTGTTTCTTGTGTTGTTGCTAAGAGAATCCTTAAGGAAAAATACCCCTCCATGTTTTTTACCCCATGTGCAACATATTGCCTTGTTCTAACCCTAGAGGACATTGGAAAACTTGAATGGTTAAACAAATATAGAAAAAGGCTCACACATTTACCAAATTTATCTATAATCACAAAAGGGTTTTATGTATGATGCACTCTTTAACAGAGGGAAAGGTGCTAGTTCGACTAGAGGTGCCAATATTCACAACACACTTCCTTGCACTACAAACTCTTTGTCAACAAAATATGGTTTTGATGTTTGATTCAAACAAGTGGATAGTCCGGCTTCACAAATCAAATAGATGGCATAATAGTGTCTAAGTACATGTATTCTACTAGTTTTTGAGATGTAGCTAAACTATTACAAATTTTGAAGCCTCTAGTAAAAGTGTTGAGACTAGTGGATGGAGATAAATCTCTCATGAAATATTTGTATGAGGCCATGGATAGGACTGAGAAAGTGATGAGGGATACAATGGAAAATAACAAGGACAAATATATTTCATTATGAGACATAATTGATAGAAGATGGGATCGATAGATTCACTCTCCTCTCCATCCTGCAAGATCTTTCTCAATCCAACGTTTTTCAATAACTCTTCATTCAGACATCATGATGTTGAGGTCATATAGGGCTTATTCATCTGCATGGAGAAAATGTTTCCAACCTTAAAACAATTACATGTAGCTATGGTAGAGTTGCCAATGTACAAGCAAGCAAGGGGTTTCATTTTATCCAAGGCTGTTGTGGAAGGGAGAAATGCCTTCCAACTAGGGAGACTATAAACTTTTGACAATTTGTCTATCTTGTAGACATGGTCATTAAATGTGTTAAGATTTTAAGATATTATTACAAGATATCATCTCCATATAATATGTTTTATAGTGCACTAGTGAGATTTGGTCACAAAATCAAAAATCTTAGATGGATAGCATCACACATTTTGAGCTAGCCATGCAACATATCCGCTTATGATCGTACCTGGAATATTTTTAACACATACATTCTAAGAAACACAACTACCTAACACACTATCGAATGAATGGTTGTACTTGGAGTCTTTTAATATACTTGCAATCAATTGAAATTGCATTCATTATGCCTTTCACTTGTATGGCAAAAACTAATTTCCACATAGGCAAAAACAAGAACTATTGAGGATGATGATCCAAGTTCTAGCATAGTTCTATTTGTAGTAGCTGATGGTATGATGAAAAAATAAGTGTCCGGTCAACTACTGAGAGGGGGGGTGAATTAGTAGATAAAAAAATTGATATAAACTTCACCAATCAATCTCTCAAAGTAAACTTAGAATAATAACTCTGTCAAGATAAAAACTCATAAGATAAATCGGTTGTCTGTTACAACAAATTAATAGTAAACAACTTCTTCATATCTCAATGCTTTCGGTTATCATGACTTATCAAAAATAGTTAAGTAGTTAAATAAATCAACCATGAAAACATAACAACAAAAACATTCACCACTTGACACAAATATTTTTGATGTGGAAACCCAAATAGGTAAAAACCATGGTGAGATGAGACTCACAAGGTAACTATCTAAACTCTTCTGAAGTTTTCCCTATTAGGAGCCTAGCATGTTAAAGCTTTACAAAAATTCCTATTAAGAACTGATCCTGTTAGGAATCACCTGGTTAAGGGATTGACTACAAATGCCTTGTTAGAAGCAATACCCTGTAAGGAGTAACCTCGGTAGAGGATTTGAAAATCCAATCTAATGGACTACCTTGTTAGAGGATTTGAATAGCACCAAGCTTGTTAGAGCTTAATTGGTTAGGGGATTTCAATTCTGTTGTAATTGTTAGAAAACAATAGGAGTTTGCTGATCTATGTGAATAGCACTACACTTGCTTGATCAAATCCATTTCATGCTCCTATCTTCCTTTAATCAAACTACAGATACATCATCCAGTTCGGCAACCACACACTCAACTGAATTGTGTCTATCTCTTTGCCAACTCTATAAAACTAAACAACTTCATCGAACTTAAATACAAATCAATTAGTTCGGTAACACAACAAAAACCTAACTCTCATCGAGATTACAAACAAATTCGGTTCAAGTATGACTGTTGGATTACATAGCAATCTTTGCACATCAATCAAGAAAACCTTGATCGCTCCTTGATCATCGCTTCATTGAACTTAGTAACTCATCATGTGCTTTGCATTAGATGCAATACATTTGCTCATTCCCTAGACAAAAATCGTTACAACTCACCAAAATCTCTTGGAATTGTCTTCATACAATAATCATGCGTGTCATCATCATTACCGCTCATCATCAGATCATAAACCAGTATAATTAACTCACCAAACTTAATCGGTTAGGGTTTATCAAAAACAATAGGTAGGGTTTACTGGTTACAACAATAGATAAGGTTTACACCGGTTATCGGCACTCCACAAATTCTTCCTACCGGTTACAGTAACAATATTACAACAATATCATTACTGGTTTAATTGACATCAATGACAACATAACATATCATTAATGCAATCCTCATGCAAATGCCAATAATCTCCCCCTTTGGCATTGATGGCAATACAAACATCAATACCATTGATTGTTGCGTGATTGTGAATAGGAATCTTGGTTTACATTACCAAGTATTCACCATGCTCACTATGTCTTCATCTTGTTGCTGGTTCTCCTTCCCATAATCACATAATTCTTCTCCCCCTTTCACAGCAATGCCAAATTGAAAGTAAAACATGTAATGTCAAATTTCACTATGCATCATCAACAATCTGCAACTTGATGCTCCCCTTATGGAATACATCCACTTCTACACCAATCCTCCTGTAAATTCTGCAAGTAGCTCTAGGACTGATGTAATCTACATCATACTTAACTGACTTCATGAAGAGGGACAACCCCTAACTTACTTCTAAGATACTCAAAAGTAGTCTTAGGCAGAGGTTTAGTAAAAATATCTACAAGTTGCTCCTTGGTAGAAACATGCTCCAAGATACCATCTTTACACTGAAATTTTTTCCTCAAGAAATGATACTTCAATTCAATATGCTTGGTTCATGTGTGCAATACAAGATTCTTGGAAATATTTATGGCACTTGTATTATCACATAAAATCTTTATAGGTTCTGAAATCTTCATCTTAAAACCTTCCAAAATGTGCCTCATCCATATAGCTTGTGTGCAATTCAAGTAAGCTGCAACATACTTAGCTTCAACAATAGACTGTGAAGTACAATGCTTCTTACTACTCCATGAAACAAGTCTTCCTCCAAGAAAAAATGCTCCACCAATTGTGCTTTTCCGGTCATCAACATTTCCTTCCCAATTGCATCCGTGTACACCTTCAAGTCAAAATTTCCTCCATATGGATACCATAACCCATAATCAACAGTACCTTTCAAGTATCTAAAAATTCTTTTGGTTGCTATCAGATGTGTTTCCTTAGGATTCTTCTAGAATTTAGAAACTATGCCAACTGCATGAGCTATGTCTGGTCTGCTGTGAACAACATAGTGCAATTTTCCAATCATTGACCTGTATTCCTTCTCAACAACAAATTTGGACTCATCTTCCTTAGACAACTTACAACCTGTAACCATAGGTGTCACAATTGGTTTACAGTCACTCATGCCAAATGTCTTCAAGACCTCTTTCACATACTTAGACTGTGTGATGAAAATATCATTCTTCATTTGTTATATTTGCAAGCCTATGAAATTTTTTATTTCCCCCACTAAAGACATTTCAAACTCATTTTTCATTTCAACTACAAAACTGTTGCTCATGTCATCATTACCTCCAAATATGATATCATCAACAAATACTTCGCTGACTAGTATTTTATCTCCTTCATATTTGAGATAAATGTTACTATCATCACTGGTTCTTAGAAAGTCTATCTTCATCAGATGTGTATGAAGCCTTTCATACCATGCTCTAGGTGCCTGCTTTAATCCATATAAAGCTTTATGCAATCTGCATACCATGTCTTTCTTATCAGTCAGAGCATAACCATCTGGTTTCTCAATGCATACTTCCTCTTCAAGTATCCCATTCAAAAACGTTGACTTAACATCCATCCGGTATACCTTGAATTTCTTGTGTGCTGCAAATACAAGTAAAGTTCTGACACCTTCCAGTCTTTCCACTAGTGCAAAAGTCTCACCATAGTCTTCTCCTTCCTTTTGTGCATAACCTTTGCAAACCAACCTAGCTTTATTGCGAGCTACAACACCATCTTCATTCAACTTGTTCCTAAAAACCCACTTAGTTCCTATCACATTTTTATTTACCGGTCGGGGTACCAGGGTCCATGTATTGTTCTTCTCAATTTGATCTAATTCCTCCTCCATAGCTTGAACCCAATGATCATCACCAAATGCTTCCTTAGCAGTTTTTGGTTCAATAGTGGAGATCATGCAAGAATTTTCTTTGATTATTCTTCTGGTTAGTACTCTAGCATCCTTATCCCCAATAACCTGTTCAAGATTGTGATTTAGTCTCACATATCTTGGAATAACATGATCATTATCTTCAGGTTCAGCTTCTTCATTATCATCATCTTCTTCTGAATTTATCTGTTCCAGTTGGACTGGTATATCAATATTTGCTTTGTCAGTTTAAGATTTAACAGTTTATGGTTCCAAAAACAAAATGCAAGGATCTTCATCCTTTTTCTCTGAAATGGTTTCCTCAAAGACTTCAGGGAATTCATCCACTCGAACATCAGCACTCTCAACAATTCTTTGTGTCTGGTTGTTAAAACACTTGTAGGCCTTACTCTTGGTGGAATATACAAGAAATATACCTTCATCACTTTTAGCTTCAAATTTGTTAATATAATCACCTCTCTTAATAAAACATTTGCTTCCAAATATTCTGAAATAACTAACATCAGGTGATCTACCATACCAATATTCATAAGGAGTCTTGTCCTTACCTCTCTTTATCAAAATCCAGTTCATAGTGTAGACAGTTGTGCTAACAACTTCTCTCCAGAAAGTTTTTGCTACACCTCCTTGTATCAACATCATCCTAGTAGCTTCAAAAACTGACTGGTTGTTTCTCTTTGTGATACCATTCTGGTGTGGTGTATAGAAATTTGTCGCTTGATACCATTTCCTTCACAATACCTAGTGAATTCCTCATAAGTAAATTCACCACCCTGATCTGTCCTCAGACACTTTATCTTCTTACCGCTCCCTTTCTTAGCTAAGGCCCTAAATGCCTTGAACTTACCAAAAGCTCCATTTTTATCCTTCAAGAATGTGACCCAGATCATCCTTGAGCAATCATCAGTGAAGATCATGAAATATTTGTCCCCTTGAATACTTTTTGTTCTTATTGGTCCACAAAGATCTGTATGAACCAAATCTAACAAATGTTCCATTGAAAAAAATTTGCTCTTGAAAATTGAGGATGTCATCTTTCCCAATTGACATTCTTTGCACAAAGCAGTAACCGGTTTGTCTAACTGAGGCAAACCTCTCACTGTCTTGGACTTACTCACTTTAACAATGTTATCAATGTTTATATGACAAAATCTCCTATGCCAAAGCCAACTATCATCTATCTTTTCAATTAAACAGTTGTTGACTTTAGGATTAAGATGAAACAAGTTACCTTTAGTTTGCTTCTTGGTTGCAATCAATTCACCTTTATTGTCATAGATCTTGCACATACCATTTTTAAATTCCAATGGGTATCCTTTGTCATTGAGTTGTGTCACACTCAAAAGATTGTGCTCTAGACCTTCAACCCAGTAGACATCATTTGCACTACTCTTTCCATTAAGAGAAATAGTTCCCTTACCTTTAACCATGCAGGGTGAGTCATTATCAAATCTTATAACTCCGCCATCAAATTCATTTAGAGAAAGAAATTTGCTCCGATCACCGGTCATGTGATGTGAACAACCACTATCAATGATCCAATCATTAGATTTATCCATCTTGGATAGTAATGCCTTCTGGTCTGACATCTCTTCTTTAATGGCTACAAACACAATGTCTTCATTAGCATCACCATCAGATTCCTCATCAGTGATACCACCATTAACAGCAATAAGACAATCTATTTTGCCTTTACCCTTGTACTTCTTGAATTTCTCTCATTTGTGCTCATTATCACCATTAGGACAATTAGCAGCAATGTGTCCAATCTTTTTACATGCAAAACATTTCAAAGGTAATTTACCTCTAGGCGACCGCTTGGCCAACAATGCTTCAAGCTCAACTAAATTGTCTTCATCATCAGCTTCTCTGCTGGATTTGGATTCATAACTGTGACTGGCATCTCTACTTTTCCTCATAGATGGGTTAGAAACAGAAGCTCTAAATGCAAACTCAGATTTCTATACACTACCATCATAACCATTTAATTCAAAAGCAGTAAGCTTGCCAATGATGGAGTCAAGAGTTACGTTAGTTTTGTTAATGGACTTCAATTGTTGAATAGCTGCAACTCGGATAGCATAGACCGGTAGCAGGGTTCTCAGTACCTTACTGATCATTGTGGCACTAATACATTTGGACTAGATTTCCGACTAAGGTTTCCGATGGAGAAGGTATATTGTGACAAAATTTGATTTTTTTTTGAAAAAATGCCCAAATTCGTCAGAATTCCGACGGCAATTTGCCATTTGGTTTCAATGAAGAAGGCATTAGTAATGAATTTTATTTTTTTTCAAAAAAGTGCTCGAGTTCGTCGTAATTCTGATGACAACGGCCATTCCTTAAAAAAAAGAAGAGGGCAAGTCATTTGTGCATTGCAATCCCGCGTAGGCGTCTGTGGCAACTTCAACCCCCAACAAGATAAAACTCGCGTCGAAGGCATTTGTGCATTGCTTGCAATCCCGCGCAGGAGGTAGATTCTTCACCTTAATTTCATGTTGCAAAAAATATACCATTCAAGAGATTCTACAACTTTTGCTTTTATACATGCTAGCTATGCCTGCATTCTTGTGGGATATTGACCGATTGTGGAAGCAACTCTTGGAGTATGAGAGATTCCTTTTTTATGCAAAAGATGTTAGGAAATGAGACATGTGGTGGTTAATTGCCCTAGTTTTTTATGCAAATTGGTCAATCTCGTATTCATATTGATTATCCAATCTCAGGCCGGATGGCTCCTAGTCAAAGGTATGGTTCCCTGAATGCGTAATACCCTGTAGGAATCCACTCCTCTTAAAACCATAGAACTGTGATTGAGGAGTGAGCGTTCAATTTTGTCAGAGCAATCCCTTCCTCCCGTATACGTGTTGATTGACCATTATTGTACGAGCTAATATATAGGGTGGTGTCTGCCTCTGGCTGCTGAATCAACGGAGATCAAACCAACGCACAAGAAAACAATGGGAATGAATATTATTCAAGTGATTTGCAACCTTCATTCAGTGTTGTTTGGGCAAGCCTTTCTTTCTCTTGCCATCTAGCCTAACACACCCGACCCGGAAGCCCTAGGGAGATACAATTGTGTTCAGTTCAGCACAATCCTAACCTAGAAGGGGTGGACTAAAAAATCTCCAACCACACAACTTATCACCTTGTAATTAACATACAGTATATAGCTATTCTATATGACCCCCGAACCATTTTCTTACTATCTCGGGTTACCCTAGTTTAGGGTATCGACAGTTTTTAATAAATATTCTCTATTTTAGGGTATTGGCAACTATCTCTCCTTTTGTATAGTTTTAGGTGGCATACAAAGTCATTTCCTTCTTTGGCTTCCTTGTGGCCTCAACCTCAACGATCATCTTTTGCAAACTTACTTTCTTCAATACTCTCTTCTTTATCCTTTCAAAGTTGAATTGTAGCCACTTAGGAACATCTAGATTCTCATCACTTTGGATGGACGGGTTCATGGTAGTTACAACCTACTTTGGCCTTTGTTCTTCATCTTGTTGCTTGTGCACCTAAGTTTAAAATTTTGGAGGAGTCATCTTGGGGGTGGGGGCCTAGATAGATCCTCTTTTTCTTGTTCTCCATGCTTCTTTGACACCATATTCTAATTTCCTTTTGACTTACATTTCATTTTCATAACTTATAGTTCTTAATTCAATTATAGGCTAGTATCTTGTGTGTTGATTGTACCTCTTAGTTTGATAAGGTTTTGGGTGGAATTTAATCTCTAATTTTGAGTAAAAAGTTTCCTATAAATGTAATTTCAAAATTCATTTTGAGGGTCTAATAATTGATTATTTAAGGTCCAAGTTTAGTAACACTCATTAGTGTGTTTTCTTTCAAAATACATTTAGCAATAGTCTGTAGATTGAATACTTGTGCTTTGCTAGTATATTTTGAAGAATTAATGGAAATGAAGTTATAGTTTGCAACGGTATTGGTAGTCTTTTTTGATTGCTTGCTATTATTTTATTTCTTTCATTTTCCTTAGTCCTGAATTAATATTTACATTTATGAAACATCTTCTTTGTTATAATCAATTTGTGCATCTTTCGTGGTGATTGAGGTTAATAAGGAACATGTGAATGAATAGTAGTAGCTGTTCTAGAGCTTTCCTTGGTCTCATTTTCATGTTAGAATTGACAATTTTGGCATGATAAATTATTTGCATACAAGGTTATTTCTAGATTTTGTTGATAATGTGGATTTAGGTAATATTGATGATTCATTTTCTCGTAGCCTTGTTCTATCTTTTGCAATTTATTTTAACCTTTTAGCTTAGGCAGATTGAGAAATCGACATTTCAACTTGATTAGTGACATTTTCCCCTTGAACAACTTGATTAGGAAATGATAAATTCTAAAGGTAAGCTAGCTTAACTCAAGGGACTGAGATGGTATCCTACCATGAAAGATGATAGTTCTAAGCAAAAGACTACCTAGTGATATGAAAGTTGATGCAAGATAGTAAGGACAACAAGGAAATTTATTTTGAACTTTGACAAGATTGAATCTTTGGGTGGAAGTTTGAATGGATTGATAGCGAAAAGGCATGCTGATGCAGAGAATCCAATAAACTCAACCAACAAGGGAGATATTTCTCCCAACTCACCTATTCAATTAGGTGTCAACCCTTCACTTACTCACAAGACCCCTCACAAGGCCACAAGTTACTCAAAAGGATTCAATACCCCAAAACACACCCATATTCACCAACCCTCACCCAACCATTGAATCACACTCAAATAGGACAAATAAACATGTCTAAGTCACAATCCAACTCTCCAACATTCAATCACCACAAACACCATCAACCCTTATTCACACAAATCCTCCTTCAACTGGGTCTTCTAATCCCTCCTGGTACTCAACTCACAAAATGTACTAGATATCCAAAAACCAATGTACTTTTGAATACTCTTACAAGAACCAATAAACATATACCACCATGGGTCTTTACCGTCCCACCCACCCAAAGGTCAAAGGAAGATTCACTGCTGCAACACTCAGTTTTTGTGACAGTATCAAGCACTTAGGATAGTCACTCGTTTTATGACAGTATCAAGATCAGATCGATACTGGACTGGGTAATAATGGAACCGCCAACAATTTATTTCTCATCTCAAATAATAAAGAGAATATAGGGCTGCATCTATGAAGAAAAAAAATGTTGGAAAAGACTATTTCCACCTACTTGGCCACCGGAGTGGTTTTTGAGGTGTATTCAAAGCTTTTACTCCTTTTGTTGCATTTTCACTTGAAATATGGTTGAATTGTCTTTGTAAGCTCCTAGATACTTGGTACATGTTCTAATTGAGTTAAAAGAGTCTCAAGACTACCCTATAGTCATGCTCTACCTTATCCAGCTACTCAATTAGCTTCCCAAACTTATAGGACATATGGTTTTATTCCTTACTTTGAGTTGAAATTGTCTTGGGTTAGATATAACTAAAATAAGCCATTCCTTCACCTACTTCAAAAATCGTCAAAAAGACTTCATACTACTATCTACATGTGTTTCTATCCTTAAGAAGTCTAATTTATGCAAGTGAAAAAACACCTAAGAGGTCATAGCTACTCCTTTTGACTTGGTAATATTCATGGTTTTTCTTTGTCTATTTAACTTCATTTCTTGCATCTTACCCACTATCTTGTAGCATACTTTGTTTTCTTTTTTAGTGAATTGCATTTAGTGGACTATTGTGCATCTTTAAAATCATTTGACAACTTCAAGAAATGGTTTTCCTTCTTTATTACTTGACTATATCATTTAATATGCATGGATGGTATTATCATTTAATTTTCAAGATGGACCTTATATGGATGGTCCTTGCACCTTTTCAAATTGAACTTTTGCAAAAGTCCAAATTTGGAGAGGAAATTCCTACTATTTGTGAATCCAACATTCATCTTTCAAATTTTAGGTCCAATTTCCATGAATAAGGGTTCTGAAGACCCTAGTCCTATAAAAATGAGCCATGAGGAACATCATGAATAAGGGAATGAACCAAATTTATGGAAACATTGTCAAACCTAAGTACAATTAGGCATAAATAAGGCACAACCACTTAAATTGAGTCCAAACTTAGTGTATATTTTTAAAGAGATACAACTTATGATGCAATATTTAGCCCCCTATTAGCAAGAGTATAAAATTATGCTCATTTACTCTTTGGAAAATATGGAGAAACCAAATATTCTTTCACCAAGATATTGAAGAGTCAAGATGACTACAAGTTTAGAAAGGTGGTAGCTCCCAAGACTTATGATATTGTCAATCTACAATATTAAGATAAAAGGGAAGTACAAAGTGAGTAATATGAGTAACATTGGTAACACACATGGAGCATGCAAAACACAAAGTTATGACATTTAGAACTAGTAAGATTCATATATTCTCACTAGGAACCATATCAAAAAGACAAGGCATAGATCTAGGACTAGTAAGATCCTTATATAGTTACCAGGAGTCATGTCAGAGACACATAAAAGCATGATACCCAAGTTAGCAAGATCCTCTAATACTTATTCATAGATCGCATTCTAACAACAAATAGAGACCTAATTGTGAAAGTTTGAGGTCCATTGGGAAAAAAGTTGTCATATTGCCATGACAACTTTTGCATTTCTTGTAGAAACTTCTTAAAAATATTGTTGGAAAGTTAGTTTATGGTGGTTTGAGGTTGTAACACACTTGGATGGGAATAAATAGGCCTTTTGCATGCCATCCAAGAGTTTTGCTTAATGAAATTGGGGTTTTATGTGCATTTTTTCATGCTATGTTTCATATCATGCTTGATGATAGACCTTTTTTCATGTTATGTATCATATCAGGGAAGAATTTGGTGGGAAGACCAAGAGATTGGTATTTTGAAGTGGTTGATGATAGAGAGAGGGGTGAGGGGACCCTATGCAACCTTCGTAAGGGTTTGTCGATCAAAACCAAATGAAATAGATTAAATTTCTATGATTGTCCTAAGGGTATTGATTGTCACAGTCATAGTTTTACTATTGATA
Organism: Cryptomeria japonica; assembly: GCF_030272615.1. NCBI lineage: Eukaryota > Viridiplantae > Streptophyta > Pinopsida > Cupressales > Cupressaceae > Cryptomeria > Cryptomeria japonica. Next base: position 477,645,500 of record NC_081410.1, on the reverse strand, counting down.
TTGTTTTTGTTTTGATAGAGTTGTGTTTGTAAACCCAAGTGTGGATATGTAATGGAGTCATGAGATGTCTTAAGACTACATCAATACTTAATAACAACATAGTGTGTAGGCACCTAAAATATGAAAGAACTGCATATTGGAAGGCGCGTGTGATGATGCCATGAAAGGTCGGATATCCCTATGTATCGGACTGAGAAAACCAGTGAAAGATAAAAAAAAATGCATTGAGAAGGCAAAATGTTGAATTGCCTAATGTTTGTTGTTGAAGTGATGTGTGGGGACCCTGCCAAGTCAAATACCTTGTTGTAGTTTCAAAAGATGGAAAAAGAATAAGCATTTTATTTACCGTCCTAATAGACATCCATCATAACAATTATTACCAATATTGATGTGTGTGTTGCAAACAAAGTTCTAGAGGAAGGCTCTTTCTATTGTAATACCAAGTGAGTGTTCATAGACCTTCTGTAGGGTCCTCCTAGCCTAGAGTTAGGAGTTTGAAGCCTACATACATTGATTTGGCCTTGTGGCCATCAATGAGTGCTCACCCAATAGGACAAGTCTTGAGACTGACAATTTTGGAAGTGTGGCATTGTTGAGAGCCAACACCTATGTGTGAACCCCGTCTTCACGTATTATGATTAGTTGCCATGATACTTGACCCTATCCTCATGGTGTTGGCTCAATTCATATTAGTGTGTTTTGTTGAAGAAACATGATGTGAGAAGTTTGATGCAGAGGCAAGGGTAGAACTCGGTATTTCATATTAGGACAACAACCACATTGATTAGGTAGGTCAGATAAGGTCTCTCCAATGTTTAGGATACTGAATTCACATTAGACACTCATGGTTTACCCCAATTAAACATTAGTCAACTTAATATATTATACAAGGATTGCATACCACAAAGCCATTAGATATGTTTTGAGATGAAAAAGAAGAGTTAAATGGTTCTGGTTCAATGATGATAATTTCTATTTTCAAGTAATTTAATTTGGTATATTATATTGAAACGTGATTTCATAACTAACATTTCAACTTCTATATAACTAGTTCTATAGCCCGATTTTCTTGCCTATGAAGAAAGACCATGTCAGATAATATCAACGAACAACAAAATAAGGAGAGAATTGCTAGATTATGGTCTAACTTGAAAAGAAAAGGTGATGGAAAATGTTATTGTCCGTGCAAAATTTGTAAGGGGTTAAAGACTAGAAGAATTCTAATCAAAATAGCGAAGAAACATTGTAGGCTGCATGGTCACATTGAAGGTGGACATGATTATCATCCATTGGTAAGTTTTTCATTATATCGTTTTAACAATTTATATACATAATAAATCACGTGATGATGAGATCATGATCATGGTTTATTTATTTTTATCAATTTTATATAGGTCAAGCACCCCGGAGCACATGGTATGGATCAACACAACTTAGAGAATATGGTTTTCGAAGTGGACGAACATGGAGGTGTGAATATCAAAGCTGAAGATAATGATCCCATGGAAGATGACGATCATGAGCTAGAAAACACAATTGAAGATGATGGCACAAATACATTGATCCATGACATATTTAGTACTCGTGCAACTGATCATGATGATGAAGATGACCTTGATGTTGTTCATGATGTCCCTCTACTTGAGAAGGCATCTGAGGCCCTTTACGAAGGCTCGCGGACAACTCTTCTCTCCATTGTATTGTTGTTGGTGAACTTGAAGGTTATGAATGGTTTATCCAACATAACAATGTCATGTATGTTAAGGTATGTCATATATGTCATAATAAACTGTGAATCATGTTGTACCATTAATATTCTTTATATTAACAAATTATATTTTTTTGTTGTAGATTGATAGGTGAGTTTTTGTTACCACCATCAAATATTCTACCTCCCTCATACCGAGAATTATCTGCCGTTATGAAAGATATTGGAAAGGAGTATCAAGCAATAGATGCTTGTCCCAAAGATCATATTATATATCAAAAACAACATAAATTTTGAACCGAATGCCCTGAATGTCATATCAGTAGATATCGAATAGATCAAATAACAAAAAGGGTTCCTCGCAAGGTTCTTCGCTATATTCCCATTATTCCATGTATGCAACGATTATTCAAGTGCACTAGCTTGGCATAATTTATGGATTACCATGCACGCAATAGAAGTCGAGATGACATTATTCGAATGCCTGTGGATGGTTCAACATTTATGGACATAGAGGAAAAGTGGCCACACTTTAAAGAAGAACCTCGTAATCTCAGGCTTTCATTGGCAGTGGACGGTGTCAATCCATTTGGAGAGATGAGATTTGTTTACTCATTGTGGCCTGTTTTTGTTATCAACAATAACATTCCTCCATGGATGTCAATAAAGAGGGAGCACATAATGTTGGCAATGATTGTTCCAGGTATTTTATCATTTAAATATAGTCGTCTAAATTTAATTATAAATATTGCAGTAAAATGGTCATAATAATTATGTAATGTTTTTGTTCATTCAATTAGGTAAGTACCAAGTTAAAGATATGAATGTATATATCGAGCCTCTTATCGACGAGTTGCTGGAGTTGTGAAATGGTGTCACTATGTATGACGTCTCTAGACCAATAGGACAAAGACAATTTCAATTCCATGCGATGCTTCTATGGACAATACATGATGCCCCAGGGCTAACACATTTTTGTGGTATGTTATAGTGTTTAAGTTGTGCATGAACATTATAATTCAAAAAATTATCATATTTAATCCAATTATACATTATCTTGTAGGTCTTCAAACAAAGGGAAAATTTGCATGTCCTGTTTGTCGTCCAAAGATGAAATCTTGTCATTCAAAAAGTTTAGGAAAGTAGGTGTTCGATGAGTATAGGCACTTTCTCCACAAAAATCATAAGTATCGAAATATTGAAAAAACATATATTCAATGGGAAAGAAGAGAATACATCAAAGCCACGAAGAATGACACCTCACCTGTGGAAGTTGGAATATAATAGAATTAATCATCAAGGTAATGTCATTCCATCTATTGGTTTGTCATAAAACATCCTTTCTATTTTGTTTTGTTTACTGATGATGCGATTGATGATCATGAAAGTCGTGAAGGCATAAATGACCACCTTCCTAAGGGACTAAAAAACTATCCTCGATAATTTAGTAGGTTGCCCTACTACGAGCAGTTACAAATTGTTCATTTGTTTGATAGTATGCATATTGGAAATAATATAACAGAGACAGTATGGAAAATATTGGATGGAAGGCGTGACAAAGAAAAAATTGTCAAAATATGTAGTGACATTTAGGATTGCAATCATGCAATGATAAATGTCATTTAATCAAATAGCCATGGAGACCAGATTAATATAAGTGAGCTTCCTTGGTTATTAACGGACCAACAAAGCAATGCTATAAAAGAAGTCATGCGAAAAATTCGATTTCCCACAGGATTTGTTGCGAACATAAACAATCTCATATCAAAGAAAAGTGAATTTGGGCCAGAGATGAAAATGCATGATTGGCATACCTTCATTAAGGTAATTCATGTTCTTGTGTTTTTAGTATGTATTTAAGTACTACGCGTACGTGTACTTTTCATTGTATTATGTTACAAAAAAATGAAAAGATAATTTTATAATTGTTGCAGTACGTTCTACCTCTATCTCTCCCAGACAACTTCGACAATAATGTCAAGCAAGTCATATATGATCTTGGAAAATACATGAGGTAAGTAGTGATATTTGTTCAGTTCATTGTATAGATATTATATTTGCTATTTCTTTTACTTGTTATGTAATATATTTTTTTGTGTCCTAAATATCTTGTAGGTGGTTGTCATGTAAAGAAATCCATAAAGACGATATAAAATATTGGAAGAGAAAAATTCCTCATTTAATGTGTGAAATGAAAAAGTGTCTACCTCCATCTTTTTTCAATGCACAAGAACACTACCTCATACACCAAGTTGAGGAGATTGAATTGTGTGGCCCTGTACACACTAGGTCAATGTGGATGGTTGAGAGGCACTTGAAATTTTTTAAGATTTTGGTTCGACAAAGAGCACATCCTGAGGGTTCTATGGTGGAGGGATATATGGTATACTAGACTATGGTGTACATTTCTGAATATCTTCCTAAGTTTGCAGCAAAAAGATCCACGTGGATCGCATTTGGGATCCCAACCCCATTAATAAATTCAAAGGGGAGTACTTGACGGGGAAAGGTAGATTGAGGAAAGTGAGAGGCAATTATAAGATGTTATTGTAGTTAATTAATTCTTAATCTTCAAAATAAATCGATTATAAGACGTCTATTTATTTTTTGTACAGTTGGTCGAGAGTGGGATGCACTACATTTATATATTTCAAACAATCTTGATTGGATGACAGTATGGATTGATCGTTGTCAACATTCTGGATGCACGTTAACATGGGAAGGTGTGACTTCATTGGTTAAAGAAGCTTGTCATAATGGAGATTCCAATATTATGCAAAGGGAAATTGATTTAGCATATGGTTTAAGAGATAAACATGTATGTATAAATTTATTAATCACCCATATGTTTATCAACTCACAATGCAATAAATTTTACATGTTTGACACATCGCAGGTCAAACACCACAACGCTATGTGCTGCAATGGTCATAAATTTCGCATAAAAAAGCTGGATGACAAGAAGAAAACTTGTGATTCTCACATCACTGCAGTCTTTGAGGTGACAAATATTTCATCGAGAAATGACATACATCCTCAACAGTCTCAAAATCGATACTATGGCATTTTGGATGATATACTTGAGTGTGACTTTAATTCCTTCAAATTAGTTTTGTTTGTCGTCAAATGGTACAAGCTACGATTGAATAGAAATGATCCTGATAAAACTATTATTGAACATGATAATGGTTTTACAATGCTAAATACAAGGTCATTTGAACCAGTTGGGGATGAGCCCTATGTTCTTCCAAGCCAATGTGAGCAAGTATTTTACTCAGAGGTTCCACATAAACCGGGTTGGTCATTTGTTGTTAGACATGATCCGAGAGGAAGGACGATAAAGTATAATGTGATGGAAGAAGAAGATACCGAAGAAGTAGAAGATGAAGTGGATGATGATCACGATCGACAGTTTCTTGAAGAAGAAGTCGAAGAAGAAGAAGAAGAAGGAGGAGGAGGAGGAGGAGGAGGAGGAGGAGGAGGAGGTGGTGGTGGTGGTGGTGGTGGTGGTGGTGGTGATCGTGATGGTGATGGTGATGGTGATGATGATGATGGCGAAGACGTTGTTGTTGATGATGATGATGATGATGATGATGACCTTGATGTTCATGATGATGAAGAATGAAATGTATGAGGTATGTGATTAGTATATTATCTATTTAATATTGACTTCTTGATAGAATTTTTTTTACATAATTAATTCATTATGTTTTGAATTCTAATGCCATTACATAACTAATTCATGATGCACCTTTTAATATGGAGATGGAGATAGGGAGAGTGACTATTTATGTGACATTTTTTAAACTGTGTTTATTTATGGAAATTGGATTGTTTATTAGCTATGTGATGGATGCTGACTTAAAATACATATGTGATGGATCACATGTTTATGATGATGCATGTGACATTTTTTGAACTTTGTGTTTATTTATAGAATGTGGATTGTTTATTACCTATGTGATGGATGGTGATTTATGATACATGTGTGATGGATTACATGTTTATGATGACACATATGTGATGCTAATTGTGATGCTCAATTACATATATGATGACACATCATGTGATGCTTATGATGCTTATGATACGTGTGTATTTATCGTTTATCAACTTACAAATGTAGTAATGCTTATGATGCTCAATTGATGGTGTTGATTTCAGGTATAGTCCCTATGTGATGTTGTCACCCTTGGTGGGAATAGGTCGTTGACTATAGACATCGTCAACCATTTTGTTGAGGATTCTGCATAGTCTACATAAAGTAAAGGTAAGGAATTAAAAAATTTACAATGATTTTGATGACAACATCTTTTTATTATTTAATACTCTTTTTGTCTACAAAGTTCATGTTGTTCATGTTATGTACTATGTAATTTTTAGCTAGCATAAGATAATTGAATTACATTGTACAGGACCCTGAACCCCTTTGACAAGGATCTTGCACAGTCTCATGGATGGACAGGTATAACTAGTCAATACACCCTATAGAAACAGTTTATTTTTTTTAAATTACTTGGAAAACAAACTTCCTCAATTTTTCAAACCTCGACATTAGGAGCAAATATAATACAGTTATCAACACTTGAGGCCCTAGTTGAACTTATTCCAATTTTAATCCCAAAATCAACTTTAGGGCTGACTTCTTCATCAACATTACCCTCATTTGCAAAATTTCTCTCTCATTACCAATTAACTCTCTCATTTCATGGAGTGCAGGTACCCCCAAATAGGTATTTGTCAGATCTGTCTTCGTCGAGTGAGGAAAATGCAGGAATAGAAAATGAAAGTGACACATATAGTAGGTCTACAATAGGGAGATCAACAAGAGGTCAAAAGATTAGAAGAAAATTCAATAAATGCATGAAATTTTTCCTTTCTCAAGAGGGGTCATGTTCTTATGATGATGAGACCAAAGGCAACATTGAGGTGTCACTGAGGTACAAACATCTACAGAAACAATGGGTGTCCAAGGAACTTCCTCCAATAAACACCGATTTTTGTGTTAATGATAGGATATATCGTATAGCACCTTCGTCGTTACATGGTTTAGGCTTATTTTCCATGGATGACATAAAGGTCTATTACAATAGAGTTGTTGAATTGATGGAGTTTGTTGGACCTTGTTACAATTACAATAATTGGATGCAGATTGTTAAATATAAAAAAAGTATGCGTAGGTATGCAATGTCAACAAATTATATACAACAGAAAGATAATGATCAAAGTAAACGAGTGGCTGTATACATTGATGGTCGGCCAAAAGCAACAGAGAATATTGCAGGTTTTATAAATAGTACGCGACCTGGGTCAACTAATAAACAATCCAATTGCATATTTGAGGCGCACGAGGGAAATAGTGTATTTGTATGTGCGATAAAATCAATAAGTGTAGGCGAAGAGATTTTAATCGATTATAGTTTGAATCGTATAGATACAAACAAAGTTAATATCATGGGGGTGGTACGTACTATATACCATTTGAATTAACCAACCTCCAATTAATGAATCCAATATACCATTTTATTATGAAGTTTTTTTTCTAAGTCTATTGGTTTAATTTCGCTGACGTTTTTTATATATATTTTTTGTCATAGGGCGACATGGATCCATCACATATCGCAGACAGGGATGTAGGTTGCGACACTTCTACCGAGTAGGTAAACCTCATTGTAATTGTACAAATTAGATAGAAGCAAACTGTTACATTATTATGTTCTTTTTTTAGTGATTTATACTAATTTTGTAATTGTTAATGATATTCTTGACACAGACGGATGTTCGGGGAAAGGGAAAGGGAGTTGCAGTACCTGAGCACCTCTCTAGGGATGTGGAATCATTAGGGTTAACCGATGATGACCCTAAAGATTCCACACACCTTATGGAATTCTTTAAAATGTCTCTTAGAAAAATTAGAAAAGAGATTGTTGCTTTGGCAGTCGTGCATCTTATTACCGATGAGATACGAGAGAGGGTGGAATTATTGCTTCGGACAACAGAAAACTTGCAAGTAAGCAGTAATGAAAGCTTTAATTATAACAAAAGTTCAATATTGGTTTATATTTTATTCTCTTTTATGTCATTAACTAAAATATGTACGTATTGTTTTTACAGCAATTTATTTGTCCTCATGAAAGTCATTGCCATGATCAGGGTATTGTAGGATCTTCAGGTGATGACAATTTTCTTGTATTATCGCTTGCTTAGCTTATCACTCTGAGTACCCAGAACACATCATACTTGATACTATCAATTTTTAAAATAAAGGTTCATCCTTGTTTACAATTCTTGCACTTTTCATATATTTAATGTTTGATATATTTAATGTATTATTTTTTAGGTGTTGTCAATGTTCCTGTACAAATGTCGTCGTCGCCTCATCAGAGGTTACCCTCACTTGTATTGCCGACTGCAATGTCGGCAACACGTAACATGCAGACATCCTCTACTGCACGTCATATTGGCCTGCCCACTATTGGTAGATCCCTCTTTTGCTCTATCTTCTGTCATGTGTTTATTTCCCTTCAAGCGTTCTTTCTTGAATTCTAATGCCATTTCATAGTGGATTCATTTTTTGAGGAGGATATGCACATGAGGATGTGCCAGAGGTGACTACTACTGATAACATACCATCATTTCCTCGATCTTCTCGTATTGCTAGTACGGGAACGTTGTAGGCCACATTGGTGGTGAGCGATGAAGAAATGATTCCCTTAAAGATACAAAAGGTTCTAGGTACTTTAAAATTATTATTATATATACTCTAATTGTAATTTACTTTATGATCACTCGTTTTGGACTAATGATCCCATGAATTTTTTGTAGGCAATGATATTTTCTATAAACATCTTAGTGACATTGCATTGCAGATATTTGGGCCCACCATACGTAAAAGGTGGTACATCATATGTGAACTAACCCTAATCCACTATTTTGATTTCATATCATTGCTAGAATAGTTTTCCTTTGATCCATTTCTTGAAGTGTAGTAAATGTAGCTTCAATTCATTTCTGAATCTAACAGGTTTGTTTTTGCTTTGAAAGATGGAATGACCAAGAAAAAAGGTTAAAAGATGAATTGACAAACCAAATGGTTGAGTGGTTTGGAAATAACACCTTTGACAAAACCAAGCTCCTTGAAAAAGTTGGCACATATCTAAAGTATGTGAGGGACCAATACAGGACCCATTTAGAGAGGAACCTAAAGTATGAGCATCCCCCCATGATTCCAGAGAGGGAGTGGAAGGACCTGATTTTGGATTCCAAGGAGAGAATTGAAAGGAAAAAAAGAAATACGCCACCAGATGCCTAAAGAAGGTACGAGATATTGTTGGCAAATGCACACTCCAATGAGAAATTGTAGGTGATTGAAGGTTTTGTCATTGATGGCAACCTTGCAATCATATGATACGGCAAGACAAATATATCGACACCTGCAACGACAAACTCTACACCGGCACACAGAACACCGACAGTGAAAGGATGGATACCGGCACTCTGGCTGACAAGAATTTTGTTGATAATATATTTTGTAATTAATTGTAAAATTATTGTAAGATGACATGGCGAGTTGTAATATGACTCATATATGTATGAGATCACTATAGAACATTTAGTAATAATGTGATAGGCAAAATTATGCAGACCTAATATGTGAATTATAGGTTAAGAGTTTATGTATGAAGCAGAGCTAAAACCGGTATTGAATCTGGCATAGCAGATGCTAATTTGAAGCAGTACAAGACATTGGATTTGTATAATCCATTTTTGTAAGTCAGTGTGACTTCCTTTGTAATTGAGTAGTGAGCTCTAGGCACTTGGCCTTCCTGCATGTGCAAGCCCCTCTTGTAAAACAGTAATATTCCCTTATTGGCCAGTAAGTGAATATTGCGGGTCACAAATCCCGCCGAGGTTTTTCCCACACTGGGTTTCCTCGTTAAACTACTGTGTTATGGTGTGTTTTTCATGTGGTTTTTGTTATTCTTGTTTACTGCATTATTTTTGGTTTACCAGTACACAGTATTGATATGCTTTACATGTTTTAAATCAAGTAAATTAACAAACCTTTTAGATACTGATTCACCCCCCCTCTCAGTATCTTTGGGAATCCTAACAATTGGTATCAGAGCCTGGTCCTCTATTTTCAGAAGCCTAATAGCTTGAGGAAGATCTTGTCGCCAATAGACATGGAAAACTTGAGAGAACAATTGAAAATAGCTCTTTCAGACTATGATGCAGAAAAGGTGAAGAATATCAAACTTGAAGATGATCTAAAGGCTTCTCAGGATTCATTCAAGCGCTTCAAGAAAATCTTACCATTGCAAGAAATAAGAGAAGAGAACTTTGTGAAAAGATGCAGAATGAGAATGATGAAAAGGAAACTCTTAATGATCTGGTAAACAAGCTAAGACAAGAGATCAGTACAACACAGAATGAGATGCAGGATATGACTATGAGATTTTGTAAAGAAATTGAAGATAGGAAGAAGAATGAAGAAGACTTGGCCAAAAGACTAAATGATGCTGGAAATGAAAACACAAGACTTAGTCATGAAAATGATATGTCGAAGATAGATCTAATGCACACACAAAATGACATAACTGGACTCATAAGATAGAAAGGAATCTTGGAAAGTGAACTAACTGCTGCAAATCATCACAAAGAAAAATTCAAGAAAAGTTCAGAAGAACTTCGCGACATGCTAAAAAATCAAAAACCTAATGGTGATACAAATGGCCTTGGCTTTGAAGTTGGTGAAACCTCCGATACTGCAAACAATCATGATCATAGCAAACCGGTAAGACAACCTACTGCTTACAAGTTTAATGACAAAAGCTTTAACTGTAACAAGTATGGTCATAGAGAAAATCAGTGTAGATCTAGAAATTATCAAAACACTAGTACACCCACCGGTCAATGTTCTAAATGCAACAAAGTTGGTCATAATTCAAAAAATTGCAGAATGAATGTGAGATGTTATGTTTGTGGAAGATTTGGGCACTTATCTAATCAATGCAGAACACATACCGACATAGGATATGGGAAAGCTATTCAAAAGAACAATGTGACTTGTTATGCCTGTAACAAGATCAGACATATTGCTAAATTTTTCAGAAGTAAGGCATCACTGGCAAATAACAAAGGTCCTAGTTTGAAAGGTAAAGAAAAAGTTGAAGAGATAAAGCAAGAAATTTTAAAACAATGGATCAGAAAGTTAGATCAGAATGTTGATGTGAATACTCCTCCACCGGTAGAACAGAGTAACACTCCATCGACAGGAGACTCCTCATCTAACTGAAGAAAATTCTTTTGGGGGTTTAGCAACAAAATGAAAAACATGCTATTATTCCCTCAGTTGATGGTGAGAAGTTGAAATTACTTCTATACCGGCAGATGACTTAAGTTGTGACTTAACCGACAAGCATTAAATGCGGTAGTTGGCGAAAATGACATTATAAAGCAAGTGTTTTGGCTCTTTTACATTCACCGAGCATTCAAATCTTCGAGAGCGCGAAAATTCCTGAGCGAAGGTACTCCAAGAAAATAAGTGAAGAAATCTATCAAAGCATTCATCCTTAAGGCAGATTGAGGTATTTATAGATATGGCATCTTCATCCACTCCTAAATTTATTGCAAACCCTACTGTTGTTGAAGTTGTTAAGCGACCTAGACCCATTTTTTAGCTAGTTCCCAAAATTGCTAAGAAAGATGACAGCATAGGTGCATTCTCCCAAATCCCTAAAGGAGTAGTATATGTTGAAGACCCTAGAATGTATATACATTGTCATATTGATGAACTTGGTGATGATGAAATTAAAAATATTTATGAGACTGTAATCTGTGATGAATCCAAAAATATCAAACCTGAACACAAGATAGTAGAAACCCTAGGTTTCACTGAAATACTTAGTATCCTGGATTTCCCCAAGGATATCATAAGGATTGTGTTAAGCAGAGTACATGGTGAATTTTTCTTGTTAGACTCTATTCACAAGATCACAAAAGAAGTGGTAAGGGCAGTAACAGGGTTACCCTCCACTGGCAACAGACCTGAGAAAACTAAGAAGGTCTCAAATGACTTAGTGACAAACCTAACCGGTGCAACATTTGATAAAATATCACTAAGGGTAAACGATGTAAAGGATACAAATATCAGATTTATCAGTATGATCTTAGGTTACAAGGCTACACATGCAAATAGGTTAAACTCAGTTTCTAGCCTATGTATTCAGAGTGCCTATGATATGGTAAATGATAATGCAAGGATAGACATATGTGAATGGCTTAAAGATGACCTAATAGACAATCTAGGAAAGATCAAAAGGGAAAAGAAAGGAACATTCAGATTTGGAAACCTACTTGTTTGTCTGATGCTATACATAACCAAACAAGTACCCGGTATTGGTGCCAAAGATTTTGGATTTGATATACCGGTAGGAAAACAACTATCAGAATTGTTGAACAATATGGGAGAGAACGGGGAGAAAACCATAAATGAGCACTTTCAAGCACTAAAGGCTCGAATGAAAACAAGAGTAAGGCTATCACAAGCTATTGTGGATAAGTACCGAAAGAAAATCTATTTTGTGATAAAGAAAGATGAAATTTGGATGGAGGCAGTTATTCCTAAAACCATCTGGGTTACTGAAATGGGGTATGAGATTGATGACAACATAATAGAAACTTATGCAAAAGTCCTCCTGGAAGCTCCTAAGGAACCGGAAGAAAAATTATTTGGTAGTGTTGAAACTATAGAAAGCCAAATTCAATCAAGGAAAAGAGTTAAGAAGGTTGAGGCAACTGTTAGAAAAGGAACCCGGCAGGCAAAAGCTATTAAAGAAGATGTGCTAAAACAAACCGGTATAACTGAAAGTGAGTTGGAAGCACTTCAACAAGAAACTCACCTTTCACCGGTTGGAACTTCTTCAGAAAGTGACATACCTGTTGTATTTAGGAGAGTCGAAAGGAAAAGAAAACCTTCACCGGCACCTTCTCCTACACCAAAGAGGACAAGACAGAAGCAACAGGCAGTGAGGCCCCCAGCAAAGAAATTAACTCCAAAGAAAAAGAAGATGACTCCTAAGAAGAAGACACAACAAACTATTGCTCCCATTGATAAACTTCTCAGTGAAATTATAGAGGATGGAAAGTTGAAGAACATCAATAAATTATATGACACACTATCCATTGATGACAAAGAGAAAGTAGAGAATAGTGTAATCTTACACTTAGATATTTTCAAGAAATTTTTTATGCAAGTTGTTGATGAAATACCAGCAGATCTATATAATAGACTAGAAGCTAGAAGAGTAGCTATTGTTGAGCTAGATAAGAAAATAAAGATTGAAAAACTACTTGTAGTGCACCCTGTTAACTCACCTGATGAGATAGATCAATTAATCTCTGAGGCTAACCGGTCAGTATTATCAACTGCTCACCGACATGTAGCACTGATGGCAGGAAGAGTGAATCAGGTAACAGAGGAAACAACAGATGCATGGGACATATTCCTGGTAGAAAAAGAGAAACAGGAAGAGTATCTAAAACCTAAAACCTTCAAGGTATATCAAAAGGACAGGGACAAAGGAAAAGGTAAGGTAGGTGGACCTCCCAGTATAAAGATAATAGACAACTTACCCCCACCGCCTCTAGATACTCCACCGATAGACACTACTGATGATCAACCAGCAACTGAGAGTATGGACACACCACATGAGGATACAAATCCTGATTCTGAGGTGTTATATACAATGAACATTGACACTCAGGAAGTCAATATTGTGGTGGATAAGGAATCAACTGAGAAATCAGATGTGGCAACAGAGCCACCGGCAGGAAATATTACAGTAGAAAACATTGAAATTGGGGAACTAAATCAAACTGAAGGATCAAGTGAACCCCCAGACACTTGAAAGGCAAAAACCACAGATGTGCATACTGATGCATCCACTGAGCCACCGACAACTGCTGAAACTGAAAAACCAACTGAGTCACCGGCAACAGGCAGCACAAAGGAAAAACAGGCAGTGGACAACACAGAGAAACAGGTAGAGCAACAAGCTCCTTCACAAGTACAGACAGAGACAGTGCCACCGACCCAAAATGAAAAGCCTAAAATTTTGTTTGTAGAAATACAAACTCAAACAGATTCGCCAAAGGAAGATGAAAGCAAAGTTATAACTACAACCAACGGATTACATATTGTAAAAATTGTTGGACAAACGTCTGGCACAGTCATGATAGAAATCAGACCTACTAATGTAGCTGAGGTCTTGTTAGATTCAATAAAGAAAATAACAGAGTGCAATGCACAAGCCTATACGGCTATAGATGACACTTTACCAATTTTGAAGATGATAGCACCAAAGTGCAGTGTTGAGAATAAAGATTCTTTGAGCTCTAGGCACTTGGCCTTCCTGCATGTGCAGGCCCCTCTTGTAAAACAGTAATATTTCCTTATTGGTCAGTAAGTGAATATTGTGGGTCACAAATCCCACTGAGGTTTTTCCCACACCGGGTTTCCTCGTTAAACTACTGTGTTATGGTGTTCTTTTCATGCGGTTGTTGTTATTCTTGTTTACTGCATTATTTTTGGTTTATCGGTACACAATATTGATATGCTTTACATGTTTTAAATCAAGTAAATTAACAAACCGGTTAGATACTGATTCACCCCCCCCTCTCAGTATCTTTGGGAATCCTAATAGATACTATTAAGAATGTAATTATGTACTAATTAATTACTCTTTATATTTATATAATCTAACATATTTCAAACTTTTTATAGATTGAGTGACACGTCAAAGGCAACCAAGGTAGGACAAGAAAAACACGAGCAACACAAACTCGGCTCTAGTGATTACATGAAACTTGCTGCATGAATTGTAAGTATCTCATGTAAACGAAATATTGCATCAAAATATTAATAAATTGCAAACGTTTTTTTTTATCAAACAATGCAAGCAAAATTCACGGTACCAAGCAAAAATGCAGGGCTCTGAAGAGCACCCACAGAAGATGACAAGAGAATTACCTACCAGCAAGGCTATTCAGCCATGGCTGATCGGCTATGAGAATTGAGTGGGCATACACAACATTTGAGTGCATCCATCAAACAGGTAAATATGCTAAATGGAAATTGTTTCAAATTGAATACTTTACCAATAATCTAATTGATGTCGAGTTCCCACATAAAGTGACTATATTTGTTTTAAATAAGAAAGCAATGATAACAATGTGCATGACATTGGAACGTAGCCTGCTAATCGTGAAACACCACCTGCACATGAAAGTCCGAATGTGCATCCCAGTAGTGGAGGTATTCATTTTCTATTCAAATTTATTTATTTAGCTATTAATACAATTAAACATCTTAATTTGTAATTAGAGTAGTAATTAATGTAACCTTTTTTGTTAATATTTTAGAGCATGTAGTCGGTGGTGACCAAGTGGAGCATGATTTGGGTACACAACATCAGGAACGTGATGTTCCCCACTCAGGTAAAGAGGACCACTGTTATTCCTTTAAACAAATATAATTGCAATTAGTGTTCAACATTAATGTAACCTTTAGTATTTCAACTTCAGATGATCTAGAAGGTGTTCAACATGTTGAGGTTGAGGCTACACAAAATGATGTGGCCCCATCAGGTAAAGAGCGCAACAGTTATGTTCTCTAAATTAATGAAATACTTGTAACAATAATTTTATTTTTTTTGAATTTAACTCATTTCTTTGTTATTGCAGAGGACCCCCCTTCGCTTCAGTGTCCTCGTCCTCAGTATAGGACTAGGCATACATCGAGGTCACGAGCAGTTGACGGAACATCTACAGAGGGGGGAATGATGAAGAAATAGCTGTTCCACTTAGTCTTTTCATAGCTTCAAAGAAAAAACAAAAAAAGGAATGATTGTAATCTAACTTATTTGATAATGACTAATTTTTATGTGTTAGTGAATGTAATTATGT
This sequence comes from Cryptomeria japonica, assembly GCF_030272615.1. Classification (NCBI taxonomy): domain Eukaryota; kingdom Viridiplantae; phylum Streptophyta; class Pinopsida; order Cupressales; family Cupressaceae; genus Cryptomeria; species Cryptomeria japonica. The sequence goes on along the minus strand of NC_081410.1, from coordinate 477,629,824 downwards.
GCTAATTAATGGTTATGGATGATATGTGTTAATTAATATTGATGAATGTTGCGTGTTAATTAATGTTAATCAATGTTATGTGTTAATGAGCGTTATGTGATATTAATGAATGAATGCTATATTTTATTAATGGTAGAAAGAAAGAATGAATGAATGTTATAAGATGTTAACGGGGAATTTAGAGTGATGTTAGGGGGGGGAGGGGCCAAATGAGCTTCCACCTTCACATGGTTGGCCCTATTAAGTAGAGAGTATTAAACTATTCTCGAAACCAAGCAAAGCTCAACAAGATAACACATTTTTCAATATTTCATTATGTTGCACAATTAATCTTATTGAATAACGTATATTGAATCTTAATTGCAGGGTCCAACAGAGCCAACACGAACAACAGCACCACAAGTTGTTGGGTATAATGAACTCCCATATTGTCTTGTCTGTACACGAACAATATGAGTTGCTTCTAGTGTTGATATCCAAGGCGAGACTGCAAAAGTTATGAATATACCTCATCCTTGTAAGCTTTTTTATTACTTGTAAGTCATGAATATGCCTCATCCTTGTAAGTTTTTTTATTACTTGTAAGTCATGAATATTGCTCTTTAGTTGATTAAAATCATTTCAGTGAATGTAAATCTTGATTATTATAAAGTGATATCTACACTATCAATATCAATTCCAAATTGAAACCCTTTCAGTGCATGCATGATGTTTGCCAAAATGCCATCTCAAAAGTATCAACAAACAAACATTGGCATTCACAAAATCAAGAAAGACAAACTGAAAATTAGCAGTAGAGCATTCAAGTAAATTGTTTGTCAAGAAGCATAGTTGAAAAGGTACATTAAGCACACTGGTTAATTTTCTCCAATCAAACAAACATGTAATCACTCCATAAACTAGGTACATTAAGCACACATCGAATTATAAAATAACTAACTGTGATACATCAATATGTGAAAGTTTAATGACCTAGATATTAGGGTTGTAAAATACTATATCGTATCCTAATTCCTAAAATAACCCTTTTTGTGTGATGTGTGAAGTACAATACACAACTAGGAATTATGTTGAGTCAAATGCAAAATCGGTACTAACCATGGAAGCTGAGGATAAATCATAAACAAAATATCTGAAGCAACACAGGAATGACTCAAGTGCAGATGAATGCTAGGAAATAAAGTAGAAAACAATGCAAAATTAGGTAAGAAACTAGGTGACAATAAACCATGAACAACTTGAAATAATCTATAATTAATGATCTATGTGATCCATCAACCTGTGACTATGAAACACAATCTGCAAACAGTAAACTTGTGGACCATTCAGAACAAGAAGAAACTTGTTAGTAGATCTGCCATTTCTTGTCAATCAATCATCAAAGAACTTGTGATCTGCCATGCACCATGTATGTCGTATACCATATCTATATACAAACATTTTGTATCGAGTAAACTACATTTATTGATTCATTGAACTTGTTTTGCTTGGATCCAAACACCATGGAAACATAGCCATTAATCCTAATAACCCGTGAACCATGGAGTGCAAACTAAATGGAATCATGTCCAAAATTTTGGTTAAAACAATCTAGGGAAAATAGTGGGATTCCAATTATCCATCTCAAAATGCCATCATTGAAACTTCCATGTTCAATATACAAAAAAAACTGTTTTTTTAACCATTTTACTCATCAATATATTTTTTTGCTAAATAAAAGTTGGATTTATATTAAAAGAGCTAAATATTACAAAACCATTTCAGCACAGTTTATATCCCTATCATTTATCACTATTTCTTTTTGACAGATTGTTGCCTTTTTCCAGTGGCAGTGTTGTAGTATTGATTAATGTGCTACATCATAATGTGATCAACTTAAAAGAAGTACTAAATTTTACCTGATATTTCTTTTAAATTGAGGGGTGAATTAGCTATATCCTCTAAACCAAGCATTATTTTATCATATTTATTGTCAGCATTCCTTCAATACCTATTTGTGAATATTTAGGGTGACAAGATTAGCATCCTCCCCTTTGTACAAAATTATTGATTACATGAAATGGAATTTTTATGTCATTTTGCAATACACCATGGTTGTATATGTTTATACGTAAAGTTATGAATCAAAAATTGTCAAATAGATGTTACATAGATAATAGTCTTTCCTTCTTGCTATCTATTACAGACAATGGAAAAGTTTCCATTGTCCTTTAATTCTCATATACATTACTTGAACCCAGTCTATGTGTCTTTATGGTCGAAGTCATGGAATTTTAGCAATTTAATTCTTAGTATATAGCAATAGCCTATTAGCAAGCTGACTTTAGCGAAGACAAATTTGAAAGAATTCATAAAACAGGAGTTGTCAATGACATATACTGAAGCTTGAGTTTTATGTTTCTTTTGTTATACGCTCCTTTGATGTAAGGGATAAAGAGGATCGATGGATACGAATATGGGTTAAGAAGGGGGATATGATTATCCTCCCAGGAGAAATCTATCATCAATTTACCCTCAACACAAACAACTACATTAATGTAAATGCTCTTTTATCTCAAGGACACTCACTCACTATAAATCATTTCTTATATGAACTAGAGGATATTATTATTGTTTCTTTGACTTTTATCACAGATCTTGAGGCTTTTCCAAGGCGAGCCAGTCTGGACAACATACAATCGTCCTTGTGAGGAGCATCCTGCTAGGTAAGAACCCTAATACTTGTAAGACCAAGATGAGAATTTCAATTTGATTGTTTTCAAGAAAACCTAAACATTCTAGTTTTACATATAAAAATGACATATTTTTGTGATGACATGTTCCAATATTTATTTTCTTTTGATAGATTGGTTGTAGGTTCTAGAGAGGACCCACTTCCAAACAGATAAAGTTGTTATAAATAGGCTATTGGTGAAGAATAAATAAAGAAAATCAATGAAAAACCACATCAACAATAACCAACATAGTCAAAAACATTAATCTAAAGATTCTTTTTAGCCCTCACCTTTCTTGACAACTTATTTATCTTTTGACAACACCAAACTGTTTGAGAAGGATCTTCTTACTCAAAGAAAAAATGTGATAAAAAAACAATTGTCCAATCACTCACATCAACATCAGCCATGCCAGAATTTGATGTTGCAAGATCCAAGATAGATATTGCATAACATAGAGAAGCCATCGTTTGAAGGAAACAAGAACCCAGTGAAGACATTAAGAGGCCATGAAGGCACAACCAAGGGCCATTGAGTAGAAGACAAAGTAAAAATCTTGGAAACAAGAGGAGGAGCACTTGGAGAAGAAGGTAGGGAAAACAACAGTCCGACCAGTAGAGAAGCTGAACTCTGAGGGCAAACTACCAGAGATAGCAAGAAACTCTCCAGCCAAAGGAGGGGAGACAAAACCAACAATCTTTGCTTAGGGAGGAGCTCTAGACCCCAAGTCTGAAGAAAGAAACAGAGCTAAAGTAAGAGAATTGGATAACAACAAGAATGTAAAGTGCACCCCTGATTTGCTAACCAATTTTTTTTTCACTTTTTCGTGATTTAGTTTTCAGATATTATAACAAACACTTGATATGTAAATTACTCAAATAGTATGCTCTGCAAAATTATACAGCCAACCCTTTTTTCCAAAATACAAACAATAGGCATTACATTAAATAGTTTGCTTGCAATTCAGATCACAGTGTTTCTGATTTGAAACAAGTTTATTGATGTCTAAGTTCTAATGATATTGCATGTACTGAATTCGAGATTGTAAACCCAAATATCATTCATGGATAAAAACTGTTAGGAAATATATTATTAGTGTGAATTTTGTTACAATGGTTATGAGTTGTTTTAAACAACTGACTAATTCTAGAGTCAGGTAAAACTACATGGAGAAATTTGTCAATCTTTCCTTCATTTAAACCAAGTAAACCTTTATGTATATGCATATGCATATGGATATGTATTTTGAAAAGTACTCCCTTAATTAAAAAATTATTAACAATCAAATGGTTGTACTTAAATTAGTTGAGCATAATTGGTGAGGGTGATGATATGTTTCTTGATTATACCATCCACAAAATGCTCAAAATAAAATGAAAATCTTTAATGAATACACAAAACTATATACATATGCATATATATATACATATACATATGCATATGCATATGCATATGTATGCGTATCCATATGCATATGCATATGCATATACATAAAGGTTTACTTGGTTTAAATGAAGGAAAGGTTGACAAATTTACGGTGATCTCTTGGTGACCACACCACAATTAGGACAATGATCTCAAACACACTTTTTACCGTTCTCTTGGTGATTGTGCCCAATTGTGTATGTCTTGCTTATGTATGAAAATGGATTTTGCAGCTCTCCACCAACAATGTATTTGAGATGTCTTTCATTTAGATATGGCATGAGCTTAGTCCTAGAGTGAGACTAGGGAGTTGGACCATCTCAACCATGGTGCGCCTGATCATATTAGCTTGAAACCATGTGCTTCATATTAGCCTCAAACCTATGCCCCTATTGGTAGGTGGTGGGGATAGAATATCATTCGTTGTACATATCAATGACTGGATAATAATAATTTTTTTGATAAAAATATTATCATTGTCGGAATTACGACAAATACCAAGCTTTCCACCGACGATGAAATTGACAGACATACAACGTTCTCGTCGCTGAAAAGGTTGTGGAGTCATCGCACTTCCGACTCAAACTACACAAACATCCGACGAGGATGTTGTACATGCAATGACACTTCGTAGTCGGACGGTCGTCGATGCCTCCGAATGGACCGACGACACAAGCGTCAGACAAACAGCATCACCATCGGTGCGAAGTTCCAAATTGCCGTCAACTTTGCAACGAAATCTACTGAAGCATCCGACGGGGATGCTGCATGTCCGACGACTTTTTTGACCGGAAGAGCGATCATGCTCACCGTCGGCAGAGTCCATGGGATTGTCGTATTTCCGACAGTTAGGGCATTGTCGACAAATCCGACAACGAGTTTTCAACGGCTACTTTTGTCGGCACTCCAACGAAAATTTGTCGCAATTCCGACAATCGGTCATTGGAAATTAGCTCTGAATGTACTAGTGTGGAATCTTCCACTTTATCTCTTGAACTCTTAATTTCACCAACTATCTCTTTTATTCTTTGACCATACTGCTGGATATTCTCACCTTCAGCCATCCGCATGTCATCAAACTTTCCTCTTAGACTCTCCTCTTTAGCAATCTAAACATGTTCATCACCGCTATAAATCTCTTCAAGTTTTTTCCATACCTCATATGCACTTTCAAGACCATGAACATCTACATACTCTACATCAGACAAAGAACTGATAATAGCCTCCAATGCTTGATGATTTTCTTGTTGCTCTTTCTTCTAATCATCAATCAACATCCCAGTAGGTGCAACATACTTAGTATCGACATGTTCCCAATACTGACTACCCAGACTCTTGATATAAATTTTCATTATGTCACTACATATCCTGTAGTTCTCTCTATTAAACTTCGGACCTTCCTTCATCATGATAAGCAGATCTTTACCTCAAGTTGTTAGGCTTAGACCTTAGAGGACCTGTAATGCTCTGATACCAATTGATGGTATGATGAAAGAATAAGTATCCGGTCAACTACTAAGAGGGGGGGGGGGGGGGGGGGGTGAATCAGTAGATAGAAAAATTGATATAAACTTCACCAATCAATTTCTCAAAGTAAACTTAGAATAATAACTCTGTCAAGATAAAAACTCATAAGATAAACCAGTTGTCTATTACAACAAATTAACAGTAAACAACTTCTTCATATCTCAATGCTTCCAGTTATCATGACTTATCAAAAATAGATAAGTAGTTAAATAAATCGACCATGAAAACATAACCACAAAAACATTCACCACTTGACACAAATATTTTTGATGTGGAAACCCAAATAGGTAAAAACCACGGTGAGATGAGACTCACAAGATAACTATCTGAACTCTTCTAAAGTTCGCTCTGTTAGGAGCCTAGCCTGTTAAAGCTTTACAAAAAGTCTTGTTAAGAATTGATCCAGTTAGGAATCACCCGGTTAAGGGATTGACTACAAATGCCTTGTTAGAAGCAATACCCTGTAAGGAGTAACCTCAGTAGAGAATTTGAAAATCCAATCTAATGGACCGCCTTGTTATAGGATTTGAATAGCACCAAGCTTGTTAGAGCTTACCCGGTTAGGGGATTTCAATTCTGCTGTAATTGTTAGAAAACAACAAGAGTTTGCTAATCTGTTTGAATAGCACTACACTTGCTTGATCAAATCCATTTCATGCTCTTATCTGCCTTTACTCAAACTGCAGATACATCATCCGGTTCGGCAACCACACACTCAACTGAACTGTGTCTATCTCTTTCCCAACTCTATAAAACTAAACAACTTCATCGACCTTAAATACAAATCAATCAGGTTGGTAACACAACAAAAACCTAACTCTCATCAAGATTACAAACAAATTCTGTTCAAGTATGACCATTGGATTACATAGCAATCTCTGCACATCAATCAAGAAAACCTTGATCGCTCCTTCATTGAACTTAGTAACTCATCACGCGCTTTGCATTAGATGCAATACATTTGCTCATTTCCTAGACAGAAACCGTTACAACTTGCCAAAATCTCTTGGGATTGTCTTCATACAATAATCATGCATCAGATCATAAACCAATATAATCAATTCACCAAACTTAATTAGTTAGGGTTTATCAAAAACAATAGGTAGGGAACAATAGATAAGGTTTACACCGGTTACTGGTTCACTCCACAAATTCTTCCTACCGGTTACAGTAACAATATTACAACAATATCAACAATATCATTACCGGTTTAATTGACATCAATGACAACATAACATATCATTAATGTAATCTTCATGCAAATGCCAACAGTAGCAAGAGTCATTGGCTACATTTAAGTTTTTGACACTGTATTTAATTTATATGTTGACTTTGTGCAATTGTTACCATCCAATTATTATTTATGCTCTATGAAGTATGATTTGTGCAATGCATTGAAATCAGTGATATGAATATGAACAAGAATCAAATTTCAATAATTTATGGGTTAAACTCTCTATTTTATTTTCTCTTTATATCTCTATGCTATGAAAATGCCCTGAAATTAAAATAAATAAATTGATTTAATTAAATAAAGTAGTTTTTGTCCTCTTTCTACATTTTTACTTCTTTTTTTAAATTCAATTTTTTTCTCATTTTTTCAAAATGGCTTATACTTTTGGTTTGCCAATTTTTTTCCCAAACAATTTTTGCTGCTATGATACAAAGGGTGCTCTCGTGCTGCTATGATACAAAGGGTGCTCTCTACAAGAGCACCAATAATGGTTGTTAACTTGGTCGGTCTATTTAAGTAACCAAATAAAGGAAAAAGACCACCCCAAGACTTTGAATCAAAAAGACCTAGTGTTAAATGGTGCATGAACAACTATGTTCCACACAGGCCATATTTGGGTGGAGACAACGAGGAGATGAAGTTAGATGACATTCACCACTCCAAAAACCAGAATATACAACTTTGTCTATTATAATTTATATGGTACAATATTTCTATATAATACAAAATTTAAAAATTACATGATAATTTGCCAACAAACAGTTGCAAGCCTGAAGCACCTCAGTATTGTTAAGAGCTGCCAAGAGGGTGCTGCCCATCATTTCCACCTGACCACCTAGATGGGCCTTTCAAAAGACGATGGAAGGTGAGGCTAACTGATGGAACTATCTTTCTAAAGTGGCCACTGTGAAGCTTCAATAGCATTTGTACAACAATTTCATGAGCTGCTGCTTACAAAAAGATTTCACAGATAATTTGGACTCTCTCTCACTCAGATTGACTTCTGCACCCAATGAAGTAGTAGCAAAAAATATGGCTCTACCCACTCGGATATTTTGTATTTAGAGAAGGGTTTCTATCTATCTATACTCTCCAGCAGCTACAGCTGTTAATCCACGCATTGCTTGGGAGGCAGAGCCACAGACAGTCTAGATAGTCAGATTTGCAGGGTGCAATGAAGCCCCATTCTCAACCTTGAAGAGATCTGCCATTTGATTCCAGAAAGAATCTAATATATAGTTACTAAAAGATGTCAGAATTAGGAGAATCATGATTGACAGAAAACCCATCCCAAAGGGGTCCCCACCAACAACAGATTGACAAGATAAATCACAGCTTGTGCTCCCCAAAGCAATAAAACAAGCATAAGTTAACCCATTAACGACAAGTTTCTAGCACCATCTTGCCACATTTTAAAATTTCATCTCACCTAAGATGACATGACCAAGGAGAGATTCTTTCTTCCTGAGGCTCCCAGCCAAGTTTTCAAAGACCTTGAGCAATGAAGTATCTCCTCAACCACCTGCAACCCACACTTCAGTTAGAATGCACCCATTAACATGTGTAAGGTTGTTCTTGTTTGAATTTGATCTGCTGAAACATGTAGCCAAATGCTAACCTTGAGCCTACACTTGCTAGGTCCCATTTTAGAAGCATTGCTTGAGAAAACGCAACAGCCATTAGCAATATGATCTCTGGGACTCAATGATTACAACAATTTATTCATATAAAATATCCTGCTTTTGTGGCTTTATTTTAACCAATCTTATTCTGAGGAACTGATCCTTGAATAAATTTTAAAAGAGGAGCAATGTGGAAATCAACAAGCAAACTATTAACCTTGATAGTAAATATGATAGACTGAACAAAATTTGAAATAGAGACGGCAATTAATGACAAGGATTAGAAAAAATACAATTTTACCACCTTGAAGCACTAAGAGATTATGAAAAAACATATCAAGTTCCTTTATTGGATTTTTCATTTAAATTTATGATGATACCACCTTAATTTAAACCAAAAAACTCTCAAAGGATGATTGATAATTTTTCTTGACTGCAATACAAATATGCCAAAAATCTGCCTTACAGTGTTAGAAGTCACAGGATAATAAAAAAATTATAAAATCTAAGATCAAGAGAATCTAAGATACAACTATAAAGAATCTTCCTGCCTTTAGGACCGACGATTAATTCCGTTACATGAAGTAGAACTTTTCCTTGCCCCAATTCCAGCATTTTGAGCCTTCAGTTGCATGAAATTTGATTGACCTGCCCCATCTTCCTTTTTCTCATCCTGCTGAATTTTTTCTGTAGATTCCCTTTGCTCGTGGGAGTAGATTGAAGAAACATACTGAGAAGATGTATTGCTGAACCTTCTTGTATAATAAGCATCTGCAGTGCCACAATTTCCATTTGGAATTACTGAGCCAACAACCTTTCCTGGTTTTGCAGATCCACCTGCAAGCAGCTTAACCTGTGAGGCTGATTTCAATCCAAATGATGGCACAAAAATGGACATTAAAATAAATATTAAACCCAAATATTCTTCAATGGGCCTACATCAAAGACAATTGAGGCTGATACCTTCAAGGTACTTTTGTGGTACTTGCAAGGGAAACTCCATCATATCTCCATTACTCCTATCTTGGTAATGCTGCTTTGTTTCTGTGACAAATCTAGAAGCTTTGTCATGAGCTTCTAGAGCATGATCCATCGAAGAGCATGAATATGTTTGATCAGGCAAGGGTGCTGCATTTTTTGAGTAAAGGATACATGGCCTGCAGAGTCACCTTTTTTAAGAACTTAACACAAAACTTGAAAGTACTCAAAAATCATTCCAAAAGCATAGTTTTCCACATTCTATTGGGATGGCACATCCCTACCTTGGTAAAGATGCATGTTGCCTTTCTAATGGAATCACAACACCACCTTTTCCATAGTGTTCTTCAAGGTACGCAAACTGCTTCTTGAATTGATCAACGGCGCTGCAGGGATTAAAGAAGAAAATTGAAATGGCAATTTAGAAAGTAGCTTCTGTGTATACAGCAAGTAGAATATTTTAATAATTTCCCTTCAAATAATGAGCTTATTTGGAATTTACAAAAAATCAATCTCCACAGAAATATCCACTATATTACTTCAAAGTCAATATACCTTGGATACATGAAGTTTGTGCTATCTCCTCCCTGCAGAAATTCTTTCAGCATTTGTGGGTGATACTCAAGAATTTCCCGGTAAATAAGTTCCCTCATATCCTCTTTTGTTACCCTTCTCCTCTCAAACTCAAACTCCATCTTGGTAATTGCCTGAGCCAATGGCTCTCGCTCCACATTTGCCAATCCCCTGAAATATGGATCAGCCAAAGCCTGTGACCTTGGACCATAAGTGTTTCATTGATCAGCTTTTGAACAACAGTGTGATTGACATGGCAGCAGCACAAGGCTGTCCGTAATTTATTAGACCAAACAAACCCAGTGCATCAACATTACCTCTTCTGCAGTTGGACGATCTTTTGGTTCAAAAGCTAATAACCGCTCTAATAATTTAAGTGCTAAAGGATCTGCATTAGGGAATTTATGTGCAAATGGTATAGGTTTCTTCTTCCGCATGCTGCTGAGATATCTTCTAGCTTTTTCATTACGAACCTGCACCAAACTTGATATAACAACTCAATATAACTTATACTCTCTTAATGACAGGCCATAATGCTAAAAACATGGTCAGTATTTGGGAAGAAAGCAAACCCTTGCAACGGCTTCCAGAGAAGGTGTGCCAAGCAAATCAGTTATCAAATCAAGTTGATGAACCACATTTTTTCCAGGGAAGAGTGGTTTCCCAGTTAAAATTTCAGCAAATATACATCCAATGCTCCAAATATCAATGGCAGGAGTATACTGCAAGTAAAACAAGAAACACCCCATAAAAATGTGAAAAACAGGGGGCTGATATAAACAAAACCCAAGAACTTACGAACAATTTCTATGAGCTATATGATCAGAGGAAAATATTGTAAATGCATCAACGGTCATCTAATTACTGAGAAGTCAAAGTAAAGTTGAAGAAGCAAGGTCAAAATGTCTCAACATACAGGTTAAACCTTCAAAAAGTACATCAAAATAATGCGTACATTCTCATTGTTGGCTTTCTATAAGTTGCAATTCTCATTGTTTGGTCTCATTGGTAAATTCACTATAACCTATATATGCGTTGAAAATATAAGGAATCTTTATGGTTGGCCTTCTTATATATTTGCCAATTTCCTTACACACATGCATTTAGGCATAAAAAAAATTTCGTTTGTTAGAGAACCTGATTTAGCAAAAACTGCCTCTAGTTTTCAACATTTGGGTTAACCAGAATACTTCATACAAATGATCTCATGCCATTACAGATACAGCACATCTAATTTTGAAGACATAAATATTTGTACTTCCATGGTGCACTACACAATTCCACCCTTTTGAGCTCATTTGCAAGCATTAAAAAATGAGGCATCCTCGACTCTCCTTACAGTCTGAAATTTATAAAATAGATTAATAGCTTGAAGAAATTTATCTTATATTGATTTGCAATTTAATGTTGCCCGGTTCAATAATGTTATAACATGTAAACATAAGACAATGTTCTATCTAGTATCTACTATACAGCAAATTGTTGCAATGGGAATGTACATTATGTTATATTAATTTTACAAGTTTTATAACGTCTGACAATCTCTTCAATGCCAAGTATGAATGCAATAGGAATCTGTAGCGCACACCCAAGAAGAGAGTATTTACTTCAATCAAAGAAGAGTCTCTCTTGTGCCATCAAATGTCGCCACTTGCAAGTTGCCATCTTAGCCAATATCCAAGTTTAGTTTTCATGGATAACCTTGTACATATCTTTCCTTTAAATTTTTAAAACATCATGGAATATCCTTGTGCCTCCCCACAAATATAATAGCCCATTAATGGCCTTGAGTGTTAAATATGATTTCTGGTCCAGTTTAAGCATGACTTTGCTGCACTGTTATTTTTGCCAATTTTGACAGCCAGCGTATATTCTTCTAGCAAAGCCAGTTTCATAAATATTTTGAAGTTCAAAATGCAAGTTATAAATGTGAGAAATGATATCTTCTTCCATGTCCTAGTTTTTGGAAGAAGTTCTATATTTTTTGGAGCTTCTTCACCAGTTACTTTGCTATTTCAGAGATGTATTACTGCCTTTCAACTTTCCTTTCCATTTCTTCCAGCATATATATATACTCTTGAGACCCATTGACCTAATTGTGGTCATCCATCTAAATTATTATAATTTCTTATTGGAGCTCCATTGCCTCAGACGATGTATATTTTAAATTTATTAATTGTTTTACTTTCTTAATCTTCAGGAAACACCATCATTAAAAACTTTCCGTTTCTTGTGAGTGCATATATATGATAACACTAGCAAAACCATAGTTGGCAGACTTTGACTTGATGAAAATTCGACAGACCTGAAATTTGTGAATCATGAAAAAGCTCAGCAACTTTAAAAATTGCTCAAGTATCTTTGAAAACGTATTTTTTTGCAAAATTCAATGGCAAAATGTATCCAATGAGTACAAAAGTGTTTTCTACTAAATTTGACTCATTTGAATACAAATTGAATACAAAATTGCATCATCATGCAAAATCTTGACATAATAGTTAGCTACAACTAATATGATTTATGATGATTGTCTTTGAAAATCATCATCATCATCATTCATAAATTGCATATTACAACATTTGACATCTTCCTCTTTCCTAATCTAGTGAAAACTTGGGAGAGATTCTAATCCTTGCACTCAGCGAGTGATGTCTAGGTTCATTGAATTTGCCAACAAAGAAAGAGATAAGGGACGTGTTGACATGTTTTTTAGGATAGTGTGTAACATGGAATAAAGTTACCAACTGTCACCTTACTCTCTATTGAACAAAGTTAAACCGTATGCTAAGATTACAATAAGATCAAATGGCTAACTCCAAGGTTCCTTCATGCACAGACATGACTCGGTCGACTGATGTGTTTTACTGGTAATCCAAGGGGCTTTGCATATTTTCAAAGAAGATTCTGACAAATTTGCAGATTCAAGGACAACTTTGTGAATGATTTGCAATAAGAGTGCTCTTTTTTTTGGATTTTTGATGAAATATGTGGAGAGTAAAGAGGAAGGGTTGAGAGAACTATGCTAAGTCTAATCTAATCCTAAGATCAAAGAGACGGGATTGCTTCTGCAAAATCAAACCACGCATCGCTTTGCCAACATAACACAACTACACAAAGGCGGTGCAATCTTCAAGGATTGTGAAATAATTTTTCAAATTACCAATGAATGCCATCAATTCGAACAACATCCACCCGATAATCGAAGTTAAGTCCACACATAAAATAGGCTCAGACTAACCTTCCAAATTAGGCAACAATCAGCTGCAAACAAAAGGTATGAGCTCAGATTTTACAACAAGCAATCCTATCAAATCCCGTTCATCTAATAACTTAAAATAAAATCTATTATAAACGAAGAGAGTGAGACCATGCAAGCCTTAAGACAACACAAGAATACACCAACAATTGAACAATGTATTAAGTGATTTGCTTCAAAACTTACAGCAACAATCTCTGAAATCTCTTCTCCCTTACAAATGAGTGGGGTCACCCCTTTATATAGGCCCCATATCCTGAGAACATGCAAACCCTAATTAGGGTTTTACCCAAAAGATTCTCCACTCGAGATGCAACAAGGTGGGATCAGCAATTAATGCCCATTAAGCCCATATACAATTAATTCAAAAAATGCCCAAAAATGGCATCCATTTGTGCATTAAATGCACCATTTCATCAAGTATGTCCATCATGCAATGAATATTCCTCATGCAAAGAATGTTCCTAAATGCCCACCACTCCATGCGACGACAACATGCATAAGAAATCTGTCATACAATCATAAATATGGCGGCTGCATGCAAAAGATGTTCCATAAATTCACCATGCATTGACTGGTCCACCACTTGGTCAAAATATTCTTGTAATAAGTGCGCCACCACTACTCGGTCAAAAGATTCTCGTCCAAGAATGGACAACCACTGTCGTGTTCATTAATTGTATATGTGATGAATTTGGAGATGACGGCTTCCAATTCACCCACGGCGACACTTAGCGCACTCTCAATCTGGTACTCCATCAGTGTGATTTCCTCTTCACTCTTGGAGAAAAAGTTCTCCCACTCTACCACCATTTCCTATGCTTTCTTCATAGTGCTGGAAAATGAAGAAACATTTTCAAAGTGTTGTTTGGAAAATGATCCGACAAAGAAGAATTCATGCAATTGATCCCTCAAGAAGTTCATCATCACTCCGTTCTCATTCAGCTTCTTCGCGAACAATGCTTCAATCACGCTGATGATTTCCTCTTGCACCCTCCTGATTGAGTCTTTCAAAGCTAAAGACTCCATGCTAATCTTTCAAAGATAATTTTTCCAGAGCAAACAGTGCAAAACCACCGCAAGAAGTCGTAGATTTTGTTCTCCTGGATTACTTTCCCATCAATCAATATTTGCTTCAGAATCTTCATCAAAGCTCTAAGTCGCGGAATTGGGAGGTCTTGATAAATGTGAACATCCTCCCAAAGACGATCCGCTACTTCCAATCTGTTCAAAAGGCCAACAAATCTGGAATGAAGATGAGCCAAGTCCTCAATGAACTTCCCAGCGGCAACAAAGACATCCTCTACCCATTCCTTAGCATCATGGGCAATTTTCCTAATTGTGTCAGCTTCATCAATGTCCTCTTAAGGAAGAGGAGGAATGAATGAAGGATCAGCTTCCCTGAGTGGTTGTTTAAAACCCTTGACATAGTCGCAAAAGGCCCTATTTTCAGTTTTCAACCTTCTATATTTTTCCTTCAATTTCTATATTCTCTCTCATTGCCAAGGAGGACCATTCAAAGTCTTCTATCACCTGCCTTGTGGAAGCACGCCCTAGATCAACTTGTCTGATTACGTAGTCATCTGGCATGAATTAATTCCTGCCCTTATCTGCTACAGGCTCAGCTAAATGCAAAGTTCGGGATCCAGACTCATCTCTCATGACCTTGGAGAATTTCTGAGATGCCTTCTTTGCTACTGGTTTATCCATCCTCTTCAGGAGTTCTTCCAACTCTCGTGTTGGATCTACTTCGTTTTCCGGTTCCTTCCTCAATCTATCCTTCAACCAATTAGGAGCAGAAATTGGTTGATTTTGAATCTCCATCTACTCATGCTCTTGTGAAACTTCTTCCATTTCGCCAAGGATGGCTTCTACGAAACTATCTTGGCGAGGCTCTTCAGGATGAGAGGAAAGTTCTTGTCTTTGCATCGTTGGATGATTTGGCCTGTGTGAAGCGCTGATGCTGAGAACATCTTGTGCTGGAGCGTTGTAGGGAACATTGCCTTGAGGTAGATTTAATGGGTCTTCTTGCGTAAACATTTCTATCTCCTGTGCGTTGGAAGAGCTAACCGGCGATTGCATCCTTTCCACTCTTGCTCTTTTCTACAGTGGTTCTTCCTGCTGAACTTCCCGCTGGGCTTCCTGTTGAACTTCCTACTCGACTTCCTTCTGGGATTCCTTCTTCTTTGCTGTTCTCGGCCTCTTTGGAGCACTCTTTCCTTTGTCACGCTCAACTTCTTTTTGTCGAACTTCTCCCTCTTAACCCTGAGCTTGTGAAGAGCCTCCTGTAGCTTCACTATGGGAATCCAAATTCCCCATCAACTAGTAAGTCAGTGTAATGTCCCCTTCTCCGCAGTGATTAGTTCAGTGGTCCATTGGCCTATTCCAAAGACCCGTAGGCTATTTAGTAGAGAGAATTAGGGTTTCCAACCTTTGTGGAGTTCTACACGAGCTTTTTAGGGTTTGTCAGGAGGGAATTCTTCAGTTCTGCTTATGGTTTCCTTTTGGGTTTTCCATGAACTCCAGGGTGGCATAACATGCATTTGATTATTTGGTGAAGTCAGAACTTACTATTTTTAGTAAGTTAGGGTTCGGCTGTTTGGTTGATGCAGTTCTACTGAGCTTACCAAGCTCTTTCTTTGGGCGCGAAGATTATGTTTTTCGGAGTAGTATTTCTTGACTTACTATTTTTAGTAAGTGGCTGTGTTGAGCATTTCTATTTTTAGCAATCTCGGATAGGGTCCTGACTCAGCAAAGTTCAGTGGTCTTCATCGCATAGCTTCATCCTTGATTTTGGTATTAATCAATATTGGAGTTATAAGTTATTTAATTAAATATTAATTCCTTATCCTAAGGTTTGATATTTAATTATTTTTATTACTGATTAATTGTGTTATGGGGCAACTTAGGAAAAATATCTATCTGCTAGCAATATTGTTATTTTCCCAAGTCAATGGCATTAAAAAAAGGTGGCGTTGAGAAAGATAAAATATTTCATGTTTTTATTATTTTATATCGCAAAGTTGTCACCTAGGAAAAAGTTCGAACTTTGCCTGGGGAATTTGGGAAAATTAATGCCATGTCTAGGGGAGGCTGTGACATGAAATGAAATTGAATTTCAATGGTTTTGGGTGCCATTTGCATTTGAATTTCAAAGGGAAAAATCTATAAATATAGGTGCTTGGGCTCTCGTTTGGTATCAAATGAATTTGCATCGTTATGCTGCCGAATTGGCGACTGAAAATCTGAGCTTTGAAGTGTGGCTTCCTAGCTAAGTCTCAGTTTCGTACTTGCAAGATAGTACCTAGCTGTGTCCATGTATTCCCCGTGCTGTTGGTGAGTGAGTTGCAGATTGTGGAGTGTTCTATTTGGGATTGGAGTGTTTTCTGGTTGCTGGTCGCGGGACTACTGAAAGTGTATTTTGCTCACACCTCTTGACCAAGCGATTCCATCATTCTAGGTACCGGCTCATCCTTCCTTCCTACCACTGGCGATGCATATTGTAAGTTTTTAGCATCTTATTTTGAGTGTTGATTTTTATATTGCAAATCGAACTTCCCAGGTTAGGCATTGGGTTTTGTGAATGCATTGGGAAGTGTGCAAAATAAATATGGGTGTTTCGATGGCTTTCCTTGGGTTTGTTTTCATTGTAGTGGGTATAGCAATTATTTAGAACAGATTTTGGGTGAATTGGGTGAGTAATGAGAGAGTTATGAGCGTTTTAGTGAATCCATAAGCTGCTGGTTTTGCAATTCCAGCCATCAGATTTTGATGTTAGCAGAAATTTCATGTTCTTATTTGGATATTCAACATTACTCTCTTCTCACATTATCTTGATTATTGTAAGGTTAAGTAGTAGTACTACTAACCAATTCTGGTTTGTAACTCTCACCCCGCTGAAAAGTGGAAGAGGCTGGCTTGCCACCTATTTTCAAGTAAATTGTAATTCAGTCCTCCCATTGCATAAGTGGTCGAGTGATGTCTGAGTGTAATGGTCCCCCTACTGCATAAGCGGTTGAGTTGAGATTGTTTTGTAATTTCAATCCTCCCACTAAAATATCGCGGTTGAGTGATTTGTGCCTTTGTATGTTTCTCTTGGCTGGTTCACCGCCAAGTTTCTTGCATTCCCGCTGGATAAGCGGAAGGGGTTGGCTTGCCGCCCAAGCATTGTATTGTTTCCAATTTTTTGAAGCTAACAATCCCCTCAACACCGTATGCTCTCACCTTCCCACATTGGGCACTTGGTGATCAGAAAGTGGAAGGGTTGCATTTTCCAGCAATTTTTCAGCTTATGCTTTCTAACCTTAACGGGTTATCTGTTTGTGGATGATTATTATTGGCCTAAAAAAAAAAAAAGAACTGGGATATTACAGTCAGGTGGACATTTCCTTCTCTCAACCTCCTAATATGCCAATCTACCCAATGTTTGGTGAATTTCAGTACAGGTCTGGCCAAAATGTCCAAATCATCAATTTCGGGCTCTGACTAATCTAGAAGTTGGATGGGTTGATCCTTCACCTTTTCAAATTCAGGTTGCACTAAGTCTAAATCCTCCTTCACTTGATCCGGCACCTGCATTATTTCACCTATCCTAATTGTGTCAAGGGGTAGCCGGGAAAACATTTTCTTTCTGACCTCAAGGTCATCCTTGGCACCTACCCAATAGTCTTCTAGGTGAAACTTGTGTACAAATTTCAATTTGGTAACCTTTCTGATCTTACAATATCGATCGTAGTGAGATTTGGATGTGTAGAACACCAGGCAGTAGAATGCCAATTCCTCTGCCGCTTTCTCAGCTACTGCCAATTTCGGGCACACTTCAACATAATCACCTAGGACAACTAGAAATTCAATAAACAACTTCTTTTTCTTCTTCTGAATTTGGTCATAAGCTGTCAACTGCCTACTAAGTTCTAGCAGTATCAGTTTGTCAAATGGATACCGTGGTAGTTTATACGGCTAGAAGTTGAAACCCTGTGTCCTGATGTAGGTGAACTTTGGAAATTGCAGGAACATGGCTCCAAATTTCCGAACCAATGCCCTAGCATGTGGTGACACTCTTGTGTAGAGCTCATTCTGCATAAATCTGTTCAAGTACATGGTGAAAGTGTCATTCGCCAGCTTGAAAGAATCAATATTGTAGAGGTGCAGTTGAGGATAACATTCATGAACTTTCAGCTGTGTCGGTCTGCAACCCATGACTCCTTTTCCCGACAAACCATCAAAGCCACCCATCCTTGCAAGCATATAAATTACATAGGAGCTCATATAGAAGGATTGGGACTTCTTTTCTTTCAAATCTTTCAGCTGCTCATGCATGTAATGGCTAATTAATCTGGCCCAGTCTACCAACCCATTGGTATTCATGACTTCGCCAATGTCGAAAAACATCCATGGTTCGAAATTTATAGCATGTGAACATCCCATTATCCTGCTCAACATCATTATTAGGTCCACATAATCCTGCTTGAATTCGAATATGATGAGAGTCTTAGGCATTTTGGAGATGTGCAATCTAGGTTTCTGCAACCAACTCTTGTTAATAATATTTGCACATCTGTCAGGACCCGCCTCATATACTGCCTTAGCTCCATTCATGGTCCTGTAGGTCATGGTATGATGAGAGGGAATTCCAAAGGCTTCCCCAATTGCTTCCAGAGTCAAGGTGGCTAACAGCTTGCCACTTGATGTTGAAATTGTCCTCCTCTCCGGATTGTAATACTTCGCACACTCTAGGATCAAATCTGGACATTGGATAGCAGGGGGAAAACTAACTGCCGCAACAATTCCACTTTTGACAATTCTGGCAGTAGTGGGAGATGGAATGTGCCTCGCTGTCCCAAACATCCTAATTTTGAAGGCAGCCATGTTGAACATTCCTAAATTTGTATCACTGATTTCTTTCCACCTGGACACCATCTTGGATTCCAAAAGGAATCCTTTCATCTCATTCTTAGCCTTTATCTGCACCTGCTTGGTGATGGTTGCCGCCTTGCTTGATTCTGCCATCCTGGGAATAAATCAACACTTCCAACAAACCAAGCTTCTTGAAAAGGATGAAAAAATTCTCTAAGTTTGACTTTCTTTACTTTCTCTCCAACTCTTCTTTCTTGAAATGCTTGCATGAGAAATGAATTGTACTTTCATGCTTATATAGAGTTTCTCCAACATGCTTCATACTTTCAAAGTCTGGAGGAATCAAATTTGGCAATTGTTTTAATTGTGCATCATACTTTCCTCTCCAAGATGCCATGCAAATGGGCCCCATCTTCGTAGTTGAGTTCAAAATTGGAAACTTCTTTCATTGCATTGAGTTGTGCATCATGATTTACAAGATTCCGTCGCCAACTCACCAACTTCCATTCTTCGAATTTTGGAGGGATTTTTTGGAAGTTTGACTTGATTTTCCTTCTTATCCGTCCACTTGGCACCCAAAACCCTAGGAGAGAGAAAATCTTAAGAGAGAATTTTTTGACTTGGGAAGAATTTTCTTTCGACCTTTTGACCTTTTCACACCTTGGAGGAGATTTTCAACACTTTTCCATCATCTCCTATTTTTTTAAGAACTTTCCTAAAATTTAGGACTTGGGTCCAGGAGAGAGAATTCTCTTACAAGTCCAAATCTGCAAAAATTTTGAAATTCTGATGAGATTTGGTGTCTAAAAATAGATTTTTCAAAATTTTTCCAAGCGGAATTCTTGCTTTCATTCCATTCCTGACCCTCAATTTGCCCTCTGCCTTGGAAAATTTTGAATTCCTTGACTTAGGCGATAATTCCACTTTGTAATGGAATTCATCATTTCCATGCCTTAGTCATTTCGGAGCCCTCCTCAACACTTGGGCATTGTTTCCACCCTGGCAAGGAATTCACAATTTTTTTTATTTTTCCATGCCCTTGCTAATTTGGCGCCCTTTCTCTAACATGGGCGTTGTTTTCAACTTGGCTTGGAATTTTCCATTTTCAATATTTTCCATGATATTATAGTTTTGATGCCCTACTACTTCACCTGGGCGGAATTTTGACTTAAGCATGGAATCTTTGGTTTTCATCCTTTTCCATGACTCCCCTTGTTTGGCGCCTCAATCCTTACTTGGGCGCTAGCAGCAATCTCAACATTTCAACATTTTCCAAGGTCTTGAGGTTTTAGCACCTTCTTCACTTGAGTGGGCATTGAATTCTCTTCCTTACGGAATTTGGCACTTTTTAGTTTTCCATGGGTACCTTATTTTAGCGCCCTTGCCCAAACTTGGGTGCTATTTCCATGATGAAGAGGAATTTTGTCATTTTTTGACTTTTCCCTAGCTTCGAGGTTTTAGC
Organism: Cryptomeria japonica; assembly: GCF_030272615.1. Classification (NCBI taxonomy): domain Eukaryota; kingdom Viridiplantae; phylum Streptophyta; class Pinopsida; order Cupressales; family Cupressaceae; genus Cryptomeria; species Cryptomeria japonica. The sequence continues at coordinate 477,609,177 of NC_081410.1, read as the reverse complement.
ACCTTACTCCATCCTTGGGCACTATTTGAACTTGAAGAGGGAATTTTGAAGTTTTTGAAGATTTCCATGAGCACTTAGATTTGGCGCCCTACTCCGTCCCCTAGGCGCTATTTTGACTTAGGCATGGAATTTCAACATTTTGCATTTTCCATGTCAACATGGATTTGGTGCCCTATCTCTTCCTTGGGCATTGTTTGGGCTTGAAGAGGGAATTTTAACATTTTTATCCTTCCTTGACCTTGTTATTTTGACGCCAAACTTCCTTCTTGGGTGCTAAAAACACTTTGTGATGGAATTTCGCCACCTTGAAGTTTTCTATGCCTTGTCTCATTTGGCGCCTTGACCTTGATTCGAGCGCCATTTTCACCTTGTGATGGAATTTGACAATATCCACTCTGGACTTAGCCAATTTTGGATGTCTCCAAATTCAAGATGCCATTTCAGGAATAGAGATGGATTTTCCAGACTGTCATTTTCTTCACTCTGCATGCTCTTTGACTTTTCCAGATTTAGAAATGATTGTGAAAGCTCAATCTTCAATGTCTTCCTACAAGGACCCTGCCACAAATAGACTTTCCAAAAATAGAAAGTGCTTCAAATGTCAGAGTTAGAGCCAAAACAAGATGCAAGGTGACTTAATATAAATAGAAACTTACTAAAAATAGAAATTACTAAAATAGTAAGTTTGATTTTCGGTAAAATGAAGACATTCCATGAGGCAGTGAAATCCCTAAATAATAGGAACTTTCTAAAAATAGAAAGTAACTCAGAATTCGCTCAAATTTCACTGGGAGGTTTCTTAGAGGGTCTTAATTCCAGTGCAATGTTTAGTTTTTTGAAAACCCTAAAAGAAACCCTAAAATCTAGGACTGAATGAAAAAACCCTAAAACTGACAAAACGAGCCCTAGACTTAGTCAAAATTGCTCAAACGAAAAGTAGGCTTGATCAAACTGACCCCACTCACTAGCAAACTCAAAGAGACTGACGAGACTGCCACAAAAAGACCCAAAAACGAAAACCAAAAGACCGAGAGGGCCTAAAAAGTAGGGGGTCCTGTTGTGACCTATTTCACACATCACCCCATTGCAAATGGGGACCCCCTAGTAATTTTCTTTCTAGCGTTTTTTTTTGGGTCTTATCTCTGCAATTTCATTAGTCTTTTCATTGAGGGTTTTTGAGTCAGAGTTTTTGAGAAGTCATCCCGAGCCAAGTAGAGAGTTCATGCTCAGAATTGTGTTTGAACATTGTCAAAGTGCTTAGAAGGCCTGAAGGACAAGGGATCACAATTACTTTGGATCATTTCTGACAACTTTCTATTTTTAGGAATTTCTGCTTTTTTGCTTTTTTCTATATTTAATTTTTTTTGTTTTTGGCACTTTGGGCCCAATCCGAGAAGCAACTTTTTTGGCTTGCTTTTTGCTTTTTTTTGCTTTTTTGGAAGTGAGATTAGGGTTTGATTCCTCAAGTCATATCATCAATGCCCATGTTCTCAAAATTGAAAATTTTTGTCTCCAAGTGTAAAAAGCAGGATGAAAACCCTAATCTAGGGTTTTGTTCCAGAAGATCAAGCATTGACATGGCATACTAGATATGGACATAGCAGCTCAAACGAATATGATTTGGAAGGAATGGATGGCATAAAGGGGAAATTCGCCCAAAAGAAGCAATGGCAAGACAACCTCTTAAAGTCAACCCATGTCCAAGACTTCTCCGAATCCGCCCATGCAAGAAAGACAAGGCCAATGATGTGCCAAGTCCACCTTGGCTAGACTTTCTTGAAGTCCGCCATGTCTTGTCCAACTCAAAGTCTGCCATGGCATGGAAGCAATCAATTCCGCCCTCTAAACATGGTCCACACATCATCAAAGTCCGCCAAGGAAGTAGATAAGGTGCCAAGAAGGAGGTAAAGTCCGCCCATATTGAAAAGGTTCTAACACAAAGCAAAGTCCGCCTTAACATGATGTCCAAAAATGCTTGAAGTTTGCCTTGGTCAGTTGGAAGATGGCAAAAGGTTCTCAAAGTCAGCCAAGCATATGGGATGGATGGCAAAGCACTTGTAAACTCCGCCCTAGCACTTAGCAATTGGTGCATGACATTCCTAAACTCCTACCTTCAGTTAAGTAGCACAGCAAGGGTTAAGCTAACCCCTACTCATAGTTAAAGAGGAAACAAAACAATATCCAAGTAGACTTGAAGTTCACAAGACATAAAGGAGATAAAGATAAAAGAAAAGCAATGTCCTAACATGATCCAAGTTCGCCTAAACCAAGAAGCAAGATGGCAAGGCAGACATGAACTCCACCCAAGGGGTATGGAAGCATAGACATGGCATAAAACTCATAAAGTTCACCTAAGTTGGAAGAAAGGAAAAAAAAAAAGCATTGTCCAAGTTTCCTTGAACTCCGCCCTCCTAAACAAACTTGGCAAACAAGACATGAAGTCCGCCAAGCAAAGTATCAAACAAGGATGGAAACAAGAGCTCAAGTCCGCCATGGTATAAAGGAGAAAAGAAAACACTTGGAAAAGCACAAACAAAGATGGCAAACAAACTTCCAACTCCGCCCTCCTAAAGCGCGTGGAAAAGCAAAAGCAAAATTAAGACAAAGACATGTCTAATGCACTCCAAAGTCCGCCTAGGCCAAAATGAAAGCATAAAAGCATGGCAAGACTTCATCCAAGTCCGCTAGGCATGGAAAAAGGATTAAAGCTAAACAATGTTGGCTAAACATTGGCCAAGTCCGACTTGGCATTAAAGACTCCAAGTCCGCCATGAAGACAAGGTTGAAATGGGAAGGATTAAAGCAAATAAAGCAAAAACAAAACATATCTAATCCAATTCAAAGTCCGCCCTCAAAGAGATAGAAAGCAGATCAAGACACCTTCAAACTCCACCCAGCATGTTGGAAGGATGGCAACACATGATCAAAGTCTGCCCTAGCAAGCTGTCCATCAAGTCCGCCATGTAGACAAACAAGACAATCATAAAAGCAAGACATAATTAAAAGGAAAAGCAAGAGGTGGCATGGCAAGAAAGACTCCAAGTTCGCTTAAGGGAAAAGCAAAATAAAATAAAACAAAGTTTACCAAGCAATGCACATGGAAAGAGGTTAGGATGGACATGTGCCAAGTCCACTTTGACATATGAAGTTTCAAGACAAATGTGAAAGATATCCAAACTATGTGTCAAATCCGATCTAGGCACATGAAAAGCATGCCTATGAGAGCTCAAGTCCGCCTAAGGACATGGCACAAATGTGTATGAAGTCCACCAAAGACAAGAATGTCTTATGCTTAGCCAAGTCCGCCCAGACTTGACATGATGAAAGTAAAAATAAAGTTGGCAAAGACAAGGATGAAAGACTAGGAAACCTAAGTGGCAAGCAAGACGTGAACTCCACCCAACTTGGAAAATACAAGCAAGGGATAAAAAACAAAATTTGCCAAGTAAGACTTATGAGAAGAAGTTAAGATGGATGTCCAAACATTCATGAAGTCTGACTTACTAAAAGGATAAATTGCACAAAGTTTGCTAGCCGGCTTAAGACATGAAAATAATAAAAATTTCCAAGATAGATGGCACAAACAAACACAACTTGGCAAGACACTAACCAAGTTCGCCTAGGCATAAATGGAATATGTAAAGATGCCTAAACAAGATAAAAATTTGCCCATGATTTAAAGATAAGACATGAAGATCATCAACTTGTCATGGCCAAGGAAGAAAAATGGCTAGAGGAATAACAATTTCGACCAAGAAACACATGAAATCAAGGGTCAATCAAATGAACGGGTTGGAAAATAAAACATAACAGATGAATATTTTTTATTATTTTTCAACACTTACAATTATTTTCAAAAGGAAAATAATGTCAACACTTACAAAGATTTTCAAAAATTCAAGAAAATTTTGGAATCTGAGAGAAAGTTCTAGAAGATTCCTTTCCTTTTTAGTTGAGGATGAAATTTGGAAGAGAAATAAAACTTTCCATTTTGGAAAGATTTAAAACATTAAAACAAAAAAAATAAATAAAAAAATAAAAAAAAACACAGAGCTCCAAACTCTATATCTATTCAACCAGTCACTTTCAAATTCATTATCAAGTTGGAAGATTGGAGTAAAATTGAGAAGAAGTTTTCTCCCTCTCAGATTTTGTGGAAAATCGATTTTCAAGGAGGAATTTTGAAGACTTTAAATTTTTCTCTGTGTTGGAAAGAAGAAAATAAGTGCTTTTTCTGAGTTTTAGACAGAATTTTCAGAATCTAAGGCAAATTTTCATCAAAATCAGTCAAAGAAAACTTCAGAGGTTCAAGAAATTCATATTCTTGACTGATTTCTTCTGTCTAAACTGTTTATTTCTCAGAATTTACTAAGTACTTGACCAATTTCATCCACTTTCAGTCTACTTTTTCATAGATATTTAGCTTTTTTAACAAGCTGAAAGTGAAATTTCTAAGTTAAAACGTTCAAAATCAGAATTAAAACTATGAATTTTCTCAATAAATAATGATAATTTCCATGTGTTTTGCAGGTTAAAGACCACCAAAGGAGTTCCTTCCAGGAAAACTCAAGATGAAGTTCGCCAGCAAAGGATTGCAGCCGAAATCAAAGATCAAATCCAAGTGGAAGAATGTCACAGATGCTGACCTTGGACATGTGGATTTCGAAGACTTCAAAAAGAGAATGTATGGCCATGATGGATACCTGCCTACACCCATTGTTCATCTGATGATGAGGAATGGCATCGTTCAAGCAGTTGGATTTCCACCAACTAAAGAATGTGCTGAGTTGATGGTTGAATGTGCTATGCACTATGATGCACAAGAAAGAGCGATCATTGCACCTGATGGAAGGGTATTAGCTAATCTTTCAGAATTAGCCATTCAAGAAGCATTTGGAATACCAAACTACAACAAAACCTCATATAAAACTAAAGAAGATACCCAAAAGATCTATGATGACCAGTCTGAACTCTGTGCGGTAAATATCAACAAGTCATGGTTGGAAAAGACAAGACCTTCTCAAAAGAAAATGTCAAAGAAGCTGCTACACCCATACTTCAAAGAGGAATATGGTGACATTATCCTACTGCTGAATAGAGTGATGGGCAGCCCTCAAGGTGCGCCATTCAAGACATGGATGTATTACTTCATTGATGAAATCACCTTGGGAGTCAAGATGTTCAATTGGTCCCACATAATTAGTAACAATCTTCATGAACAATTGACAAATTTAGAAAGGACAAAGTCATTTTACATGAGCTCTTACATTGTCTACCTGTTGGCCAAAAATTATAGATATTCCAGACTGATTTGCAGAGGCATGGTTGGCAATGGTGAAAATGGATTCAAGTCTTATGATTGTTACCCGCAGTTGCAACTTAGTGAGAAGAGCCATTTCAAGCGAGTAAATGATGCATTCCTGATGTATATCACAAGGACACTACAAGGGGGAACTCATCAAAGCATATCTCCTGAAGCTAAGAGTTTAATCAACAAGTATGGATCTTGGTTTATCCAGTTTTCGAAATTCACATACATAAGAATTCAAGGTTTTACTGGTTGTCCTTACCGACTTTCGATCCATCCCATCAATAGAATGGTCCTACTTGAGGTCCTTAGACAGTTGGAGACTTATCAAAGCTTCCAAAGAGCAAAACAAAAGACAACTATTCCCTTCCCATTCTTTATCGAAGATAAGTTGGAGTCTTGTCCAACGGCACAGGCAGCTGAAAGTGTCAAGCTAGAGATGCAATGGTATCCCTTCACACTCTATTGATCCAGAGCTAACTATGATCCTCACAGCAATATTGGGACAGTAAATGGAGAGAGATACAAGCATATAGTGGACATAGAAGATTTTTGGGCAGATGCTGCCAATGAATTTGACATCAGGAAGAGACTTTGGTCCAGACTACCAATAAGCTTGATCAGAATAACTGAACTTTTTCGTGTGCCTGATCAGTTGGAAGATAATGTAGAATACACTCAACCACGCTTTGACCACTCCTAAGGCAGAATTTAACTAAGGCATTAGAATTCTTGTCCATCCGAGATGCCTTCCAGAAACAGGAGCTGGAGTGGGAGTTTGTTTTTGCTGCTTGCGCAGATGATTTGGACAGATGGGAATATAGGATCAACATGTTGCCACATGTCACCATAGAAGAGGTCGACTAAATTGTGTCCAGATTCATCAAACACAATGCTGCCCATGAAGATAAGGATGCCCATTCATCTCATGCCACTTGTTTCGCATGCATTTGTCTCTAGTTTTATTTTTGGAAACTTTATCTAGGGTTGTGTTGTCTTGATCTCAGCCATTGATCTTAGATCGATCTCGACCATTCATTTGTTTTCAGAAACTCTATATAAACTCTCATTCTCTCATTTTCATTATTGTGGAGAGATTTATGAAATTGTTGCTTAGAGCTACTTGAATAATAAAAGTTCATTTGCAAGTGTTTGCTTTGAAATCTTATTGTTATTAAGTGGTTGCATGGTTGCATATCTTTCTTCAATAATAGAATACTTTTGCTTAAAGTAAATTTGCTTTCAAAGTTTGTTAGATGAATGAAGGATTTGATAGTATAGATTGGTGAAATCTTGCTCATACTTTCTTTGGATGGATGATTTTCGTTCAATGAGTAAAGGTAGTCTAAGCTTATAATGTGGATGCTTAACTTCAGCTTCGAGTAAATATTGCTCGATTGATGGTATTATTCAAGTATAAAAATCTTGAGCACACCCTTGGAAGATTGCACTTCCTTTGCATAGTTGTCCTAGTGTGGCGAAACAAAGTATTGTTATTGGTTTCACCTAGTCTTTACCGTCTCTTGAGTTCATAGGAATAGCTTAGAAGTAGCATAGAACTTCTGAACCCTTATCCTTTTTATCTGAGTTACCGGGTCGGCTTGTTTTGGGGCCCAAACGCGAACAGGGTTCATGCGGATCTGGGTCCGTGTTGGGTTCGCCCTAGGTCCGGCCAAGGTTCGCCATTTTGACTGTGGATTCGTCAAGGCGAACCCAGGATGAACCCACAGTCAAAATGGCGAACCCTGGCCGGACCCAGGCGAACCCAGGTGCAGACCCAAGTGAACCCACGGGCTGGGCCAATCAAGTCACCAAAAAGTGACTTTTTAATATTGAAAAACTAATTTTCTTTCGCCTTTTTGGGGCCAAAAACCCTAATCTGCCCTTGCTAATTGGCATTTGGCATTGATCAATGATGAAGTAGCATACTATTAAATGTATTTAGATTTGGAATTTTGTATATTTCTTTAAATGTTTGCATATAATACGGACGAACCCAACCCATGAACCCAAAAGGCAAAAAAAAATTTTCCCAAACCCATGAACTAGGTTCGTGTCTCTGAACCCGAACCTGAACCCGAACCCGAACCGGTAACTTAGCTTTTTATCCTTTTTTTGAGGATGTCCAAAATCTGAAAATCGAAAAAAAAAATAGAGAGCATTCATTGTTAAATTCGTCTAAGTCCTAACTTGTGATCAACATAATTGAGCGTAAGTTCCCCCTTGTATTTCAGCATACATCACCAAGGAAGCTATCCAACATAAAGTCTCTTTTTCGCACATATAGACCTTGGAGTCGCTTTGTGGTCTCTCTCGCAATCTTGGCACAAGTAGTGATTTTGTTCAGGAGAGGATAGAGTATCCTTGGATATTTTATTCTAATGTTCGGTATATGATAAAACGTACACCAACAGGTCCCCATTTTGAATGGGATGATGTGTGATTAGGTCACAACAGGACGCTTACTTCTAGATGATGAGTTGTTTGATGCTTAGTTGACATCTAGTTATTGGTTCTTTACTCTAGTTCTTTTACATAAAAGGTGGTCATTTACTTTGAAGCCCTAATTAGGGTTCCATCTTGTAATCTCGGCCCTTGATTGCAAATCAATCTTGGTCATTCATTTGTGGAAGGATCTCTACAAAAGGCCCATGCCTTCTCATTTGTAAATTATTAGATAGCTAATTAGAAATAGAGAGCTCTTGATCTTTAGAGTAGAAGTAGAGAAGGAGAAGGAGAAGACATTGTTGTAAGACTTGGAGAAATAAAAATTTGATTTCATTGAAGATAAGGTGGATTCATGTTTATTTCAGCTTGTTGCATGGGGTTCCTTCAATTTCTCAAATTGTTAGAAGTGCATTGATGTTAATGGAGAATGTGACAATGTTTGATGAATTTCAATGGTTCATACATTTTGCACTTAGATGATTTCTATTTGCAGTGTAAAGTTAGCCTGAGCCTTTTTTGTATGGATACTTAACTTCTATCATGGAATGTAAATTGTTCGTTATGATGGTGTTCATTGTGATATGAAAACTCTTTGCATGGTCCCTGGAAGATTGCACTAGTTCTTGTGGAGTGGTAGCTAAGCATGGCACAGAAGGACTCAGTTACTGGGAATTCGTCCATTGGAGCATGATCCATTACCCTTATTATCCAACCTTTTCCCTTTTGTTCTTTTTTTTTTCAATTCCATTTAAGTTCGTTCAAGGAAGAAGCATCACAATCCTGCAATATCCAATGATGAAGTTCCAGCCATAGCATCAAGAGAAGTGAAGAACAACAAAAGCGCAAGTCCCCCTTGGATTACCAGCATACATCAGCCAAAAGAGCTCATATCCAACATTAAGTCGCATGTACACAGTAGAAACCTTGGAGTTGCCTCAGTGAACTTTTTTGCAATCTTAGCACACGAGGAGTCTTTGTTCAAGAGAGCATAAAGTGTCTTTGGCATTTTTATTCTGTGTTGGTATGGTCATAAAACACCCATCAACAAACATCACCATCAATCAAATCAGATCAGAACTGTTATTAAGTTACAGGCAGTAACATCCTTGTTCTTGGTGGTATGCATGGGGATGTGCTGAATATGTATGCTTAATATATGAAGCCTGATAATATTCTTATGCAGAATTTAGTAGTAATATTAATATAGGCTGCAATGTGTATGACAGTACTACTTAATTTCAGAAACATTCATAGTACATGAAAGACTATTATATATAGCCCAGTCCTTAGACTTCTGCTAATGCCTATAAAGGATGGGCTAGATTTGTGCTCAGGGAGAGGCAGTCTAATTCCAACCAATTAGGTAGTCACTAGATGGTGTAAGGATCAGATTCCGTAAACCTTGAGGGTATAATCCCAAGATGGGGTAAGGGTCTGCATCCGTAAACCTGGAGGGAGCCTATTGTAGTTTATTATCTCAGCACCCTGGCAACATAATCACCCCTTCCTCCCTTAGGGTTTAGTAGTAACAAGGTTAGATCATAATATAGAAGGCTTTGAATTATAAAATGTAGAATTAATTGCAAAAAAGGCACAATAACTTGGTAATGCATTCAGTAATGTATAATAATTGTTGGAAATATGACAGCTTCCAAGCAGGGGAGCTTAAAATTCCTTTTAAGCTCCTGACCCTTCCAAAGGGTCCAGAGCGAAATTCCTAGCAAGACTCTATATTTTGCCTAATGCACTAGAAGGACCTTGTTTTAAGCTAAATAGATGGCGAATTGACTTGATTATGGTAAGAGGAGATTTGACAAGTCAAGTTTGAGGTGAGTTGAGAGGAAAAGAAGTGTGAATTGAGCCTAAAGACAAATTTCGCTCCTGACCCTTCCAAAGGGTCCAGAGCGAAATTTCTTAAACACCTATTTTCTCCTTGTTTGAGGTCAAAATCTTAGTTCCTAAGGCATGGTTGAGAGAAGATGGATATATACTTGCCTAAAGAAGTGAATGGAACTAAAGGCAATGATGGATTTGAGGGTAAAAGACAAAATTCGCTCCTGACCCTTTGGGGGTAAAAGACAAAATTCGCTCCTGACCCTTCCAAAGGGTCCAGAGCGAAATTTTATAGAATCCTCCCTTTGCTTCAAATTTGAACTAATTTTGTGCCTTGAAGACTTATCTAGGATGTCGTCATGCCTTGGAAGCAATTGAGAGGTGAAAAGGTGGAGGATTTGGGCCTAAAATGCAAATTTTGCTCCTGACCCTTGCAAAGGGTCCAGAGTGAAATCCTTAGGATAGCCTAATTTCTTGCTAAAAATGTTGAATTGGACATCACTTTTAAGGTAGATGGGCTTGATAGTATGGGGGGAGGACCCAAAGGCCTAGCCTAGGATGAAAGTTCAAAGAAATGATGAAAGGTTGAGTGCAAATACAACTTTCGCTCCTGACCCTTCCAAAGGGTCCAGAGTGAAATTCCTAAAACCTCTATTTTGCTCCATGTTTGAAACCAAGGTTTTTGTTCCTATGTGTTGATGTGGACGAAATCGCATTGCTGCAAACTCCATACAGCCAACGCAGAATAGAATAGCCGACTGATTATCCTACTCTCTCTTGAGATAAGGAAGTCTCTAATGCTGTTTTCTAAGTTTGATCAAAGGAGACTACCTCAAGGTTTCTTTTGTCAGGTCTTGACTGCGGGATCTCTCAGTGGCTTGATGTGTTTATGCTGGAAACACAAGGGGGACTTACGTTTAACTGGCAACAAGCTAGTCTGTTGTGATTCTCGAATTATGCAATAAAGAGCAAAAGGAAAGGGTTAGGAGATCTAAAACTAACAACACGGGTATGCGGGTAGACGGATTCCACATAACCAATTCCTGCTTGGCCAGAATGGCTCACAACCTTGCAGGAACGGTGCAATCTTCAAAGGAACTTGGAAGATTTTCAGACTAGAGACGCACGGCTAAGCACCCAATTCTGGCGCAGCTCAGACGGACACCTGCAATTGAACTAAGCACAATCAAAGGCTCAGGTTAACCACACAAAAAGATACACAATCAGCATATCCTCAGTGGTATGAGCCTGAATCTATCAAATACCTGCACACCCAAAATAGAAAGATCTATCTAAAATGCTAAAAGAAACCATGCAAACAGGATGAAAACAAGACAATAAACACCAAATCAATGTTCATATATTGATCTCAACTGCCTATTACAACAATTCCTGCAGCATCTCTATGCTACTGCTAAGATCTAACCTATTCTAACTCTAAAATCTAACTATCTAGCAATTTCTAACAATCTCTCTCTCTAACCCTTTACAAAAGAAAGGCCTCTGCCTTTTATAGATATTACAATTTTGAATCAGAGGCCAGGATGGACTGCATCCAAGGGTCCTGATCTGTCTTCCAGAAGCTGACAGCCTTGACCAATGCCGAATTAATTCTCAGTTATCCAACCAGCAACTATCTCAACTACCTGCCACTATTTGGCTTAAATTCAGGTCTATCCAATCTTCTTGGTGGTTGGGAATAGTTATCCACAAAAATATCTTGCACGGGACCCATAGGCAGTTTACAATAAAGCAATTTCAGCTTTAAAACTAAATTTCTGGACTTAAATCCATCTGTGTCTCCTTTCACGAGAAGGCATAAACTTTGCAGCATTCAGTGTTCTTTGGTCTGTGGTCCCGATGGTGGACTTCATCTTTGTTCAGCGGCACGATTCCCAATGTTTGGTTGCTCTTGCGCACCTGTATCTTTTCTTTCCAATCTTCAACGCCTGGCCTTGAATTGCGATCCTTCCTCGATTTGCGTTTCAAGTCTTTCTCCTGGTTCTTTGATGACGTCCTGCGATCAATCAATTTCACTTATTAAATCAATTTGAAAAATTAAATATTTTAATTTTAACAAATATTAAATTTAATTACGACGTCTGGCTTGAGAAGCTCTTTGTGGGATGTATCTTGAAAATGCTTCTCTTTCTCTTCGATTGTGAAATCTGATCCTTGGTTTTGATGGTGTTCGGGCGATTTACTTCTACGCGTTTTTACCTTTCGAGTCTTGGACGTTTTAAATGGGTTTATGGCGTGATTCTGGAGGTTTGGAGAACTTCTGCAGATTTTAAAACTCTAACTCATGCTTTCTGGCGAATTTTGGAGAACTTAGACATTTTGAACTAGAGATATTTTCGGAACATGGGGAGTTTATGCAAACTGAAGGGTAATTTTCGGACCTTGAACACTTCTGCAAATTAAAGACAACTTCGGATCCTTTGTAAGATTTTGCAAACTCGGAGCATTGAACGTTTTTTGCAAGTTTTCAAAACCTTTCACTTTTGGCTCCTAGGTCCGATTTTGAGGATTTAATATGAATTTCGGACCTGGAGGAGTTTTGCAACTTTCGACGCTTTTCACATATTTCACATTTCGCCCCAGGGTCCGAAAATGAGGACTTAAGGCGAATTTCGGACCTAAACATGTTTACAAAATCGGAGTTTGAAGGCGTTTTTACAAATTTCTGAGTTTTCGCGATTTTAAAATGAACCTCGGAGTTTCGGACGCTAAACGTCTTTTAGCGAATTTACCCAGATTTCGGACCTAAAAGCGCGTTTGGAAATTTCGCGATTTTAATGCGAACTTCGGAGGTAGGGTCCGAAATTGGGCGTTTAAGTGTTTTTCGGGGCTTGAAGCGCTTTCGTCAGTTTTCGGACCTAGTGCGTCCTTTTATATTTCGCGTTTTTTAAACCCAGGGGTCCAAAAATAAACATTTCGGGTTTTCGGACCTGAAGCGTCCGTTTTAAAACTTCGCGCTTTCTTTTATTTTCTTCTAAGGGTCCGAAAAGAGGGACTTAAGTGATTTTCGGACCTGGAGGCGCTTTTGCAAAATCGCGTTTTTTAACATTTCGCCTCAGGGTCCGAAAATGGACTCTTAAAGTGTTTTTCGGACCTTGAAACACTTTTTTGCGATTTTGTCATATTTAGAAATTTCGGCCCTAGGGTCCGAAAATGATGTTTAAAGTGAATCTCGGACCTTGAAGGTCGTTTGGCAACTTTTAACTTTTTCAACCTTTGGCTTCTGGGTCCGAAATTGAGCATATGGAATATAACATTTAAGTATAAGAAAGGAGAAAGACATATGTTCTTATACTTTAAGTTATATTCCATATATACTTTCAGGATGTTTGAGAGTGGTTTCGGCCCTCCAGGAGTTATATTGCAAATTCTAGCTTTTGGAGGTTTCCTCAGTTTTTCAGAGTTAGCCAAATTTCAGGATCAGGAAATTCCAGACTTAGCCAAATTTCAGGGTCAGGACAGAAAGGCACAAACTGGGGGGTCCCTGTCCAAGACGGGGATGGGTGTGCGATTCGCACAACACTATGGTATAGTTGAGGGAAGATTGATGTATTCTTGCCTTGAGAAGAGATTTGAGGCAAAGAAATGATGAAATTTGGGCTAAAATGCAAATTTCGCTCTTGACCCTTCCAGAGGGTCCAGAGCGAAATTCCTAGGAGGTCTAATGTTTTGCCTAGGTCCTTGAGCAAAACCTATTCCTAAGCAATTTTGAAGGCAAGTGACTTGATCTTGGTAAGGTAATGTTGAAAATGAGGTCTAATTGAGCAACTTTGTCAATTTTCACTCCTGACCCTTCCAGAGGGTCCAGAGCGAATCTCATTATAGGTCCTGTCCCTGGAGAGGATCTAGAGCGCATTTTCATTATAGGTCATGTCCTTGGAGAGGGTCCAAAGTGAGTTGATCTTAATATCTTCTTATTGATGATTTAAGGTAAGAAATGCTATGTTAGAATGAATATATCATGTATACTTAATCATCCTTTGTTTGTTTTGCAGATCAACAAGACCGGGCTAGAAGAAAGATCAGGCCAGAACAAGGGCGACCTCGTTGAATTTCATCATCATTAAGGACACTTCAAATGCATGGAGGGGGACTCAAGGTGCTTCTAAAGTGTTGGAAGACTTCAAGTGTTCAAGGAGTTGCAAGCTATCCTCAAGATCTTCATTCTACCACAAGGAGAAATCATAGGATGTCAAAAGAAGGATCCTACAAACACTTCAAAGAGAGAAATGCCACCAGAGGAGTGACTCGACCGTGAAGAGGCTTCATCAAACACATGACGGTCCAGGAAAAGTACGTCATCCATCAAGTACATCAAGGACGAAGGAGGATCAACCAAGGTCAGTGCAAGGGTACTTTGAAGAAGCAGACAGTTTCAAAAGAGTAAATCAAAGTTAGCTTCTCATCGTCACCACATTGAGTATCAAAAGAGATACGACGTTCCTTGACTAAGCAAGTGTAGGACAAGGTGGCATCCCAGTCACTGTTCCTCCAGTCAGATAGGTCCACATCAGCATGTCTAGATTCAATGTACCTGACTCACCAGTGATGGCACAAACTTCAAGGCACCTACCCCTGACATCTATTGGTTCTCAAATTTTAAATGTAATTTTCTCATTGGCTAAGGAGGTTTTGTTGTAACAAACCCTAATTAGGGTTTCTATCTTGTAATCCTAGCCATTGATTGTAAATCAATTTGAGCCATTGAGATGTAAAGAGCTCTCTATATAGGGCTCTGGCTCTTCATTTGTAAAGGTTAATAGTTAAGAGTTAGCTAATAAGAGTTAGTGAACAGTCAGTAAAATAAAATAGCAAATAGAATAGCAATAGAGTAGAATAGGAGGAAAAGGAAAGAAATTGTTGCCTAAATTGTAAATGAACTCCATTTTCATTGAAGTTATGGTGAAATGTGTCGCTTCTTTGCAATATGCATGGTCTTTTGTTGAATCTTCGTTTTAGATGGTAAATAATTAGATTGAATGAAGGAAGTTATTGAATGCACTTGCGTGGAATCCGCTTAGTCCAAACCACTAGCCTCTTGCTGATTGTAAGTGCTCCCTGCGTGGTCAACTCGCATAGAATGAGCTTAATCTCAAGTCGTTACACGTCTATTGTTCATGCATTAACTTGAATGGTGATCAGTGTCCGATGGTGTACGATTTGAATATATTCGAAGCATCCCTTAGAAGATCGCACTGAGTTGGTGTCGGATTGTTCAACCTGATGATGAGACCCAGCCCAGTAGGACTCTACCTAGTTGTTCATCCATCTTCTTGCATTCTAGGTCTTAGATTAGATTCTCCAAACCCTATATCTTTTGATATTTCTTTATCTTCCAGCTAGTAGATAGGATTCAAGTTCCAGCAAATTAAACGCTCAGGCAGTCGAATGTAAGTCCCTTTGTTAATCCAGCATAATCACATCACACCACAAAAGCTTATCCACACGTAGAGACCCTACATATAAGAACCTTGGAGTTGCCTCGATTGATCCTTAGGCGAAATCTTCCGCATTCGGGGAAACTTTGTTCAAGAGAGGATAAGATACTTTGGTATTTTATTCTGTGTTCGCATGTGCATAAAATCAACAAGACTGAAGAAGCCATGTTCATCAAGGAATTGATTCCCTTGCAACACAAAAAGATGAAAATAATGCCTCTATCCTCATACACCGATGCTTACAATCGAGCGATGGACACCGAGAATGAAAACAAAACATCCTCCCAAGGGAAGAGGAAGACGGACGACAACGATAGCACACAAGAGAGTAGCGATGAAGAATCAAAGACAATCCAAGCCTTACAATAGGACATGATGTGAATGATGAAAGAACTAAAAGACAAGAAAGAAAATTGAAAAGGAACTAAAGAACTATGGTGCACTAATTGTAAGGTGGAAAGTCACACTAAGGCAAATTGCCCAAAAAAGTTGTTCTACGACATTTGTAATGGGGCATTCCATCAAGGAATGTCCATACAATTTGAAAACAAGCACACAAGTGCTCTTCACCTAGGGGGAACAATCAACCCTTCCGACCACACCTAAACCACAGAATAATAACAATAACGCATCTCTCGGCAGGTATCGCAACATACAAGGGAATAACAATTGGTGTGACAACAGTGAGCCAAGAAGCAGAATCCAATATGATTCCAACAGAAGATCATGGATCCAGTGTAGAAAATGTAGTAAATGGGGTCACTTTGCCAAAAAATACCAAAGTAACCAAAACAAAAGAGGAATGTTGTGTAAATTGTGTGGTCCAAGCAATCACGAAGACACTGAATGTGTGAAACAAAAAGGTATCAAAATGCTAGACGTGGAGGAGCAAGACGAGGATGTTTTGGCAATTACTAGATCACAAACAAAGAAAGCAGCCTATCTAAACCCTTGTACGGAGAAAGAACGACTCGAAGAGGCCAAAGAAGAAGTAGAACAAGTGATAGCCAAAGAAAAGAGAACCTCCAACAAAGCAACAAGTACCTCATTGCAATCGGAGTCATAAAAGAACATTCAACGACAGATGCTCTAGACAACCATACCCATTAAGGTGACGGAGCTCCCACAAACCATGCTACAACTGAGGGTGCCAATCACAAACTGTTAGACAAATCTGATACCAAGAGTAAACTGAGAAGGGGGCGGGGGGTAAATCAGTTTACTATCAGAAATCAGAACTATTGCATATCAAAACCTTTGAACCGGAGCACAAAGAAACCAACACCATGAAAGATAAAACATGTAAGCACACTACACACAACACCAAAAATTTTGATGTGGAAAACCCGGTAAAGGGAAAAACCACAGTGGGAAACCCTACCCACAATCAGATAATACTTCTACAACAGTATGTGAAATAATTACAATGGAGATTGCACTTGCAATCAGGCCAACCGCCTAAAGCGCACTGCTCATCACAAAGGGAAGTCTCACTGACTTACAAAGCATCGGACTACAATCCGGAAAGAATGAACTGTGAAAGTAGCATCTACTAATGCTTGATACAGTTTCGATTAAGCACAAATGTCTACCCTACAATACAAAACCTTCTCAAAACTTCGTTGAATGATATAACCTTGTTCGCACATAAACCACTCTCTGATAATGCAGACATAACCATCCCATAACCATCCATACCAATTACATGAATAAGTCAACTATAAATACAAATCATCAACCTTATTGACAAGGTCGGCTAAACCCTAAACCCATAAACCCATTATTACAAAAATTACATCACATGATACCACCGGACCAATATTATGATTTACATTAAATAGCATGGACCTAAATCAAGTAACCAAACAATTCCATCCGTCGGAAATTCCGCTAAGACCAAAATCCAACACGCTTCACCAACCGGTAGAAACCCTTAGCGAAATAACAGAAAGTCTAACTGGATCCAAATAAGACCACCATAACAACACGCCAGCCAATGCAACGCCACCAAACAGTTCGGACACGATCAAGAAGCACCTTCCGCATGATAGAAATCGTTCCCATAAGCCGGACCAAAATCGTCAGACCAAAACATCAAATATCACTTACCGGTAAAGCTAACCAGTACCAGGAAATACCAAGCGGGAACAAAAGCGATAGCAACCTGTTGATGTGTTTTTCATGCACATGCGAACACAGAATAAAATACCTAAAGGTACCTTATCCTCTCTTGAGCAAAGTTTCCTGACTGCTGAAGATCTCGCCGAAGGATCAGTCGAGGCAACTCCAAGGTTTTTGTATGTAGGTTCTCTACTCGTGGATAAGCTCTTTGTGGTATGATGTGATTTTTGCTGGAATCACAAGGGGACTTACACTTGATGACTGAACGTCTGATTTGCTTTGAATATTGCTGGAACATGGGATTTCACTAGCCTAGATTTTTTGAAAAAAAGGAAAAAAGGATGAGGGTGAGGAAAGGATCTAATTCTGACACTAAGAATGTAGGAGCAATGAATGATCTTTGATGAAATTCTAACTAAGTCTTGTCTTGACATCCCAGGACCATCTCCACAAGGTTAGTGCGATCTTCGGAGGAAAGCTTTATGATGTTCAGATCATCGCTACAGGCATAGACACCATCAGGCTGATGCATATCAATGAAGAAGCGACAATTGAAGTTAAGCTTAAGCTGAATGATTCCAGTTGACTACACAAGGCAAGTCTGCAATCAGCAAACTGCTAGTAGTATGGATATACAAATTTCACCATCAATTAAACACATTTCTTCCACTCATCTAATAACATGAAATCAAAACTGCGAAGTATAAAGACCATGGAAATTGTTGAATCGACCCATAGATTTCACCATTTCTTTAATGAAGTTTTACAAGTCTTTTACAACAACATCTTGGCAACAATCTTTGCCTTCTCTTACTATTCTACTCTAATTGCTATTCTATCAACTAGCTATTCACTATTAGCTAACTATTCACCTACTATCAACTATTGACTAACTATTATTAGCCCTTACAAAATGAGGAGCCAGGGCTTATATGGCGCCCTTAATACAATTCGATGGCTCAGATCAACTTGAGATCAATGGCCGAGATTTTACAATGAAAACCCTAATTAGGGTTTGTTACAACAAACTCAATTTTGGCCAATGAAATAATTGCATTATTTGGACACATGTCTTCTCTGGAATATTCGACCAATGGATAGCCAAGGTAGGTACATCGAAGTTAGTGCCATCTTTGATGAGTCAGGTACATTGAATCTGGACATGCTGAAGTGGACCAACCCGACTGGATGAGTGATGACTGGGATGCCACCTTATCTTTCCTTCAAATGTTGGACTGGAAGAGGTCGTCCTTGATGAGGCTGGGCTGGAGAAGGTCGTCCTTGTTGATGCTGGGCTGGAGAAGATCATCCTTGTCCTGACTTGATCTTCTTTGATGAGGGTCTGCCAAGTAGTTGATCCTCCGGCTTTGGGGGTCGTCATTTGATGCCTACACAAAAGATTAAAGTTAGTCTTTGAGTATAATATCTTATAGCATAGGATCTAAGACCTTTCAAGGGAACATATTAGACATTAATTTGAAAATGACAAAATAAATTCAAGAGTTCTAAATTTTCAAATTAATTATGAATAGAAATTAGATTTTTCAAGACTTAGACTTTAAAAGATTGCTATGAAATCAAAACAAGTCTTGAATAAGAACTTCAAAAAGGATTCTTCATACCTTCTCCTTTGAAAGCCTAACTATGAACCTTGAAAAATGAAGAAAGAAGATCAGATTTTGCTGGATAAGGATTGAATTGTGGTCTTCCTTTGGATGAATTACGCCTCAATTAGCCTTCAAAAAGCTTCGCCTTCCACTAGCTTCTCAAAATCTGGAAATTCGCCTTCAAACACCTTCCAAAATCTGGAAATTATCCTCCAACTTGCTCAATTTCCCACCTCCAAATATGCTCTTCAAGTTCGCATGAGAGATAATGAAAGAATGATTTGAATATGCTACAATACACCTCCCTTATATAGGGCGCTCACCTTGATTTCCCTCAAGGCCGACTTGGCAAATAGGGAATAAAATAAAATAAAACTCCTCTCAAAAGATGGCCGACTTGTTTGTCAAGGCACAATAATGATTTTTGAGCGCTCAAGCATAATGTTTTAATTTTTTAAATTAATTCCAAAGCTCAAAGGTGGATTTTTTCAATTATTTCAAGGCCTAGAAATTAATTAATTAAATTGCAAATGCCTTAATTCATGTGAACTTGATTTAGACTCCCCAAATGTCTTGAATTTGGCTAATTTAGTGAAAATTGAGGAATATCAAGGTTTGATCAAGGCTTAATGAAGGCTCTTTGCTTCTTAGGCACTGAAATATCCAAAGTGATGAAGGCCAAAATTATTTCAAGACTTGTTTGAATTCTCATCTAGGCTAGTTTGCTTCATGAATCAAAATCTTCACAACCTAGGTTTGCCATCACAATTTTGCATTTTGCCTTCAACTTAGCCTAAACAAGGTGAATAATAGGTGTTTTCAAGAATTTCGCCCTGGACCCTTTGGAAGGGTCAGGAGCGATTTTTCAAATTAGGTCCTGAATACCTTGTTTTTCGACTCCAAAATCTCCCGGAAGGCGAGCTTATGTTTGTTTTGACCTAATCAAAGTCTTGCATTTCAAACTTTTATCATTTCACATGAGGAAATTAGGTGAAAATGTAAATTTCGCCCTGGACCCTTAGGAAGGGTCAAGAGCGATTTTTGCTTATTAGGTCAAAATTCACCTTAGTTTGATCGTTGACCTCCTCCAAGGCAATCTCCAGGGTTCATTTATCTCCATTACTGGGTTAGCTCATCAAAACTTTGAAGGAAATATTGCATTTTTGGGAATTTCGCTCTAGACCCTTTGGAAGGGTCAGGAGTGAAATTCTCTCCTGAGCTCAAAATTCGCATTTTGTGAAGATCTAAATTTCTTCAATAAATTTCTTCAAGGCATTCCAAATGGCATCTTTTACTGTAGCCCAGGCCTAGTTTCACATGAATTTTGGAGGAAAAGGTGACTTTGATGTTTTTCGCCCTGGACCCTTTGGAAGGGTCAGGAGCGATTTTCCTTGCTTAGGCTTACTCCTCCATCATTCTGTCTTCAATCCACCTCCCAAGGCTAGGCAATGGTCTTCTTCATTCACTCAATCCAAGCTTGGTTTGTTCCTGCAAGGCAAAATAGGGGATTTTGAGATTTTCGCTCTAGACCCTTTGGAAGGGTCAGGAGCGAAAATCCTTCTCTGACCTAGAATCATCATTTTTTGGAACAAACATCCACTCAAAGGTGGTCTCAAGGGCAATTTCCAGCTTGGTTTAGCCTTGTCTTAGCACAAACTTGAAAGGAATGCACTGGTTTTGGATTTTTTCGCTCTGGACCCTTTGGAAGGGTCAGGAGCGATTTTTAGGTTTTAGGGCAATTTCCTTCATCCTTTCATCTTCAATTCATTTCCAAGGCATGGAACATCATGCCTTGCTCCTATCCAAGTCATGAATAGCAAAATCTTGTCTTAAATTTGCAAGAAAAAGGGAGAATTTGGAAATTTCGCTCTAGACCCTTTGGAAGGGTCAGGAGCGAATTTCCCTCTTGGCTTCAAAATTTTCATTCTTAGCAATCCAATTCCACTTCAAGGCAATTCAAAGTCCTCTCAAACCCATGTCTAAGCTTGGTCTAGTCCAATCTTTGGAAGAAAAGATAGTTTTAGGATTTTCGCCCTGGACCCTTTGGAAGGGTCAGGAGCGAAATTCTCTCTTGGGCTCAATTCCTTCATCCTTTCAACCTCAATCATCTTCAAAAGGCAAAAACACACTTCCTCACACCCATTCAAGCCATAAAAACCAAAAAATTGTTTTGACCTTGCAAAGAAAATAGGTGTTTTTAGGAATATCGCTCTGGACCCTTTGGAAGGGTCAGGAGCGAAATTCTCAATCTTGACCAAAATCCTTCATTTTTCACTTTGAAACCTCTTTGCCAAGTGGGATTTCATCTTTCATTGTGCTAGGAATAGAATTTCATGTCCAAGAAAGGCTAAAAAATGTGTTTATAAGGAATTTCGCTCTGGACCCTTTGGAAGGTTCAGGAGCGAAATTGCCTTTCCTGGCCAGAATCCTTCATTTTCATGACTTCTAAACATGCCTAAGGGTTTGAATATGCTCATTCTTCCTTTCATGATGCCTTAGACTCCTCAATTTGACCAAACAAGGCAAGAAATATCCCTCATAGAGGTTTTCGCTCTGGACCCTTTGGAAGGGTCAGGAGCGAAAATTAGGTTTTAAGCAAAATCCTTCATTCTTCAAAGTTGAAACTTCTTCAGGAGGCAAAAACAAGCTATTCTTCTTCCATCAAGCCAACGCCTAGCCAAAATAAGGAGGAAAACAAGAGTTATAAATATTTTCGCTCTGGACCCTTTGGAAGGGTCAGGAGCGAAATTCCTAATCTTGGCCAAGATCTTGACTTCATTTTCACATTTCTTCATTCAAACAAGTGTTTTTTACCTTCATTCTAGCCTGGGAATGCGTTAGTTCTAGGTTTTGGTCAAAGTAGAATGTCCTATGGAGAATTTTGCTCTGGACCCTTTGGAAGGGTCAGGAGCGAAATTTGACTTTTTGAACTCTCCGTCAGGATCATTTTATGGAATATAACATTTAAGTATAAGAATCTTTCTTCTTTCTTATACTTTAAGTTATATTCCATATATACTTTCAGGATGTTTGAGAGTGGTTTCGGACCTCTAGGAGTTATATTGCAAAATCTAGTTTTTGGAGGATTCTTCAGTTTTCCAGACTTAGTCAAATTTCAGGATCAGGACATTCCAGCCTTAGCCAAATTTCAGGGCATTTGAAGATCAGGATGACATTCCAGACTTTATCACTCACCAGCTTGACCTAGCTCGGACCTCCAAGAATGATACTCACCCACCAAGCAAGACACAATTAACAACAAGAGCAAAACCAGGCCCTAAGGAAGACTCTCAAGGAAACCCTAATTCTGGGACCCTGTGGACTCACCCTGGCTCAAGCAGAGCCTGCCATTCAATAATCCCCTCGACAGCACTCATCCTCCAAAGGCCAACAAACAAAACCCTAAAAGACCTAGAAAGCAAACCCTAGAAAGCAAAAAAGAAGGGGTCCCCATTTGCAATGGGGCGATGTGTGAATACGTCACAACACAACCGGAGCAGCAAATCATGAACCAATAGGATGTAGCAAACATATAACCATCCAGAGTAAGCTTTCAAAACCGATTCTAGAGATTTGATCATACTGAATCAGAATCATAGCCAAAACCAAGATGATCACCAAGACTAACTGGGATAGGTCCAACCGGGATACAGTGTTGACATCAATGACAACACTAAACCAAATCCAACATATGCCAACACAAACATGGACGATGACAACCAAACTAGGCAACAGGAAAGCCTAAGTAAGGACATGATAGTAGCACAGCCCTAAGGGCAAAAGGGTGAAAGGGAAAACGAGTTATTGATCCAATGCTCCTGATGGTGAACATCTGAAGGAAGCTAACTATCATTCAGATGGAAATCATGAGGAAGAACCGAACAAAAACCATCGTTAACAGAGGCTCAAGAGTCAACGTATTGCCCAAAGATACCTAGAAGTGCCTCAGGAAACCAACAATTCATTTAGTAGGTGCCCACCCGCATGGTATCATGCCATTGGGAATGTTGATGGTAGAGACGACGATAATCAAGACATAGCAATTCCTATTGAACTCGGTGGTTATCCCGTTGCAAAAGAAGCATACAACGAACCACTAGGGAGAGGATGGCTGATTGCAACAAAGGCAAACCATAATTGGTAACAAAACACCTTTTCCATCGAGAGCAATGGGAGGAAGTACGTCATTGCCCTAAAGAATCAAGCGGTGAGCGAAGAACTGGCATCCTTCAGTCAAAGTCGAAAGGAGGAGAATCAAAAGTAGACAAAGAAAATTCATGGAACTAAATGACAAAGGGGTACTTGATCTTGAGAATTGCACTCAGGACGAGATAAATTCTCTCAATGGTTTGTTCCATTGGCAAATGGAATACTTCAAAGTGTTCCAACCCGACTGCAATATGTTACAAATCAAGGAAATCGAGGAAGAAGACAAAGCTACAATAAGACAAACATTTCCTCTCAAATACAAAGAATACAAGGCAGTGGCAAGGGTGGATGACACACTAGCATCACCAAAGAAGATAAGCTAAAGACGACATTTGTGGCCCAAAATGGAGTATATGCATACAACCAAATGTCGTTTGGTCTATGCAATGCTCCAACGACCTTCTAGAGAATCGTCCTACACATCTTCAACAAAATGTCAATGGAGAATTTCAAAGCATTTTTGGATGATTAGTCAATCCACAGTAATCGGGAGATCCACCTAAGAGCACTCAAGGAATGCATGGAAAGGTGTTGAAGAGCATGATTAGTGTTGAATCCAAAGAAGAGCAGATTCATGGCACCTCAAGAAAATTACTAAGCCACATAGTGTATAAAGCAGGACTGTATATCAAACCCAATAAAATAAGGGTGATTGTACAGATGGAAGGACCAAAGAACATCACAAGGGTTAAATCATTTCTTGGGCATGTCCAATATTATAGAAGATTTAATAAAAACTTTGCTTAGATCTCCTCCATTGGACATACAGACAAAAAAAATCCAATCATTTACATGGACTGGGGACCAAGAGAAGGCTTCAAATGAAGTGAAGTCAAGATTAATTAATGCACCAATCTCGGCATATTCGGACTGGGGTAGGGAGTTCCATGTGCATGTGGATGCATCAAATTATGCAATCAGAGCCACACTCGCACAAGTGAGACCCCAAGGATTGGAATACCCAGAAATCTTCACTAGTCGGTAATTGTCAAAGGCAGAGAAGAATTACAATACAACCGAGAGAGAAGCACTGGGTATGGTGTATCCGGTGAAAAAGTTCAAACACTATTTGCTAGCAACACCATTCACATTTTACATTGATCGCCAAGCATTAATGTACTTGGTAAACAAACCTATCATCCAAGGTCAAGTAAGTAGGTGGCTTTTACTATTGCAAGAAATCACATTTACTATCATTTCTTAGCAAAGGAAAAGCCATGTCATTGTTGATTAGTTGTCGAGAATCATGTCGGGCAATCACCTGAAGGAGAGAATGAAGACTTCCTAAATGCCCGCTTGTTTCAAATCACAACACCACCTCCATGGTATGAGAGTATCGGAGAATATTCATCTACCTCTACCTTTCCAAAGGAGATGCCACCAAGAGAAAGGAGGAAACTAGCTTTGAAGAGTAAAACCTTCCAACTCATAAATGGAATATTGTACAAAACGGGTATGACCAAGTCTTGGGGCGATGTGTCATGCAGGGGAAGATACTAGGCGTACTAAAGGAAGCACATCAAGGCCTCGCCAAAGGACATATGGGACCAAACTACCTGAGACCAAATGGCTAGGTAGAGTCAACAAATAAGGTATTGGTCTCGGTCATTTACAAGTCATGTGGAATCAAAGAAGCAAACTAGGAGGAGAAGCCACTAGCCATACTATGGGCATATCGTACAACGTACAGAGTAAGAACTAGACATACATCATTCCAACTAATGTACAACCAAGAAGTAGTGGTCCTCGTCGAGTATATGGTCCCAAGCTTGAGGATTACTATGGAGAACTGACTTGGCAATACAAAGAGTTTAAGAGAACGACTCTTCATGTTGAATAAGTTGGACAAATGAAGGGTGCTTGCTCAGTGGGCCATCGAAGCCATGCAGAGCAAAGGAAGTATTGGCATGACAAGCACCTATGAAGAATGGACTTTCAACCAGGACAATTAGTTCTAAAGTATAATGGTCATAACGAAATAAAACCAAGGAAGTTCAAGGCAAGATGACTTGGTCCCTTTAAATTCCAATAAGTATGTGATAATGGAGCTATCAGATTGGATAACTTGTATGGCACCTTGTTGAAGGACAGTATCAATGGCTCGAAATTAAAATTATAAAAAGAAAGGAAAGAGACCCCAATAGCAATTACTAAGGTGAATTGAACACCCTAAGCAGAAGATGCCAACAATAAATTAGGGGCAATAATTGGAGAGTATCCTATTGAGGAACAAAGGGAAATTGCAGGAATTGTTGTACAGTTGTACCAACTACAAAACCACATTTGGTCACTTGTATGTGTGGGCCACCACCAACCCAAGTAAGATTTTACAATGGTACCTGTTGTCATTTTATGACACCCTTGGTCCATCAGTGAGAACTGATCAGAGATATGTTTCATGGACCAGTGCTGCCCAGTTGATCAAGGAGAAAAGCGGTGAAATCATGGTTTGAAGTGTTGCCTTGTCGGAAGTTCCTTGGTCCTCTCTTTCTCTTCTCCGGAACTCCGGAACCCTGAGGTTCCGAGTTTCTTTGCCTTAGCCTCTTTCTTTCTTGCTTCGAAATTCCGGAACTCCAAGTTTCCGAAGTTCCCTTCCTTCCCTTATCTTTTCTTTTGTTCCCTCTACCCCGGAACTCTGGAACCCCCAGGTTCCCAAGTTCCTTGTCCTTCAACCCCGGAACTCTGGAACCCCCAGGTTCCGAAGTTCCTTAGTTTTCAACCCCGGAACTCCGGAACCCCAGGGTTCCGAAGTTCCTTGTCCAACTGCGGTGACTCCGGTCTCTGAAGTTACCCCGGAACTCCGGAACCCCCAGGTTCTGAAGTTCCTTGTCCAACTACGGTGACTCCGGTCTCCGAAGTTACCCCGGAACCCCCAGGTTCTGAAGTTCCTTGTTCCTTCAACCCCAGAACTCCGAAACCCCCAGGTTCTGAAGTTCCTTAGTCTTCAACCCCAGAACTCCGGAACCCCCAGGTAAGTTCCTTGTCCAACTACGGAGACCCCGTTCTCCGAAGTTCCCCAACTACAAAGACCCCGTTCTCCGAAGTTCCCCAACTACGGTGACCCAAGTCTCCGAAGTTCTCCTTCTCTCTTTAACCCTTTCCCTTTCTATCAAGGAACTCCGGAACCCCAAGGTTCCGAAGTTCCTTCCCCTTTTGCCTTCTCTCCCTAGTTCCTCCGGAACTCCGGAACCCTGAGGTTCCGAAGTTCCTTTCCTAGCCCTCCTTTCTCTTATCCCGGAACTCCAAAACCTCGAGGTTCCGAGGTTCCTTGCTCCTTCCCTTGTCTTCCTCACTTCGAGAGTCCGAACTTCTGAAGTCTCCGGGCTTCCTTCCGACTAGCGACACTTCCGGATGGCATGATCGACACTCAAGGCTTTAAATGCTCTGACAATTTTGGTGACTTATGCATTTTTTTGTGGAGCCACAAGGGTGCATTAAATGTTTTGGCAAGGTTTCCATCAAGGAGGTACGGGGCCATGCTTGTGTCATGGCTGTCATGTCTGACTTTGGAAGGTCAGTCAATCTATCTTCCTCAACATTGCCTTTGGAGGTATGGCTAGGTTGCTTGCATGTACAAGCCAAGTGCATGCACTTCCCTGCACTTCCAGACTGACATGCAGGGGTCATGATCACCATTTTAACCCATTTTTTTCTATATAAAGGTTGTTAAGCCTCATTGTAAAGGGTTCTCTCCCTGCTGCCTTGAGCTTTCTTATGCTCTTCTCTTCTCTTGAAGACTTGTAATTATTTTTGCATTTCTGCAACTGTAAGTCTGGCCTTTGGCCTTTGAATGAATTGAAACTACCATTCTTGCCTTACTTCAACTTATGCATGCTGTGTATGTGTTCTTACCTCCATTATAAGTGTATGTTTGTGGTTTTCTTCTCTCCATATATGCTAAGTTAACTTGTTTTTCTGAGTGTGACTTGTGGGAATCCTTCTCCCCTCTTGACACTTAGCAAATTCTAACCTCCATACATGCGTTTGGGTCACTCATACAATTGAAGTTTGTGCATCTCTTGGGTATTTTAGTTGATTCCTTGTGTCATTTCGAGTGAGGAGAGAAACCATCTCTTCTTGGTGCATCACCTCCTTTCATTTAAAGAAATTCTCTCTTCCCTTTCCTCTGCAAGTTGTTAGGATAGGTTTAGTAGTAAGTTTTGAAGTGTTGAGTTGGTTCAACGCCTGCACCTATTTGACGAAGGAAGCCGGCATTCTCCGGAGATTCAACCCCCATGCGCAAGGTCCCACACTTCGGAGTTGTTTCCATGTTTCACAAGGTTGCTGAGTCAATAGCTTAGCAAGGGTGCAAGCTTTTGTGATAACAGTACTCAAATAATGTGTGTCCCTTATTCAAGTAGAAGAACCGGATACGTAAGTTATGAGATGGACACACAAATAAACAAACATAAAACAAGAAGGAAGAGAGGAAGAATTGGAATGGCCCGATTTTGCCAAAGAAGAAGGCTCGAAGCTACGACCGATATTAATGGTTGAACCTTTTCTAATAGAAGAAAGGTCAGGGTACAATTAGATGGTGATTCAATACACAAAAGATAATGGTACACCATCACCACCACTACCTTGCACTCGTAACAGAATGTAGTGAGCACTGAATAAACCCATTGGGACTCTAGTCTGTTGTGACCATTTCACACATCGCCCCATCGCAAATGGGGACCCCCTCTTTTTGCTTGTTTTTCGCTTGTTTTCGCTTTCGTTTTTAGGGTTTTGTTAGTCCGTTAGTTGTCTGGATTTAGGGCTAAGCCTTAGGGTTGTAAATATTGCCTTTTCAAGCCAAAATCCAGTCACTTTTGAGAGTTTTTTTTGAGCTTCTTTTCTAGAATGCAAATTTTGAATGCAATGATTTCGCCAAAATGGTCTAATTTTCAATTGGAATGTTCATGCAGAGCTTAAACTTGTCTAAGTGTTGACCGTCAATATGAATTTTTGTCTGACTGAATATTTTGACCAAATTTTGACTTTTTTGAAGTTTGATCCTGGGCATCGGAATTGATTTGTTTTTGCCTCGTGAAGTGTTAAAATGTGAAAAATCTTGTTATTTTGGCCTGTAGGAGCAAAATCGCTCCTGTCCCTCAGTGAAGGACGGGAGCTCAATTTCAAATATCTCATCGTCCCTACAGAGTCCAGACAAATTTTACGTTTGAAATGATAAAGAACGACAAGATCTTTCATTTGAATATAAATTGAAGATTTTCATGAGCACAGAAATGCCTCCAGGAGGAAAATCGCCCCTGTCCCTCAGTGAAGGACCGGAGCTACAATTCAAATTTCGCCTTGTCCTTGCAAGATTTTGAAAACTTAATGATTTGAGGACGTCCGAAGGAAGATACTTTGCCAAATGAATATAATTTGAGATGCAAAAAACGAAGGAAAATGACCTATATTGACTAAATCGCTCCTGTCCCTCTCCAAGGGACCAGGGCGAGGTACCTTGTAGCTCTCGTCCCTCTCCCAGGGACCAGAGCGATTTCCTCCATTTTGCAAAATCCAGACAAGGGTCAAGGCAAGTTTACGTTCAAAAACGAAGGAGAACATGAGATGAATGCATTGAATATAAATTGAAGATTTTTTGAACGTCCATACCAGCATTAAATGCCTAGTTCGCTCCTGTCCCTCTCCAAGGGACCAGAGCGATTTTTGATATAATTGCCTTTGTTGCAAAATTACAAACAATGTCAAGGCATGGGCGGATAGAGTGAAGAAGGACGACTCCGTTGAATATAAACTTGGAACCTGGCAAAGTAAGATGAAGGCCACAAAGGAAGGATCGCTCCTGTCCCTCTCCAAGGGACCAGGGCGATACAATGGTAATGATGCGTCCCTCCAGAGTTCAAGGTCGTCCCTCCAAGGTTCAAGGCCGATCCAAGTTAGGACGAAGGGTGGCGAGGACATTTCAAGGCATTTCCATCAAGCGCAACGTTGCAAAGGTCATCACATGGAAGGATTTGCACTATAAAGACCTAGATCGCTCCTGTCCCTCTCCAAGGGACCAGAGCGATATTTCTATTAAAGCATCGATTTCAAAAGACAAGCAAGTTTCAAGCTACCAAGAGGGTCGAAAGGACATCATTCCACGCAATGAAGATGATTGCAAGTCGGTACAAACAAGAACAAGCATGTTATGATGAACTTCGCTCCTGTCCCTCAGGAAGGGACTAGAGCGATATTGATATATTAGATTAATCCATGCAAAATTTACGTAAGGACAAGACATTGCAATGTTTTGGAAGGTCCATGATATGGTAAAAAGATGATAAACAAGAGTTTTGAACGTGAAATGAGCATCATTTTGAGCATGGAGACTAGATCGCTCCTGTCCCTCTCCAAGGGACCAGGGCGATTTGCTTTGGATTCCTTGTTTTGCTTCAAGATCAAGCTAAGTCAAGACGTCTTAAGATAGCATATGGTCCAAGGCATCGTTTGAAGACAATTTGCAAGAGTTTTTAACGTCCAAACATTGCTAATCGAGGTAAAAGTCTCCCATCGCTCCTGTCCTTTGGACAAGGACCAGGGCAATATCATTAAAAACACTCACGTTCCTTCAAAGATCAAGGCGACATGAGGATAGGAAATGCGAAGGACGACATTTGGAGGACATTGCAAAGGAGATCAAAGTGTAAAGTTGCCAAGGTCAAGGAGAAAACATGGATCGCTCCTGTCCCTCTCCAAGGGACAAGGGCGATGGTCCCTTTAAATACGTCCAAACACATAATGAAGCGAATGGGAATAAGCGCAAAGGACACAAGCAATGATTTTTCGAAGGTCAAAGATACAAGATGAACATAAAAACATGGAGATCGCTCCTGTCCCTCTCCAAGGGACCAGGGCGATAATGGTCATAGGATGCACTTGCTCGCACAAGGAAGAAATTCAAGTTCGAAAGACCACCAGATGATCGATTTGGGACGTGGAAATGAAGGAATTTAACGTCGAAAACGCAAGAATCATGCCAAAGATGGTGAATCGCTCCTGTCCCTCATCAAGGGACCAGAGCGATGAGGTACGTCCCTCTATTTACATATTTTTTGGCGCCAAATTAAACAATTCGAATTTACTTTAAATGCTAAATCAATTTAAAAATTAAAAAAATCCATTTTTATTGGCATTTAATGTGGCGTTAACATTTATTAATTATTTTTGCCTTATTTAAAAATCGAAATTTGCAATTAAAAAACGCAAGGCATTAGTAATTAATTAATTAATTAATAAAAAAAAAAAATCGATTTGAGCGCTCATATATGGAGGTCGGCCTTGTTATTTCATTGCAAATCATTTAAAAAATGGTTTTGTTTTTATTAAGTCGGCCTAAGGGGTAAAGGATGCAAGCGCTATATAAGGGGGGTAGAATTATCATTTTCTACATCATTATTTTTACCTTCCTTTATGCGAGTTGACAAGAGGCGAATATAGTGCGAGTTTTATTTATCCAAGGTGGCAAAGACACTCCAAAGGTGGTGCGAATTGCATTGAAGACCAAGGGTGGCGCGCTTAGACATTCCAAAGGTGGTGCGACTTCAAACCAAAGGTGGTGCGACTTCAAACCAAAGGTGGCGTAGACATTCCCAAGGTGGTGTGAGGCGTGCGAAGTGTGTTGGAAGAGGTGTGAATTGCATTGAAGATCAAAGGTAGAGCGAATTTGAAGATCCATCCAAGACCACGCCTAAGGCGAATTTGCTAAGGACTTGGTGATTTATTTGTGCGAAATTGAAGATCACATTCTCTCCAGAGGTGGCGAAATCAAATTTGAGGGGATCATATTGAAGATTATCTTTATACCTCAATTTTGCTTAGGCAAATTTTGTTTTTGCATTCTAGAGTTAGCTCTCTATCGAGGTATGGCGATTTAATTATTATTGTTTTATTCATTCATCGTCATATTTCAAATTTTGAATTTTAAAATCTCTTAGCTCAATCGTTGTATTTTAGGAAATGATAACTCTAGGGACTTATCATGAGGTTTCCTAAAATCTATCTCTCTTATCTACGTTATTTATTGCAAAATCTATTTCTTATAATGAAATGTTGTGTAGGTATGGCGACCCCAAAGGCGGGAGCATCCACCAGTCGCTCGGCTCTCATGAAAGAAGATCAGAAGACTGAAGAAGTGGAGACCAAGATCGTGTCCAAGTGGAGCAACATTGGAGATACAAACTTGGGGAACTTTAGTACGAAGAAGTTCCGAGAGGTCCCTTACATCGGCAAGCCATCACCTGTCGCCCGGAGAATAATAGAGAGTGGCATTATCAAGGCGGCCGGTTTTCCTCCAGCTATTCAGTGCCACGAGTTGATGATCGAGTGTGCCCGTCATTACAATCCACAGTCCAGGACAATTGTGTCCAATGAGGGAAACATTTTGGCGTACCTTTCAGAGGAGGCCATAAGTGAAGCCTTCCATCTTCCAGAGCACAGGGACATGATATACAAGAGCATTGAAGGAGCCAGATCAATGTACGATGACGATCCAGATGCTTGTCTAAGCATAATCAACAAGAACTGGCTACTCAAGAGTCGTCCCCGTCTGAGCAAAGTACCGAACACACCACACCGGATCGATTTCCAAGAGGAGTACAGAGATTTGATTACCATGCTCAACAGAGTTACAGGAGCACCTCATGCCTTCTATTTTGAGAAATGGATGTTTTATTTCATCCAGGTGATTGTTCAAGGAAAGGGTACAATACATTGGGCTAGGATAATTAGCCATTGCTTAGACGTACAGTTGAGAAGACTCAGGGCTACTAAGTCCTTCCACATGAGTTCATATGTCATCTATGCCTTAATCAGGAGCGTTGAGTACGCAGGACTACCTCACAGAGGAGTGATTGGAAGAGGACCCGGCGAGGTCAGAGTTTGTGAATCCTATACCCACTTGCATCATCCACCAGGGAAGAACTACAAGTTAATCAATGATACTTTCACGATGAACATCACAAGGACGTTGCAAGGAGGGATTCACAATAGATTATCTCAGGATGCCCAGGAATTAATCAAGAGGTACGGTGCTTGGTTCATTCAGTTTCCCAAGTTCACTTACATTAGAGTGTATGGATGTCCTTTACCTCCATATATGTTGCCGAGATACCCGACAGACAGGATTGTGTTACTTGAAGTAACAAGGCAGTTGGCAGCATATGTGAAGGCATTCAGACACAGACATCAGAATGGAGTTCAGGTACCTATTATTTTGGGTAATTCAGTTGAGGTATGTCCCAATGTCTCAGCCATGGATGACGCAGAGAGGGAGTTAGCCTTGTATCCTTTTTCATCTTTTGCTTGGAGGAATAGTTTTGATCCTCATGGACATTTAGAGGAGACAGTCGGTAGAAGATTTAGACATGAGTACCAGATTGAAGATTTTATGATGAATCTCCTAGATGATCTCGAAGTGAAACGAAAGATACATTCTAGATTGCCTTTGGATTTCATCAGGAAATGTAAGATTTACAGAGTGGCCGACCAAGCTCAGGACAACGGCAGGCACATCCAATCTTCATATGATAGAGAGAGCAAAACAATTAGTTTGAATTGGAATGAGCCCGAGGCCGTGGATTTAGATGAATTGATGGCACCAGTCTTGTCTTGTACTCGCAGATGGGTAGACATTCAACATCAGAAGTTGAGAGAACAAGGCATAGCCATGTCTTTTACTTTGGAAGAAAAGCCAGCCGAAGGTGGAGCCAGTGTTAGTGAAGGCAATCCTAATCCTAGGAATTCAGGAGAAGGTAACCTTCGATGTGCCAGTGAGGGCAATCTCCATCCGAGAGGTTCAAAGAGAAAGGAAAGATCAGAAAAGAAAGAGCCTTCCAAGAAAAAGCAAGGTGCTAACAAAGATCAAACACCAGGTACTTCTTCCAGGCCAGAAGATAGAACAGTTCGAGTGGAAGAATCCATGGAATCGATGGTACAGAATGATAGACAAGAGGAAGAACAGGCACAGCATGTTTCATCCGATGGATCTCTCCAAGACTATGATTTAGATAATGATAATGAAGTAACATCTCCTCCCAGACAAGAAGAAGTAGTACACAAAGAAATTCAAGTTCAAGAGACAAGATCAAATATCCCAGATTGGTTGAAGGAAAGATTGACTAAGGTGATCGTAATTGAGGACGAGGACAGTGCAATCGATCTAGAGAGCCTTGTTGGACGCTCACATATGACAACAGAGAAGAAGAAGGCTACAAAGATGTCCAAGATGATTCGAGATGAGACTGGATCTAGAAAACTGCAGATAGCTACACCGGCGGCAGACAAATATGAGGGTGAGATCCTAGCAGAAGACTATCATATACAGACTGTTGAGTTAGGACCATCCACAGCAGAGCAGACTTTAGATGATGCCACCGACACATTTGAGGCATTGAAGGATAAATTTAGAGAAGAAGTAGAGAAGAATAGAAAGCTTGAGAAAGAGGTCGGTGCATGGAGAACATATTTCAGTCACATCAATGAACCTTTGGGACGTCAGGATCCAGTTAGATCACCATTGCAGGCATTGCCCCTTCAATCAATCAATGAAGCAGAAAGATTCAGGAATATGGTCCAGCGTACATGTAATTGGATGGATAGATCTCACACGGTGGCCATTGAGTTTATTACAAGGATGTCGAAGATCACCCACCAGGCTATCCAAGTTCTTGAGATAATCCACAGATTGATGGCAACAGTAGCTGCATTTGCCCATACCAAGGACGTTGTCATTCCTGTCTTGAAAGTTATAAGACATACATCCAGAAGAATTTTAGCACAAGAGAAGATCTTGGAAGGCGATTCTCACAGTTTGTTTCAGTGGTCAACCTTACTCCATATAAAGAGTGTTCTCTTTGAGGACATCAGTATTAGATGTGGTCAAGTTGAGGAGGTGATCAATCCGATCCAGGACAGAGTATTTGAGGTACTTCGTACCATTCTTGGCAGAAGGATCGAGGTCGAGACAGATGTGGATTTACAAGAATTTGAAGATAGAATCAAGATCATCTTCCGCAAGGACGCAGATGTTACAGATGAGCAGTATGATCAAATGTATGCCACCATGCTCCTAATTGATAGAACAAAGGAACTTGAACCTACCTGGGACACAGCTCTTCTAGATGCATTTGATCAGGTTATCCACTTAGAAGAGAGTATCAAGAATCTTCCCGAGATTCCAAGCACAGAAATCGAAGGAATCGTGACAAAATTCATTGCATATGCTAAGAAAGAGAATTGGAAAGGGAATAAGATTCTAGATGAAAGGTTGTTACAGATGACATGACATCTTATTTCTCATTGGCTGATACCTCCTAGATTTTTGTGCCAAATTTAATATTTGGCTATGTATTTAATATTGTTCAGTAAAAGGGAGGTCATTTGTAACAAACCCTAATTAGGGTTTAGGTGTCATGATCTTGTCCATTGATTTACTTTCAATCTGGACCTTTCATTGTAACTAGGGATGCTATTTATACCCCCATTTTTTCATTTCATTTGTAACAGAATAGTCAATAGAGAAATAGAGAATAGAGTTGAGAAATTAGAGTTGTAAGCAATTTTTATTTTGTAGCAAGATTGAGTCTTGAAGAGAGAAGTTCAAGCAATTGTTGTATATGATGACTTGGAAATCAATAAAATATTGAAGTTATGGTGTTTTGTTGCAAATTTCTTAAGTTATCTTCATGGTTGTTGGATGTACTTGAATCTCGCTCAATCAAAGTAGTTTGTTAATTAGAAAGACTAAGTGTGAGATTTGATATTTGGTAGGATTCGCAATCCAAACCACTAGCTTCTTGCTGATTGTAGGAACGCCTTGTGTGGTCGACTGGAAAACACCTTGAGTCCTTAACCTTCAAGCATTTTCGTATCTAGGATATGTACCTTCGTAGTAGTGTCCTTGGTCTTTGATGCATTGAACATCATTATTACCTTAGAAGATCGCACTAATTTCAGTTGAGTTGTTGTCTTATGGCAAAATTGAAGTTGGTTGAGTCTTGCCAAATCTCATTCATGCTAAGTCGTTCATAGGGTTAGGCTAGATTAGACCCCTTAAACCCTATCTTTTTCCATTTTTTGAAAGTTCTTTTTAGATTAGTGAAATCTTCGAACTATTGAATCCGTAAGAAGCCTTGAAGGAAACAGCAAATCACATCATACCACTAAAAGCTTGTCCACACGTGGAGACCCCACTAAAAGAACCTTGGAGTCCATCTAACTGATCCTTTTTGCAGATCTTCAGCAGTTAGAGACTATTTTCTCAAGAGAGGATAAGATGCCTGTCGGTATTTTATTCTGTGTATGATTGTGTACAAAATACACGTCAACAGAATTGGCGCTAGAAGGAGGGCTCTCTTTAGTTTCAAAGTTCGAAGTCCGAAGATTTTGAAAAGAGAAAAACATTGCGAACATGATCATGAAGTACGATGGTGTTGCCAGATGAAGGACGGAATCAAGTGGTGCAACCCAATTTGCAAATAGGCAATACCCAAGAAGACATCATTTCCGAATTGAATCAAGTAGCTTGGAACGCAAGGAGAAGTCAAGTCGAATATAACAGAGTCAGAATCATCTTAGAGCAAGAGGAAGATATAGCCGAAGAACATCAAAGGGTCATAGCTAGGAATCTTCGCAATCAAAGGAATCCACAATAATCCCTGCAGAGACTTCACGCTGGATCGCATTGGTTCATTCTCGCCCGAGAAACATCAAAGGTTGTTAAGGTCTACACCAGGCATCAAAGATCTAAGCGAACTTCAGTTCACTTCCAAAGCAAAGCGAGTTAAGAGAGAGGACACCCCCAAAGAGTTCGAACTAAGATTGGAAGGATCTCCTGAGTCATCACAAGTTCTCCAAGAACAAGTCCAAGCAGCGATCCAATCTAGTATCCAAGCAATTTCACAAACAAAGAGCCAAGCTAGTTCATCAAGTTCAGTTTCAAGGAATACAATGGCTCATCGTGCTCCACCACCACCTCCTCCTCCTCATGTACTTAATGGTGCGACGTGGCTAGTCAACAATCCATCACCGTTGGAATTTGCAGTTTATCATGATATGCTGAAGAATCCAGAACACTTTTGTTCCAAGTTCAATGTTAGTGATTTCCATCGCACGGCAGAAGATCACATCAAGATGTTCGAGGACCTTCTTCGTAACAGACAAATTGAATATGGAGATGTGGCATGTAGGCTTTTTCCCTACTCATTGGGAGAAGAGGCATACTTTTGGTTTATTCATTTGCCTACAGGATCCATCAGGACTTGGGATGCGATGAAAGACGCGTTCATTGCTAAATTTGGCATCCCAACTACGCCAGCAGAGTTATATAGACAATTTGTTGAGGTTCGAAGGAGAGAACATGAACCTATTACTTCTTTCAACGACAGATTTCACCGAGCATACACAATGCTACGTCCTCCTTATCTTATTGCAGATCCAAGGGAAATTTACTATGGAGCCTTAGATCATCTCACAGCGATGTTCGTAAGGACACATCCAACTCCGAATGATCTAAATGCGGCATATACAAGAGCCATTGAAGTGAGTAAGCACATGGGACAAAACATCACTGGACCACTACTACATATGGGACCCGTCGCAGCACCTAACCAGATGCAGGCAGTTGGCACCGCTTTGGCCAACCAAACTCCAGTCATGAATCCAATTCCGCAAGCGACATATCCCAACGTACAGCCAGCGAATCAGTTGGTCCTTCACCCAGGAGCTCCAATTTCTCAAGCCCCACCCGCTCAACCTGTGTACCTGCAAAATGCTACAAATTCGTCAAGGACACAAGAAGAGAAAGATGAAATGAAAGAGCTGATTGAGCAAGTCAAGAAGTTATCAACTGAGGTCACCCACCTGAGGAACCAGAATAATCAACTCCAGAGCATGCAGAGGGCCAACCACGGCCAACACGCGAACAACCAGAATTTCCAAGGCAATAATAATCAAGGATTCAGAAACAATTATCAAGGAAATAACAATCAAGGCTTCCAAAGAAGACCATGGAATACAGCTCCGAACAATGGAAATGTGGTGACGCCTTTGGACAATCCACCAAATGCGCAAAGTCAAGAGAACCCCTCTTCGGGCAAAGTGTTTTTAGCCGAAGCGGCCTTGTCCAGTTGGTGCAGACTCCACAACACGAACCAACATTCCGAGTTGCAGTGTCCTGAGTTCAAGATTGCGGCCGACATTTTCCAACAAGAGATGCGTACTACCAATCCGCCTGAAAACCCTCCCACCACAGGGTACGAAATTGTTCCAACCACGCAGTATGGTCAAGCCATGATCGTTGAAACCTGCAGGTATTCACAAGAAGAAACTAGTCAAGAACAAAATGGGAGATTTCCTCCAGAATCGGCCAATGGACCGATGGTACCACCAGGATCTCAATTTCCGCCAGCATCTGCAAATGGACCTGTAGAGGATTTAGAATACTATTTCCCACCATTAAACGACAGTGTCCTAGTAGAGGGAATCAAGGAAGTGTTCCACCAATCATCAGGAGGTGCAAACCAAAGAGTTTATCACAGGAATCAGAGAAATCCTGAACCATTAACAACATCGATTCCTCCAAACAATTTTTCAACTCCGCCGGATCCCCAAGCCAGCAACGTCCCTGAATATCCACAAAACACTCAAGAATACAGACAAAGAAATATTTCACCTCCTGCGGGAAATGAAATGAAAAGATTGGCCGCCTTGGTGTTAGATGAACTCAAGAAAGTCAAGGTAAGTTTACCACTCTATGAGTTGCTCAAAGTGTCTGAAATTAAAGAGGCAGTGATCAATAGTTTGAGTGAACCTAGTGCAACAAGGACAAATGTTCAAGCCACTATCAATGTGACTCAAGAGGAAGCCGATTCTCAAGAACAACTCGAGCAAAATGAGTGCATGGTTCAAACTATAACCTTCCCAGCTAAAAAGGAAGATATGTTGGAAGGAAAAGTATTACTCAAAAGAGGCGAAGCAAAGAAAGCTCAGCCTACAGTCAAAGAGAACCTCACCACTAACTTGGTTCTACCCGAGAAGGAAGTTACAATCAAGAAAGAGGTGGTTAAAAAAGGAAAATCTGCAAGCCAAGCCAGTCAATCAAAAGAGGAGAGCCCAGCGAAGGAAGATCACTCAAAGATCAATCAAATTAAACATCAAGAACCAAGTGAAGAGAATTCAGTACCTTCTCAAGGAAAGGACGAACCGGCCCCGTTCCTGCTATCAGTCAGAATATTTGGAAAATTATTGCACAATTGCCTTTATGATTCCGGAGCCTCAAGCAATGTCATGCCTTTAGCCGTTTGTCAAAGACTTGGAATAACTCCCGCACCTACCAAGAGGAAAGTCACTCAGCTTGACAAGACAGAAGTTCCAGTCATGGGAGAATTGAACAACATTCACATGCAATTGGCCGCAGACCCAAGAGTCCAGAATTTTATAGATATATCAGTAGTGGATATTCCAGATTCATATGGAATGCTCCTGAGTCGAGATTGGTCCCGAAAGTTGAATGGATATGTATCGACCGATTTCGCACACATGTGGCTACCATGGAGAGGAGTTCCAAACCAGATTAAAATTGATAGCACCCCAAGGTTGAGATTGATGATAACTGAATATGGAGAGGACAATGAAGTCCTATTTTTAGAGTCCGACCTAGGAACATATAAACCAAAAGTAGAGGAGATCTTGATGATACAAGATATACAAGATGAGAATACCCAACAAGAGGTCATGGAGTCAACTGAGATCGTCATTGAAAGCGATCAAGGATCCGACCAAGAGGACGAAGGGATGTTTGAAAACTTCAGAAGATTTGTACAAAGAAACATCCAGCAAAGTGTGCAACTTGGCAATCTAGCATCTGTTCGAGAGTTGCTCCTTCCGAATTGGTGTAGAATTCACAATGCCGTCCACTCAGAATTATCTTGTGCTTTATGCCAGACCGCATTGGAGCAAGTAAACAAAAGAATCCCGCAGACACTAATTGTAGAGGAAGCTCAAGATTCAGAGAATGAAAGCTCTACAGACACCGAGAGTTCTGTAGAAGATGAAGTTTCGTCCGATACAACAGATGAAAGTCATGAAAGTCCAGAAACAGACAATCAAGAAAATCAGATATGGACGCTAAGGTTCGACGGATCTAAGTCCAAACAAGGATCCGGAGCCGGATATGAATTAATTAGTCCTAAAGGAGAAACATACCTTGCCGCTCACAGATTACAGTTCCCTTGCACCAACAACGTAGCAGAATATGAATCTTTGGTTCATGGATTACTGTTGGCCATCCAAAAGGGGGCAAAGATACTGCAAGTATACGGAGACTCAGAAATCGCAATAAGGCAAATCAGGAAGCAATATGTCTGTCATGACAAAAGGCCAACCAAGTATAGAAATCGAGTCTGGGATCTAATTGAAAGTTTTGATGCTTTCAATATCAATTCAATTTATAGACATCAGAATCAAGTGGCCAATTCACTTGCACAGGCCGCGAGCTCATTGATTCCATTAGCAATGGAAGGATTAAAGAAGTTTACAATCGAGTTAATATCAGTCCCTTCAGTCCCAGATAACATTACCAATTTCCAAGTTTTCGAAGACGACAAGCACATTCTAGACTTCCTAACCAGCACGGACGTTTTCTTAACACAGATCATAGATGAAGATGAAGTAGGTGAAGCTGAGTTCGATGCCGAAGGAGTTCTGAACTTAAAGACAAACACTATTCCGAAAGGAATGGTTGAATTAGAAAGGATTTTTGATCCTGACAAGTTGAAAGAAAAGAAGAATCACAGTGTAGAAGGCAATATGTGTGACGCGATCAATCTAGGTGATGAGACACAAGTTAAAAATGTTTTCATTGGAAAGTCCTGCACAGCAATTGAAAAAGAAGGAATCCTAAAAAACATGAGGGACTTCCCAGATGTCATTGCATGGAGCTATGAAGATCTCAAGACCTACGACACTACGATTATCACTCACACAATCCCGTTGAAACCAGGAAGCAAGCCATTCAGGCAAAGACAAAGACCCGTCAATCCTTTGTTAGAACCGCTGATATACCAAGAAGTGAAGAAGTTACTCACTGCTAAAATCATCTTCCCAGTAAGACATTCGACGTGGGTCGCCAACCTGGTGCCTGTTAGAAAGAAAAACGGAGAGATCAGATTGTGTGTGGATTTCAGAAATCTTAATAGAGCGTCAGAGAAAGATAACTATCCGCTCCCATCATTGGATGAAGTACTGCAGATCGTCAATGGATCGCAGATGATGTCCTTCCTAGACGGATATTCAGGATACAATCAAGTCCTAGTCGAACCTGAAGATCGAATAAAGACTGCTTTCACCACCAAATGGGGAACATTTGCCTATAAGAGAATGTCTTTTGGACTCATAAACGCCGGGGCCACATTCCAGAGAGCTATGGATATCGCTTTCAGAGATTTAATTGGTAAAAGCATTATTATATATATGGATGATATCACAGTTTTCTCTAGGCAGAGAGAAGATCATGTGGACGATTTGAGAAGAGTCTTCCAAAGATGTAGAAGATACGGTGTCTCCCTTAATCCGAAGAAATGCATATTTGGAGTCACAGAAGGAAAGCTTTTAGGACATGTCATTTCAGAGAAAGGAATATCTATTGATCCTGAAAGGGTGAGGGCCATATCTACTATCAATTTGCCAGCAAGCAAGAAAGAGCTCAAATCATTTTTCGGAAAGATCAACTTCGTCCAAAAATTCATTACTGGATTTGCCGAGATTGTCAGACCATTGAATGAGATGTTAAAGAAAGATGCAAAGGTTGAGTGGACTCCACAAGCCAGAAGGGCATTTGAAGAAATAAAGACCGCAATCATGGAGGCACCAGTTTTGATTAGCCCTGATTATCTCAAACCATTTTATTTATATTCCTTCGCTTCTGATTACACTTGTGCCGCCATTCTCACCCAAAGAAGTGAAGAGAGGGATGAAAATCCCATTGCTTTCATGAGTACCCCATTGAAGGATGCAGAATTGAGATATCCAAACATTGAAAAGCAAGCATACGCATTAGTAAAGGCAGTAAAGAAGTTCAGACATTACCTCCTGAGAGCCAAGATTTATGCAATAGTGCCTGATGCGGCAGTCAAGACTCTTCTCATGCAAAATGAATTAGGTGAAAGAAGAGGAAAGTGGGTCGCCATTATCCAAGAATTTGACATTGAGATTCAGCCCATGAAACTTGTTCGAGGACAAGCTTTGGCACAGACATTAGCAATAGATGGGCCAGGATTAGTCCAACAAATTTATGAATTAGAAGATGTCACGCCTGATGAATGGTACAAAGACATTGTGACATATTTGCTTAATCACAGATGTCCCGCTCATATGGCACCCACACAAAAGAGAGCATTAAGACTAAAGTGTCAACATTACGTGCTTCAAGGATCTGTCCTATACCGGAAAAATTATGAAGGAGTGTACCTGAGATGTGTTGGCAAAGACGAAGCAAAGCAGATAATTGAACATTTCCATTCCAAGTTTGGAACCGGACATGGAGCCAACCTCGCCACAGCTCACCAGATCCTAAGAGCAGGATATTACTGGCCTACGCTTTTTAAAGATACATTCATTCACATTAAGACATGCCACACATGTCAAGTCGCAGCTATTAGAGAAAGAAATCCTGCCATGCCACTAAATCCAGTGATTGAAGCCAGACCATTTGCTAAATGGGGAATGGACTTTATTGGTGTTATTAACCCCGCATCCTCAGCACAACACAAGTACATCATTACAGCTACAGATTATTGTACCAGATGGTCAGAGGCACAGGCACTTAAGGTTTGTTCTACTGAAGTTGTAATCAAGTTTCTAGAGGAGAACATAATCACGAGGTTTGGATGCCCTTATGCGTTGGTTTGCGACAATGGATCGGCATTCACATCATTGAGATTCTCAAATTGGGCTTTTGAGTACGGAATAACCCTCAAATTCTCATCGAATTATTATCCTCAGGGTAATGGATTAGCAGAATCCACCAACAAAAATTTGCTCAGTGTTATCAAGAAATTATTAGAGAGAAGTCCAAGAGAATGGCACACCCAGTTGAGATTTGCTTTATGGGCAGACAGAATCAGAACAAAGAACGCATTAGGCATTTCGCCTTATTTTCTAGTTTATGGCCAAGACCCAGTCTTCCCCATGCAACTCAGGATTCCAACCTTGAGATTCATTCAGGAGTACATGGAAGACACTGATGCAGTGCAAGCCAGGTTGACACAATTGATGAATTTAGAAGAGAAACGAGATCAAGCACTAGAGACCTTTGCTAAACACCAAGGAGTGGTGAAGAGATGGTTTGATCGACAAGCAAGAGTCAAGGCGTTCCGAATTTCAGATCTCGTCCTGTATTGGGACAAAGCACATGAGAAAAGAGGAGAACATGATAAGTTTGATAAGCTTTGGAAAGGCCCTTATCAAATTTCAGAGATATTGGGAGAAAACGCATTTAGATTGCAGACTTTAACTGGAGAAGACATCCCGTTGCCTGTCAATGGGAGATATCTCAAACACTATTTCCAATCCTAAAATGCCAAGGCCTTCCCTTGTACATAGCTAGTTTAGTTTGCTTTCGTCGTTTTCCGTTTGTTTGTTTTTCTCGCGTTGATTTGCCTTTTGTTTTTCTTAGTTTAGGTGCTTTTGTTTTTTTTAGGTTAGTTGTTTTTGTCCTGAGGGGTATCCATTTGACATTGGGTGATTCTGTTATATAACGCTCTGACTTCCTGCCGGATTGTTGGATGCATTTGGAAAATCATGAGGTCTTTTGGAATTACTAAGGGAGTTTCTTTTAATGAAGCTTTGAGTCAGGACATATTTGCATTGAAGTAGATTAGCTTATTGAACTCACGTATTTTTGTCCTTCAGTTATTATATTTTCACACACTTATAATCTCCGAGTCATTATGGTTTACAGGCGAAGCTGTGATCAGTGAAAAATCTAAAGTCTAGCTTCAGCGCCACCGCAATCCTCAAACCCTAGTGGGTTTCACTACTCACGAGCCAAAGAATTGACAGAACTGAAAAGCAGTATCAAAAGAAAAGATGAAAAAATGAGAAAAATCAAAAGAAAAGAAATGAGCTAAGAGGAAATATCAAATTGGCTAAAGGGAATATGCGAGTAACTCCATCGGGGCTATAGACGCCTGGCTGGCAATGGAGCAATGTTCGTGAGCTTGCGGCGATAACCTCGTCGGGACTATGGACGTCTGACT
Source organism: Cryptomeria japonica (assembly GCF_030272615.1). Classification (NCBI taxonomy): domain Eukaryota; kingdom Viridiplantae; phylum Streptophyta; class Pinopsida; order Cupressales; family Cupressaceae; genus Cryptomeria; species Cryptomeria japonica. The sequence goes on along the minus strand of NC_081410.1, from coordinate 477,565,943 downwards.
GGCAGCGAGGCTCTATCCAGGATGCTTTTGGAGTTTAGACAAACTATGTAGCTTATCACAGGGGAACCTGGAGATCATGATTGTCTTGTTGAGGGGAATTAACGCATTTGCACACACATGGGTAACTGTGGACTTGATACTTTGTCTCAATGTGATGGTCTCTTCTTGTAAGTGTTTCTTAACTCCTGGATTTGTTGAGGGAGGTTTTCTGGATCTTCCTTGAGAAAGATTGATTCCCAAATGTTTTGCAACATTTCTTAGTGGTGTCGCCAGATGTTGTGACCATTTCACACATCGCCCCATCGCAAATGGGGACCCCCTCTTTTTGCTTGTTTTTCGCTTGTTTTCGCTTTCGTTTTTAGGGTTTTGTTAGTCCGTTAGTTGTCTGGATTTAGGGCTAAGCCTTAGGGTTGTAAATATTGCCTTTTCAAGCCAAAATCCAGTCACTTTTGAGAGTTTTTTTTGAGCTTCTTTTCTAGAATGCAAATTTTGAATGCAATGATTTCGCCAAAATGGTCTAATTTTCAATTGGAATGTTCATGCAGAGCTTAAACTTGTCTAAGTGTTGACCGTCAATATGAATTTTTGTCTGACTGAATATTTTGACCAAATTTTGACTTTTTTGAAGTTTGATCCTGGGCATCGGAATTGATTTGTTTTTGCCTCGTGAAGTGTTAAAATGTGAAAAATCTTGTTATTTTGGCCTGTAGGAGCAAAATCGCTCCTGTCCCTCAGTGAAGGACGGGAGCTCAATTTCAAATATCTCATCGTCCCTACAGAGTCCAGACAAATTTTACGTTTGAAATGATAAAGAACGACAAGATCTTTCATTTGAATATAAATTGAAGATTTTCATGAGCACAGAAATGCCTCCAGGAGGAAAATCGCCCCTGTCCCTCAGTGAAGGACCGGAGCTACAATTCAAATTTCGCCTTGTCCTTGCAAGATTTTGAAAACTTAATGATTTGAGGACGTCCGAAGGAAGATACTTTGCCAAATGAATATAATTTGAGATGCAAAAAACGAAGGAAAATGACCTATATTGACTAAATCGCTCCTGTCCCTCTCCAAGGGACCAGGGCGAGGTACCTTGTAGCTCTCGTCCCTCTCCCAGGGACCAGAGCGATTTCCTCCATTTTGCAAAATCCAGACAAGGGTCAAGGCAAGTTTACGTTCAAAAACGAAGGAGAACATGAGATGAATGCATTGAATATAAATTGAAGATTTTTTGGACGTCCATACCAGCATTAAATGCCTAGTTCGCTCCTGTCCCTCTCCAAGGGACCAGAGCGATTTTTGATATAATTGCCTTTGTTGCAAAATTACAAACAATGTCAAGGCATGGGCGGATAGAGTGAAGAAGGACGACTCCGTTGAATATAAACTTGGAACCTGGCAAAGTAAGATGAAGGCCACAAAGGAAGGATCGCTCCTGTCCCTCTCCAAGGGACCAGGGCGATACAATGGTAATGATGCGTCCCTCCAGAGTTCAAGGTCGTCCCTCCAAGGTTCAAGGCCGATCCAAGTTAGGACGAAGGGTGGCGAGGACATTTCAAGGCATTTCCATCAAGCGCAACGTTGCAAAGGTCATCACATGGAAGGATTTGCACTATAAAGACCTAGATCGCTCCTGTCCCTCTCCAAGGGACCAGAGCGATATTTCTATTAAAGCATCGATTTCAAAAGACAAGCAAGTTTCAAGCTACCAAGAGGGTCGAAAGGACATCATTCCACGCAATGAAGATGATTGCAAGTCGGTACAAACAAGAACAAGCATGTTATGATGAACTTCGCTCCTGTCCCTCAGGAAGGGACTAGAGCGATATTGATATATTAGATTAATCCATGCAAAATTTACGTAAGGACAAGACATTGCAATGTTTTGGAAGGTCCATGATATGGTAAAAAGATGATAAACAAGAGTTTTGAACGTGAAATGAGCATCATTTTGAGCATGGAGACTAGATCGCTCCTGTCCCTCTCCAAGGGACCAGGGCGATTTGCTTTGGATTCCTTGTTTTGCTTCAAGATCAAGCTAAGTCAAGACGTCTTAAGATAGCATATGGTCCAAGGCATCGTTTGAAGACAATTTGCAAGAGTTTTTAACGTCCAAACATTGCTAATCGAGGTAAAAGTCTCCCATCGCTCCTGTCCTTTGGACAAGGACCAGGGCGATATCATTAAAAACACTCACGTTCCTTCAAAGATCAAGGCGACATGAGGATAGGAAATGCGAAGGACGACATTTGGAGGACATTGCAAAGGAGATCAAAGTGTAAAGTTGCCAAGGTCAAGGAGAAAACATGGATCGCTCCTGTCCCTCTCCAAGGGACAAGGGCGATGGTCCCTTTAAATACGTCCAAACACATAATGAAGCGAATGGGAATAAGCGCAAAGGACACAAGCAATGATTTTTCGAAGGTCAAAGATACAAGATGAACATAAAAACATGGAGATCGCTCCTGTCCCTCTCCAAGGGACCAGGGCGATAATGGTCATAGGATGCACTTGCTCGCACAAGGAAGAAATTCAAGTTCGAAAGACCACCAGATGATCGATTTGGGACGTGGAAATGAAGGAATTTAACGTCGAAAACGCAAGAATCATGCCAAAGATGGTGAATCGCTCCTGTCCCTCATCAAGGGACCAGAGCGATGAGGTACGTCCCTCTATTTACATATTTTTTGGCGCCAAATTAAACAATTCGAATTTACTTTAAATGCTAAATCAATTTAAAAATTAAAAAAATCCATTTTTATTGGCATTTAATGTGGCGTTAACATTTATTAATTATTTTTGCCTTATTTAAAAATCGAAATTTGCAATTAAAAAACGCAAGGCATTAGTAATTAATTAATTAATTAATAAAAAAAAAAAATCGATTTGAGCGCTCATATATGGAGGTCGGCCTTGTTATTTCATTGCAAATCATTTAAAAAATGGTTTTGTTTTTATTAAGTCGGCCTAAGGGGTAAAGGATGCAAGCGCTATATAAGGGGGGTAGAATTATCATTTTCTACATCATTATTTTTACCTTCCTTTATGCGAGTTGACAAGAGGCGAATATAGTGCGAGTTTTATTTATCCAAGGTGGCAAAGACACTCCAAAGGTGGTGCGAATTGCATTGAAGACCAAGGGTGGCGCGCTTAGACATTCCAAAGGTGGTGCGACTTCAAACCAAAGGTGGTGCGACTTCAAACCAAAGGTGGCGTAGACATTCCCAAGGTGGTGTGAGGCGTGCGAAGTGTGTTGGAAGAGGTGTGAATTGCATTGAAGATCAAAGGTAGAGCGAATTTGAAGATCCATCCAAGACCACGCCTAAGGCGAATTTGCTAAGGACTTGGTGATTTATTTGTGCGAAATTGAAGATCACATTCTCTCCAGAGGTGGCGAAATCAAATTTGAGGGGATCATATTGAAGATTATCTTTATACCTCAATTTTGCTTAGGCAAATTTTGTTTTTGCATTCTAGAGTTAGCTCTCTATCGAGGTATGGCGATTTAATTATTATTGTTTTATTCATTCATCGTCATATTTCAAATTTTGAATTTTAAAATCTCTTAGCTCAATCGTTGTATTTTAGGAAATGATAACTCTAGGGACTTATCATGAGGTTTCCTAAAATCTATCTCTCTTATCTACGTTATTTATTGCAAAATCTATTTCTTATAATGAAATGTTGTGTAGGTATGGCGACCCCAAAGGCGGGAGCATCCACCAGTCGCTCGGCTCTCATGAAAGAAGATCAGAAGACTGAAGAAGTGGAGACCAAGATCGTGTCCAAGTGGAGCAACATTGGAGATACAAACTTGGGGAACTTTAGTACGAAGAAGTTCCGAGAGGTCCCTTACATCGGCAAGCCATCACCTGTCGCCCGGAGAATAATAGAGAGTGGCATTATCAAGGCGGCCGGTTTTCCTCCAGCTATTCAGTGCCACGAGTTGATGATCGAGTGTGCCCGTCATTACAATCCACAGTCCAGGACAATTGTGTCCAATGAGGGAAACATTTTGGCGTACCTTTCAGAGGAGGCCATAAGTGAAGCCTTCCATCTTCCAGAGCACAGGGACATGATATACAAGAGCATTGAAGGAGCCAGATCAATGTACGATGACGATCCAGATGCTTGTCTAAGCATAATCAACAAGAACTGGCTACTCAAGAGTCGTCCCCGTCTGAGCAAAGTACCGAACACACCACACCGGATCGATTTCCAAGAGGAGTACAGAGATTTGATTACCATGCTCAACAGAGTTACAGGAGCACCTCATGCCTTCTATTTTGAGAAATGGATGTTTTATTTCATCCAGGTGATTGTTCAAGGAAAGGGTACAATACATTGGGCTAGGATAATTAGCCATTGCTTAGACGTACAGTTGAGAAGACTCAGGGCTACTAAGTCCTTCCACATGAGTTCATATGTCATCTATGCCTTAATCAGGAGCGTTGAGTACGCAGGACTACCTCACAGAGGAGTGATTGGAAGAGGACCCGGCGAGGTCAGAGTTTGTGAATCCTATACCCACTTGCATCATCCACCAGGGAAGAACTACAAGTTAATCAATGATACTTTCACGATGAACATCACAAGGACGTTGCAAGGAGGGATTCACAATAGATTATCTCAGGATGCCCAGGAATTAATCAAGAGGTACGGTGCTTGGTTCATTCAGTTTCCCAAGTTCACTTACATTAGAGTGTATGGATGTCCTTTACCTCCATATATGTTGCCGAGATACCCGACAGACAGGATTGTGTTACTTGAAGTAACAAGGCAGTTGGCAGCATATGTGAAGGCATTCAGACACAGACATCAGAATGGAGTTCAGGTACCTATTATTTTGGGTAATTCAGTTGAGGTATGTCCCAATGTCTCAGCCATGGATGACGCAGAGAGGGAGTTAGCCTTGTATCCTTTTTCATCTTTTGCTTGGAGGAATAGTTTTGATCCTCATGGACATTTAGAGGAGACAGTCGGTAGAAGATTTAGACATGAGTACCAGATTGAAGATTTTATGATGAATCTCCTAGATGATCTCGAAGTGAAACGAAAGATACATTCTAGATTGCCTTTGGATTTCATCAGGAAATGTAAGATTTACAGAGTGGCCGACCAAGCTCAGGACAACGGCAGGCACATCCAATCTTCATATGATAGAGAGAGCAAAACAATTAGTTTGAATTGGAATGAGCCCGAGGCCGTGGATTTAGATGAATTGATGGCACCAGTCTTGTCTTGTACTCGCAGATGGGTAGACATTCAACATCAGAAGTTGAGAGAACAAGGCATAGCCATGTCTTTTACTTTGGAAGAAAAGCCAGCCGAAGGTGGAGCCAGTGTTAGTGAAGGCAATCCTAATCCTAGGAATTCAGGAGAAGGTAACCTTCGATGTGCCAGTGAGGGCAATCTCCATCCGAGAGGTTCAAAGAGAAAGGAAAGATCAGAAAAGAAAGAGCCTTCCAAGAAAAAGCAAGGTGCTAACAAAGATCAAACACCAGGTACTTCTTCCAGGCCAGAAGATAGAACAGTTCGAGTGGAAGAATCCATGGAATCGATGGTACAGAATGATAGACAAGAGGAAGAACAGGCACAGCATGTTTCATCCGATGGATCTCTCCAAGACTATGATTTAGATAATGATAATGAAGTAACATCTCCTCCCAGACAAGAAGAAGTAGTACACAAAGAAATTCAAGTTCAAGAGACAAGATCAAATATCCCAGATTGGTTGAAGGAAAGATTGACTAAGGTGATCGTAATTGAGGACGAGGACAGTGCAATCGATCTAGAGAGCCTTGTTGGACGCTCACATATGACAACAGAGAAGAAGAAGGCTACAAAGATGTCCAAGATGATTCGAGATGAGACTGGATCTAGAAAACTGCAGATAGCTACACCGGCGGCAGACAAATATGAGGGTGAGATCCTAGCAGAAGACTATCATATACAGACTGTTGAGTTAGGACCATCCACAGCAGAGCAGACTTTAGATGATGCCACCGACACATTTGAGGCATTGAAGGATAAATTTAGAGAAGAAGTAGAGAAGAATAGAAAGCTTGAGAAAGAGGTCGGTGCATGGAGAACATATTTCAGTCACATCAATGAACCTTTGGGACGTCAGGATCCAGTTAGATCACCATTGCAGGCATTGCCCCTTCAATCAATCAATGAAGCAGAAAGATTCAGGAATATGGTCCAGCGTACATGTAATTGGATGGATAGATCTCACACGGTGGCCATTGAGTTTATTACAAGGATGTCGAAGATCACCCACCAGGCTATCCAAGTTCTTGAGATAATCCACAGATTGATGGCAACAGTAGCTGCATTTGCCCATACCAAGGACGTTGTCATTCCTGTCTTGAAAGTTATAAGACATACATCCAGAAGAATTTTAGCACAAGAGAAGATCTTGGAAGGCGATTCTCACAGTTTGTTTCAGTGGTCAACCTTACTCCATATAAAGAGTGTTCTCTTTGAGGACATCAGTATTAGATGTGGTCAAGTTGAGGAGGTGATCAATCCGATCCAGGACAGAGTATTTGAGGTACTTCGTACCATTCTTGGCAGAAGGATCGAGGTCGAGACAGATGTGGATTTACAAGAATTTGAAGATAGAATCAAGATCATCTTCCGCAAGGACGCAGATGTTACAGATGAGCAGTATGATCAAATGTATGCCACCATGCTCCTAATTGATAGAACAAAGGAACTTGAACCTACCTGGGACACAGCTCTTCTAGATGCATTTGATCAGGTTATCCACTTAGAAGAGAGTATCAAGAATCTTCCCGAGATTCCAAGCACAGAAATCGAAGGAATCGTGACAAAATTCATTGCATATGCTAAGAAAGAGAATTGGAAAGGGAATAAGATTCTAGATGAAAGGTTGTTACAGATGACATGACATCTTATTTCTCATTGGCTGATACCTCCTAGATTTTTGTGCCAAATTTAATATTTGGCTATGTATTTAATATTGTTCAGTAAAAGGGAGGTCATTTGTAACAAACCCTAATTAGGGTTTAGGTGTCATGATCTTGTCCATTGATTTACTTTCAATCTGGACCTTTCATTGTAACTAGGGATGCTATTTATACCCCCATTTTTTCATTTCATTTGTAACAGAATAGTCAATAGAGAAATAGAGAATAGAGTTGAGAAATTAGAGTTGTAAGCAATTTTTATTTTGTAGCAAGATTGAGTCTTGAAGAGAGAAGTTCAAGCAATTGTTGTATATGATGACTTGGAAATCAATAAAATATTGAAGTTATGGTGTTTTGTTGCAAATTTCTTAAGTTATCTTCATGGTTGTTGGATGTACTTGAATCTCGCTCAATCAAAGTAGTTTGTTAATTAGAAAGACTAAGTGTGAGATTTGATATTTGGTAGGATTCGCAATCCAAACCACTAGCTTCTTGCTGATTGTAGGAACGCCTTGTGTGGTCGACTGGAAAACACCTTGAGTCCTTAACCTTCAAGCATTTTCGTATCTAGGATATGTACCTTCGTAGTAGTGTCCTTGGTCTTTGATGCATTGAACATCATTATTACCTTAGAAGATCGCACTAATTTCAGTTGAGTTGTTGTCTTATGGCAAAATTGAAGTTGGTTGAGTCTTGCCAAATCTCATTCATGCTAAGTCGTTCATAGGGTTAGGCTAGATTAGACCCCTTAAACCCTATCTTTTTCCATTTTTTGAAAGTTCTTTTTAGATTAGTGAAATCTTCGAACTATTGAATCCGTAAGAAGCCTTGAAGGAAACAGCAAATCACATCATACCACTAAAAGCTTGTCCACACGTGGAGACCCCACTAAAAGAACCTTGGAGTCCATCTAACTGATCCTTTTTGCAGATCTTCAGCAGTTAGAGACTATTTTCTCAAGAGAGGATAAGATGCCTGTCGGTATTTTATTCTGTGTATGATTGTGTACAAAATACACGTCAACAGAATTGGCGCTAGAAGGAGGGCTCTCTTTAGTTTCAAAGTTCGAAGTCCGAAGATTTTGAAAAGAGAAAAACATTGCGAACATGATCATGAAGTACGATGGTGTTGCCAGATGAAGGACGGAATCAAGTGGTGCAACCCAATTTGCAAATAGGCAATACCCAAGAAGACATCATTTCCGAATTGAATCAAGTAGCTTGGAACGCAAGGAGAAGTCAAGTCGAATATAACAGAGTCAGAATCATCTTAGAGCAAGAGGAAGATATAGCCGAAGAACATCAAAGGGTCATAGCTAGGAATCTTCGCAATCAAAGGAATCCACAATAATCCCTGCAGAGACTTCACGCTGGATCGCATTGGTTCATTCTCGCCCGAGAAACATCAAAGGTTGTTAAGGTCTACACCAGGCATCAAAGATCTAAGCGAACTTCAGTTCACTTCCAAAGCAAAGCGAGTTAAGAGAGAGGACACCCCCAAAGAGTTCGAACTAAGATTGGAAGGATCTCCTGAGTCATCACAAGTTCTCCAAGAACAAGTCCAAGCAGCGATCCAATCTAGTATCCAAGCAATTTCACAAACAAAGAGCCAAGCTAGTTCATCAAGTTCAGTTTCAAGGAATACAATGGCTCATCGTGCTCCACCACCACCTCCTCCTCCTCATGTACTTAATGGTGCGACGTGGCTAGTCAACAATCCATCACCGTTGGAATTTGCAGTTTATCATGATATGCTGAAGAATCCAGAACACTTTTGTTCCAAGTTCAATGTTAGTGATTTCCATCGCACGGCAGAAGATCACATCAAGATGTTCGAGGACCTTCTTCGTAACAGACAAATTGAATATGGAGATGTGGCATGTAGGCTTTTTCCCTACTCATTGGGAGAAGAGGCATACTTTTGGTTTATTCATTTGCCTACAGGATCCATCAGGACTTGGGATGCGATGAAAGACGCGTTCATTGCTAAATTTGGCATCCCAACTACGCCAGCAGAGTTATATAGACAATTTGTTGAGGTTCGAAGGAGAGAACATGAACCTATTACTTCTTTCAACGACAGATTTCACCGAGCATACACAATGCTACGTCCTCCTTATCTTATTGCAGATCCAAGGGAAATTTACTATGGAGCCTTAGATCATCTCACAGCGATGTTCGTAAGGACACATCCAACTCCGAATGATCTAAATGCGGCATATACAAGAGCCATTGAAGTGAGTAAGCACATGGGACAAAACATCACTGGACCACTACTACATATGGGACCCGTCGCAGCACCTAACCAGATGCAGGCAGTTGGCACCGCTTTGGCCAACCAAACTCCAGTCATGAATCCAATTCCGCAAGCGACATATCCCAATGTACAGCCAGCGAATCAGTTGGTCCTTCACCCAGGAGCTCCAATTTCTCAAGCCCCACCCGCTCAACCTGTGTACCTGCAAAATGCTACAAATTCGTCAAGGACACAAGAAGAGAAAGATGAAATGAAAGAGCTGATTGAGCAAGTCAAGAAGTTATCAACTGAGGTCACCCACCTGAGGAACCAGAATAATCAACTCCAGAGCATGCAGAGGGCCAACCACGGCCAACACGCGAACAACCAGAATTTCCAAGGCAATAATAATCAAGGATTCAGAAACAATTATCAAGGAAATAACAATCAAGGCTTCCAAAGAAGACCATGGAATACAGCTCCGAACAATGGAAATGTGGTGACGCCTTTGGACAATCCACCAAATGCGCAAAGTCAAGAGAACCCCTCTTCGGGCAAAGTGTTTTTAGCCGAAGCGGCCTTGTCCAGTTGGTGCAGACTCCACAACACGAACCAACATTCCGAGTTGCAGTGTCCTGAGTTCAAGATTGCGGCCGACATTTTCCAACAAGAGATGCGTACTACCAATCCGCCTGAAAACCCTCCCACCACAGGGTACGAAATTGTTCCAACCACGCAGTATGGTCAAGCCATGATCGTTGAAACCTGCAGGTATTCACAAGAAGAAACTAGTCAAGAACAAAATGGGAGATTTCCTCCAGAATCGGCCAATGGACCGATGGTACCACCAGGATCTCAATTTCCGCCAGCATCTGCAAATGGACCTGTAGAGGATTTAGAATACTATTTCCCACCATTAAACGACAGTGTCCTAGTAGAGGGAATCAAGGAAGTGTTCCACCAATCATCAGGAGGTGCAAACCAAAGAGTTTATCACAGGAATCAGAGAAATCCTGAACCATTAACAACATCGATTCCTCCAAACAATTTTTCAACTCCGCCGGATCCCCAAGCCAGCAACGTCCCTGAATATCCACAAAACACTCAAGAATACAGACAAAGAAATATTTCACCTCCTGCGGGAAATGAAATGAAAAGATTGGCCGCCTTGGTGTTAGATGAACTCAAGAAAGTCAAGGTAAGTTTACCACTCTATGAGTTGCTCAAAGTGTCTGAAATTAAAGAGGCAGTGATCAATAGTTTGAGTGAACCTAGTGCAACAAGGACAAATGTTCAAGCCACTATCAATGTGACTCAAGAGGAAGCCGATTCTCAAGAACAACTCGAGCAAAATGAGTGCATGGTTCAAACTATAACCTTCCCAGCTAAAAAGGAAGATATGTTGGAAGGAAAAGTATTACTCAAAAGAGGCGAAGCAAAGAAAGCTCAGCCTACAGTCAAAGAGAACCTCACCACTAACTTGGTTCTACCCGAGAAGGAAGTTACAATCAAGAAAGAGGTGGTTAAAAAAGGAAAATCTGCAAGCCAAGCCAGTCAATCAAAAGAGGAGAGCCCAGCGAAGGAAGATCACTCAAAGATCAATCAAATTAAACATCAAGAACCAAGTGAAGAGAATTCAGTACCTTCTCAAGGAAAGGACGAACCGGCCCCGTTCCTGCTATCAGTCAGAATATTTGGAAAATTATTGCACAATTGCCTTTATGATTCCGGAGCCTCAAGCAATGTCATGCCTTTAGCCGTTTGTCAAAGACTTGGAATAACTCCCGCACCTACCAAGAGGAAAGTCACTCAGCTTGACAAGACAGAAGTTCCAGTCATGGGAGAATTGAACAACATTCACATGCAATTGGCCGCAGACCCAAGAGTCCAGAATTTTATAGATATATCAGTAGTGGATATTCCAGATTCATATGGAATGCTCCTGAGTCGAGATTGGTCCCGAAAGTTGAATGGATATGTATCGACCGATTTCGCACACATGTGGCTACCATGGAGAGGAGTTCCAAACCAGATTAAAATTGATAGCACCCCAAGGTTGAGATTGATGATAACTGAATATGGAGAGGACAATGAAGTCCTATTTTTAGAGTCCGACCTAGGAACATATAAACCAAAAGTAGAGGAGATCTTGATGATACAAGATATACAAGATGAGAATACCCAACAAGAGGTCATGGAGTCAACTGAGATCGTCATTGAAAGCGATCAAGGATCCGACCAAGAGGACGAAGGGATGTTTGAAAACTTCAGAAGATTTGTACAAAGAAACATCCAGCAAAGTGTGCAACTTGGCAATCTAGCATCTGTTCGAGAGTTGCTCCTTCCGAATTGGTGTAGAATTCACAATGCCGTCCACTCAGAATTATCTTGTGCTTTATGCCAGACCGCATTGGAGCAAGTAAACAAAAGAATCCCGCAGACACTAATTGTAGAGGAAGCTCAAGATTCAGAGAATGAAAGCTCTACAGACACCGAGAGTTCTGTAGAAGATGAAGTTTCGTCCGATACAACAGATGAAAGTCATGAAAGTCCAGAAACAGACAATCAAGAAAATCAGATATGGACGCTAAGGTTCGACGGATCTAAGTCCAAACAAGGATCCGGAGCCGGATATGAATTAATTAGTCCTAAAGGAGAAACATACCTTGCCGCTCACAGATTACAGTTCCCTTGCACCAACAACGTAGCAGAATATGAATCTTTGGTTCATGGATTACTGTTGGCCATCCAAAAGGGGGCAAAGATACTGCAAGTATACGGAGACTCAGAAATCGCAATAAGGCAAATCAGGAAGCAATATGTCTGTCATGACAAAAGGCCAACCAAGTATAGAAATCGAGTCTGGGATCTAATTGAAAGTTTTGATGCTTTCAATATCAATTCAATTTATAGACATCAGAATCAAGTGGCCAATTCACTTGCACAGGCCGCGAGCTCATTGATTCCATTAGCAATGGAAGGATTAAAGAAGTTTACAATCGAGTTAATATCAGTCCCTTCAGTCCCAGATAACATTACCAATTTCCAAGTTTTCGAAGACGACAAGCACATTCTAGACTTCCTAACCAGCACGGACGTTTTCTTAACACAGATCATAGATGAAGATGAAGTAGGTGAAGCTGAGTTCGATGCCGAAGGAGTTCTGAACTTAAAGACAAACACTATTCCGAAAGGAATGGTTGAATTAGAAAGGATTTTTGATCCTGACAAGTTGAAAGAAAAGAAGAATCACAGTGTAGAAGGCAATATGTGTGACGCGATCAATCTAGGTGATGAGACACAAGTTAAAAATGTTTTCATTGGAAAGTCCTGCACAGCAATTGAAAAAGAAGGAATCCTAAAAAACATGAGGGACTTCCCAGATGTCATTGCATGGAGCTATGAAGATCTCAAGACCTACGACACTACGATTATCACTCACACAATCCCGTTGAAACCAGGAAGCAAGCCATTCAGGCAAAGACAAAGACCCGTCAATCCTTTGTTAGAACCGCTGATATACCAAGAAGTGAAGAAGTTACTCACTGCTAAAATCATCTTCCCAGTAAGACATTCGACGTGGGTCGCCAACCTGGTGCCTGTTAGAAAGAAAAACGGAGAGATCAGATTGTGTGTGGATTTCAGAAATCTTAATAGAGCGTCAGAGAAAGATAACTATCCGCTCCCATCATTGGATGAAGTACTGCAGATCGTCAATGGATCGCAGATGATGTCCTTCCTAGACGGATATTCAGGATACAATCAAGTCCTAGTCGAACCTGAAGATCGAATAAAGACTGCTTTCACCACCAAATGGGGAACATTTGCCTATAAGAGAATGTCTTTTGGACTCATAAACGCCGGGGCCACATTCCAGAGAGCTATGGATATCGCTTTCAGAGATTTAATTGGTAAAAGCATTATTATATATATGGATGATATCACAGTTTTCTCTAGGCAGAGAGAAGATCATGTGGACGATTTGAGAAGAGTCTTCCAAAGATGTAGAAGATACGGTGTCTCCCTTAATCCGAAGAAATGCATATTTGGAGTCACAGAAGGAAAGCTTTTAGGACATGTCATTTCAGAGAAAGGAATATCTATTGATCCTGAAAGGGTGAGGGCCATATCTACTATCAATTTGCCAGCAAGCAAGAAAGAGCTCAAATCATTTTTCGGAAAGATCAACTTCGTCCAAAAATTCATTACTGGATTTGCCGAGATTGTCAGACCATTGAATGAGATGTTAAAGAAAGATGCAAAGGTTGAGTGGACTCCACAAGCCAGAAGGGCATTTGAAGAAATAAAGACCGCAATCATGGAGGCACCAGTTTTGATTAGCCCTGATTATCTCAAACCATTTTATTTATATTCCTTCGCTTCTGATTACACTTGTGCCGCCATTCTCACCCAAAGAAGTGAAGAGAGGGATGAAAATCCCATTGCTTTCATGAGTACCCCATTGAAGGATGCAGAATTGAGATATCCAAACATTGAAAAGCAAGCATACGCATTAGTAAAGGCAGTAAAGAAGTTCAGACATTACCTCCTGAGAGCCAAGATTTATGCAATAGTGCCTGATGCGGCAGTCAAGACTCTTCTCATGCAAAATGAATTAGGTGAAAGAAGAGGAAAGTGGGTCGCCATTATCCAAGAATTTGACATTGAGATTCAGCCCATGAAACTTGTTCGAGGACAAGCTTTGGCACAGACATTAGCAATAGATGGGCCAGGATTAGTCCAACAAATTTATGAATTAGAAGATGTCACGCCTGATGAATGGTACAAAGACATTGTGACATATTTGCTTAATCACAGATGTCCCGCTCATATGGCACCCACACAAAAGAGAGCATTAAGACTAAAGTGTCAACATTACGTGCTTCAAGGATCTGTCCTATACCGGAAAAATTATGAAGGAGTGTACCTGAGATGTGTTGGCAAAGACGAAGCAAAGCAGATAATTGAACATTTCCATTCCAAGTTTGGAACCGGACATGGAGCCAACCTCGCCACAGCTCACCAGATCCTAAGAGCAGGATATTACTGGCCTACGCTTTTTAAAGATACATTCATTCACATTAAGACATGCCACACATGTCAAGTCGCAGCTATTAGAGAAAGAAATCCTGCCATGCCACTAAATCCAGTGATTGAAGCCAGACCATTTGCTAAATGGGGAATGGACTTTATTGGTGTTATTAACCCCGCATCCTCAGCACAACACAAGTACATCATTACAGCTACAGATTATTGTACCAGATGGTCAGAGGCACAGGCACTTAAGGTTTGTTCTACTGAAGTTGTAATCAAGTTTCTAGAGGAGAACATAATCACGAGGTTTGGATGCCCTTATGCGTTGGTTTGCGACAATGGATCGGCATTCACATCATTGAGATTCTCAAATTGGGCTTTTGAGTACGGAATAACCCTCAAATTCTCATCGAATTATTATCCTCAGGGTAATGGATTAGCAGAATCCACCAACAAAAATTTGCTCAGTGTTATCAAGAAATTATTAGAGAGAAGTCCAAGAGAATGGCACACCCAGTTGAGATTTGCTTTATGGGCAGACAGAATCAGAACAAAGAACGCATTAGGCATTTCGCCTTATTTTCTAGTTTATGGCCAAGACCCAGTCTTCCCCATGCAACTCAGGATTCCAACCTTGAGATTCATTCAGGAGTACATGGAAGACACTGATGCAGTGCAAGCCAGGTTGACACAATTGATGAATTTAGAAGAGAAACGAGATCAAGCACTAGAGACCTTTGCTAAACACCAAGGAGTGGTGAAGAGATGGTTTGATCGACAAGCAAGAGTCAAGGCGTTCCGAATTTCAGATCTCGTCCTGTATTGGGACAAAGCACATGAGAAAAGAGGAGAACATGATAAGTTTGATAAGCTTTGGAAAGGCCCTTATCAAATTTCAGAGATATTGGGAGAAAACGCATTTAGATTGCAGACTTTAACTGGAGAAGACATCCCGTTGCCTGTCAATGGGAGATATCTCAAACACTATTTCCAATCCTAAAATGCCAAGGCCTTCCCTTGTACATAGCTAGTTTAGTTTGCTTTCGTCGTTTTCCGTTTGTTTGTTTTTCTCGCGTTGATTTGCCTTTTGTTTTTCTTAGTTTAGGTGCTTTTGTTTTTTTTAGGTTAGTTGTTTTTGTCCTGAGGGGTATCCATTTGACATTGGGTGATTCTGTTATATAACGCTCTGACTTCCTGCCGGATTGTTGGATGCATTTGGAAAATCATGAGGTCTTTTGGAATTACTAAGGGAGTTTCTTTTAATGAAGCTTTGAGTCAGGACATATTTGCATTGAAGTAGATTAGCTTATTGAACTCACGTATTTTTGTCCTTCAGTTATTATATTTTCACACACTTATAATCTCCGAGTCATTATGGTTTACAGGCGAAGCTGTGATCAGTGAAAAATCTAAAGTCTAGCTTCAGCGCCACCGCAATCCTCAAACCCTAGTGGGTTTCACTACTCACGAGCCAAAGAATTGACAGAACTGAAAAGCAGTATCAAAAGAAAAGATGAAAAAATGAGAAAAATCAAAAGAAAAGAAATGAGCTAAGAGGAAATATCAAATTGGCTAAAGGGAATATGCGAGTAACTCCATCGGGGCTATAGACGCCTGGCTGGCAATGGAGCAATGTTCGTGAGCTTGCGGCGATAACCTCGTCGGGACTATGGACGTCTGACTGGCAGCGAGGCTCTATCCAGGATGCTTTTGGAGTTTAGACAAACTATGTAGCTTATCACAGGGGAACCTGGAGATCATGATTGTCTTGTTGAGGGGAATTAACGCATTTGCACACACATGGGTAACTGTGGACTTGATACTTTGTCTCAATGTGATGGTCTCTTCTTGTAAGTGTTTCTTAACTCCTGGATTTGTTGAGGGAGGTTTTCTGGATCTTCCTTGAGAAAGATTGATTCCCAAATGTTTTGCAACATTTCTTAGTGGTGTCGCCAGATGTTGTGACCATTTCACACATCGCCCCATCGCAAATGGGGACCCCCTCTTTTTGCTTGTTTTTCGCTTGTTTTCGCTTTCGTTTTTAGGGTTTTGTTAGTCCGTTAGTTGTCTGGATTTAGGGCTAAGCCTTAGGGTTGTAAATATTGCCTTTTCAAGCCAAAATCCAGTCACTTTTGAGAGTTTTTTTTGAGCTTCTTTTCTAGAATGCAAATTTTGAATGCAATGATTTCGCCAAAATGGTCTAATTTTCAATTGGAATGTTCATGCAGAGCTTAAACTTGTCTAAGTGTTGACCGTCAATATGAATTTTTGTCTGACTGAATATTTTGACCAAATTTTGACTTTTTTGAAGTTTGATCCTGGGCATCGGAATTGATTTGTTTTTGCCTCGTGAAGTGTTAAAATGTGAAAAATCTTGTTATTTTGGCCTGTAGGAGCAAAATCGCTCCTGTCCCTCAGTGAAGGACGGGAGCTCAATTTCAAATATCTCATCGTCCCTACAGAGTCCAGACAAATTTTACGTTTGAAATGATAAAGAACGACAAGATCTTTCATTTGAATATAAATTGAAGATTTTCATGAGCACAGAAATGCCTCCAGGAGGAAAATCGCCCCTGTCCCTCAGTGAAGGACCGGAGCTACAATTCAAATTTCGCCTTGTCCTTGCAAGATTTTGAAAACTTAATGATTTGAGGACGTCCGAAGGAAGATACTTTGCCAAATGAATATAATTTGAGATGCAAAAAACGAAGGAAAATGACCTATATTGACTAAATCGCTCCTGTCCCTCTCCAAGGGACCAGGGCGAGGTACCTTGTAGCTCTCGTCCCTCTCCCAGGGACCAGAGCGATTTCCTCCATTTTGCAAAATCCAGACAAGGGTCAAGGCAAGTTTACGTTCAAAAACGAAGGAGAACATGAGATGAATGCATTGAATATAAATTGAAGATTTTTTGGACGTCCATACCAGCATTAAATGCCTAGTTCGCTCCTGTCCCTCTCCAAGGGACCAGAGCGATTTTTGATATAATTGCCTTTGTTGCAAAATTACAAACAATGTCAAGGCATGGGCGGATAGAGTGAAGAAGGACGACTCCGTTGAATATAAACTTGGAACCTGGCAAAGTAAGATGAAGGCCACAAAGGAAGGATCGCTCCTGTCCCTCTCCAAGGGACCAGGGCGATACAATGGTAATGATGCGTCCCTCCAGAGTTCAAGGTCGTCCCTCCAAGGTTCAAGGCCGATCCAAGTTAGGACGAAGGGTGGCGAGGACATTTCAAGGCATTTCCATCAAGCGCAACGTTGCAAAGGTCATCACATGGAAGGATTTGCACTATAAAGACCTAGATCGCTCCTGTCCCTCTCCAAGGGACCAGAGCGATATTTCTATTAAAGCATCGATTTCAAAAGACAAGCAAGTTTCAAGCTACCAAGAGGGTCGAAAGGACATCATTCCACGCAATGAAGATGATTGCAAGTCGGTACAAACAAGAACAAGCATGTTATGATGAACTTCGCTCCTGTCCCTCAGGAAGGGACTAGAGCGATATTGATATATTAGATTAATCCATGCAAAATTTACGTAAGGACAAGACATTGCAATGTTTTGGAAGGTCCATGATATGGTAAAAAGATGATAAACAAGAGTTTTGAACGTGAAATGAGCATCATTTTGAGCATGGAGACTAGATCGCTCCTGTCCCTCTCCAAGGGACCAGGGCGATTTGCTTTGGATTCCTTGTTTTGCTTCAAGATCAAGCTAAGTCAAGACGTCTTAAGATAGCATATGGTCCAAGGCATCGTTTGAAGACAATTTGCAAGAGTTTTTAACGTCCAAACATTGCTAATCGAGGTAAAAGTCTCCCATCGCTCCTGTCCTTTGGACAAGGACCAGGGCGATATCATTAAAAACACTCACGTTCCTTCAAAGATCAAGGCGACATGAGGATAGGAAATGCGAAGGACGACATTTGGAGGACATTGCAAAGGAGATCAAAGTGTAAAGTTGCCAAGGTCAAGGAGAAAACATGGATCGCTCCTGTCCCTCTCCAAGGGACAAGGGCGATGGTCCCTTTAAATACGTCCAAACACATAATGAAGCGAATGGGAATAAGCGCAAAGGACACAAGCAATGATTTTTCGAAGGTCAAAGATACAAGATGAACATAAAAACATGGAGATCGCTCCTGTCCCTCTCCAAGGGACCAGGGCGATAATGGTCATAGGATGCACTTGCTCGCACAAGGAAGAAATTCAAGTTCGAAAGACCACCAGATGATCGATTTGGGACGTGGAAATGAAGGAATTTAACGTCGAAAACGCAAGAATCATGCCAAAGATGGTGAATCGCTCCTGTCCCTCATCAAGGGACCAGAGCGATGAGGTACGTCCCTCTATTTACATATTTTTTGGCGCCAAATTAAACAATTCGAATTTACTTTAAATGCTAAATCAATTTAAAAATTAAAAAAATCCATTTTTATTGGCATTTAATGTGGCGTTAACATTTATTAATTATTTTTGCCTTATTTAAAAATCGAAATTTGCAATTAAAAAACGCAAGGCATTAGTAATTAATTAATTAATTAATAAAAAAAAAAAATCGATTTGAGCGCTCATATATGGAGGTCGGCCTTGTTATTTCATTGCAAATCATTTAAAAAATGGTTTTGTTTTTATTAAGTCGGCCTAAGGGGTAAAGGATGCAAGCGCTATATAAGGGGGGTAGAATTATCATTTTCTACATCATTATTTTTACCTTCCTTTATGCGAGTTGACAAGAGGCGAATATAGTGCGAGTTTTATTTATCCAAGGTGGCAAAGACACTCCAAAGGTGGTGCGAATTGCATTGAAGACCAAGGGTGGCGCGCTTAGACATTCCAAAGGTGGTGCGACTTCAAACCAAAGGTGGTGCGACTTCAAACCAAAGGTGGCGTAGACATTCCCAAGGTGGTGTGAGGCGTGCGAAGTGTGTTGGAAGAGGTGTGAATTGCATTGAAGATCAAAGGTAGAGCGAATTTGAAGATCCATCCAAGACCACGCCTAAGGCGAATTTGCTAAGGACTTGGTGATTTATTTGTGCGAAATTGAAGATCACATTCTCTCCAGAGGTGGCGAAATCAAATTTGAGGGGATCATATTGAAGATTATCTTTATACCTCAATTTTGCTTAGGCAAATTTTGTTTTTGCATTCTAGAGTTAGCTCTCTATCGAGGTATGGCGATTTAATTATTATTGTTTTATTCATTCATCGTCATATTTCAAATTTTGAATTTTAAAATCTCTTAGCTCAATCGTTGTATTTTAGGAAATGATAACTCTAGGGACTTATCATGAGGTTTCCTAAAATCTATCTCTCTTATCTACGTTATTTATTGCAAAATCTATTTCTTATAATGAAATGTTGTGTAGGTATGGCGACCCCAAAGGCGGGAGCATCCACCAGTCGCTCGGCTCTCATGAAAGAAGATCAGAAGACTGAAGAAGTGGAGACCAAGATCGTGTCCAAGTGGAGCAACATTGGAGATACAAACTTGGGGAACTTTAGTACGAAGAAGTTCCGAGAGGTCCCTTACATCGGCAAGCCATCACCTGTCGCCCGGAGAATAATAGAGAGTGGCATTATCAAGGCGGCCGGTTTTCCTCCAGCTATTCAGTGCCACGAGTTGATGATCGAGTGTGCCCGTCATTACAATCCACAGTCCAGGACAATTGTGTCCAATGAGGGAAACATTTTGGCGTACCTTTCAGAGGAGGCCATAAGTGAAGCCTTCCATCTTCCAGAGCACAGGGACATGATATACAAGAGCATTGAAGGAGCCAGATCAATGTACGATGACGATCCAGATGCTTGTCTAAGCATAATCAACAAGAACTGGCTACTCAAGAGTCGTCCCCGTCTGAGCAAAGTACCGAACACACCACACCGGATCGATTTCCAAGAGGAGTACAGAGATTTGATTACCATGCTCAACAGAGTTACAGGAGCACCTCATGCCTTCTATTTTGAGAAATGGATGTTTTATTTCATCCAGGTGATTGTTCAAGGAAAGGGTACAATACATTGGGCTAGGATAATTAGCCATTGCTTAGACGTACAGTTGAGAAGACTCAGGGCTACTAAGTCCTTCCACATGAGTTCATATGTCATCTATGCCTTAATCAGGAGCGTTGAGTACGCAGGACTACCTCACAGAGGAGTGATTGGAAGAGGACCCGGCGAGGTCAGAGTTTGTGAATCCTATACCCACTTGCATCATCCACCAGGGAAGAACTACAAGTTAATCAATGATACTTTCACGATGAACATCACAAGGACGTTGCAAGGAGGGATTCACAATAGATTATCTCAGGATGCCCAGGAATTAATCAAGAGGTACGGTGCTTGGTTCATTCAGTTTCCCAAGTTCACTTACATTAGAGTGTATGGATGTCCTTTACCTCCATATATGTTGCCGAGATACCCGACAGACAGGATTGTGTTACTTGAAGTAACAAGGCAGTTGGCAGCATATGTGAAGGCATTCAGACACAGACATCAGAATGGAGTTCAGGTACCTATTATTTTGGGTAATTCAGTTGAGGTATGTCCCAATGTCTCAGCCATGGATGACGCAGAGAGGGAGTTAGCCTTGTATCCTTTTTCATCTTTTGCTTGGAGGAATAGTTTTGATCCTCATGGACATTTAGAGGAGACAGTCGGTAGAAGATTTAGACATGAGTACCAGATTGAAGATTTTATGATGAATCTCCTAGATGATCTCGAAGTGAAACGAAAGATACATTCTAGATTGCCTTTGGATTTCATCAGGAAATGTAAGATTTACAGAGTGGCCGACCAAGCTCAGGACAACGGCAGGCACATCCAATCTTCATATGATAGAGAGAGCAAAACAATTAGTTTGAATTGGAATGAGCCCGAGGCCGTGGATTTAGATGAATTGATGGCACCAGTCTTGTCTTGTACTCGCAGATGGGTAGACATTCAACATCAGAAGTTGAGAGAACAAGGCATAGCCATGTCTTTTACTTTGGAAGAAAAGCCAGCCGAAGGTGGAGCCAGTGTTAGTGAAGGCAATCCTAATCCTAGGAATTCAGGAGAAGGTAACCTTCGATGTGCCAGTGAGGGCAATCTCCATCCGAGAGGTTCAAAGAGAAAGGAAAGATCAGAAAAGAAAGAGCCTTCCAAGAAAAAGCAAGGTGCTAACAAAGATCAAACACCAGGTACTTCTTCCAGGCCAGAAGATAGAACAGTTCGAGTGGAAGAATCCATGGAATCGATGGTACAGAATGATAGACAAGAGGAAGAACAGGCACAGCATGTTTCATCCGATGGATCTCTCCAAGACTATGATTTAGATAATGATAATGAAGTAACATCTCCTCCCAGACAAGAAGAAGTAGTACACAAAGAAATTCAAGTTCAAGAGACAAGATCAAATATCCCAGATTGGTTGAAGGAAAGATTGACTAAGGTGATCGTAATTGAGGACGAGGACAGTGCAATCGATCTAGAGAGCCTTGTTGGACGCTCACATATGACAACAGAGAAGAAGAAGGCTACAAAGATGTCCAAGATGATTCGAGATGAGACTGGATCTAGAAAACTGCAGATAGCTACACCGGCGGCAGACAAATATGAGGGTGAGATCCTAGCAGAAGACTATCATATACAGACTGTTGAGTTAGGACCATCCACAGCAGAGCAGACTTTAGATGATGCCACCGACACATTTGAGGCATTGAAGGATAAATTTAGAGAAGAAGTAGAGAAGAATAGAAAGCTTGAGAAAGAGGTCGGTGCATGGAGAACATATTTCAGTCACATCAATGAACCTTTGGGACGTCAGGATCCAGTTAGATCACCATTGCAGGCATTGCCCCTTCAATCAATCAATGAAGCAGAAAGATTCAGGAATATGGTCCAGCGTACATGTAATTGGATGGATAGATCTCACACGGTGGCCATTGAGTTTATTACAAGGATGTCGAAGATCACCCACCAGGCTATCCAAGTTCTTGAGATAATCCACAGATTGATGGCAACAGTAGCTGCATTTGCCCATACCAAGGACGTTGTCATTCCTGTCTTGAAAGTTATAAGACATACATCCAGAAGAATTTTAGCACAAGAGAAGATCTTGGAAGGCGATTCTCACAGTTTGTTTCAGTGGTCAACCTTACTCCATATAAAGAGTGTTCTCTTTGAGGACATCAGTATTAGATGTGGTCAAGTTGAGGAGGTGATCAATCCGATCCAGGACAGAGTATTTGAGGTACTTCGTACCATTCTTGGCAGAAGGATCGAGGTCGAGACAGATGTGGATTTACAAGAATTTGAAGATAGAATCAAGATCATCTTCCGCAAGGACGCAGATGTTACAGATGAGCAGTATGATCAAATGTATGCCACCATGCTCCTAATTGATAGAACAAAGGAACTTGAACCTACCTGGGACACAGCTCTTCTAGATGCATTTGATCAGGTTATCCACTTAGAAGAGAGTATCAAGAATCTTCCCGAGATTCCAAGCACAGAAATCGAAGGAATCGTGACAAAATTCATTGCATATGCTAAGAAAGAGAATTGGAAAGGGAATAAGATTCTAGATGAAAGGTTGTTACAGATGACATGACATCTTATTTCTCATTGGCTGATACCTCCTAGATTTTTGTGCCAAATTTAATATTTGGCTATGTATTTAATATTGTTCAGTAAAAGGGAGGTCATTTGTAACAAACCCTAATTAGGGTTTAGGTGTCATGATCTTGTCCATTGATTTACTTTCAATCTGGACCTTTCATTGTAACTAGGGATGCTATTTATACCCCCATTTTTTCATTTCATTTGTAACAGAATAGTCAATAGAGAAATAGAGAATAGAGTTGAGAAATTAGAGTTGTAAGCAATTTTTATTTTGTAGCAAGATTGAGTCTTGAAGAGAGAAGTTCAAGCAATTGTTGTATATGATGACTTGGAAATCAATAAAATATTGAAGTTATGGTGTTTTGTTGCAAATTTCTTAAGTTATCTTCATGGTTGTTGGATGTACTTGAATCTCGCTCAATCAAAGTAGTTTGTTAATTAGAAAGACTAAGTGTGAGATTTGATATTTGGTAGGATTCGCAATCCAAACCACTAGCTTCTTGCTGATTGTAGGAACGCCTTGTGTGGTCGACTGGAAAACACCTTGAGTCCTTAACCTTCAAGCATTTTCGTATCTAGGATATGTACCTTCGTAGTAGTGTCCTTGGTCTTTGATGCATTGAACATCATTATTACCTTAGAAGATCGCACTAATTTCAGTTGAGTTGTTGTCTTATGGCAAAATTGAAGTTGGTTGAGTCTTGCCAAATCTCATTCATGCTAAGTCGTTCATAGGGTTAGGCTAGATTAGACCCCTTAAACCCTATCTTTTTCCATTTTTTGAAAGTTCTTTTTAGATTAGTGAAATCTTCGAACTATTGAATCCGTGAGAAGCCTTGAAGGAAACAGCAAATCACATCATACCACTAAAAGCTTGTCCACACGTGGAGACCCCACTAAAAGAACCTTGGAGTCCATCTAACTGATCCTTTTTGCAGATCTTCAGCAGTTAGAGACTATTTTCTCAAGAGAGGATAAGATGCCTGTCGGTATTTTATTCTGTGTATGATTGTGTACAAAATACACGTCAACATAGTCGTACAAGGATAAATTGTTACATGGTATCAACGACGAGGTGAAAGATTACTAGGCGGTTGAAAGAACATGAAAAAAGTATAATCGTAAATAAAAAGAATTGGAACATATGGGTACTTGCAAAAACAAATGTTGCAAATGGCTATATAAGTGGTGTTTGTGGAGGCACGACACAAAAATAAAAGATAAAAGTATACAAGGGCAAAAGAGAAAATTAGGTGGGATGCAAAATGAAAAGAAAAAGAAAAAAGTAATGGAAGCAGAAAATATTTAAAAATTAAGGAATAAAAAATATTAAATTATTTAAGAGGAAAATTATTAAACCATCAAGGCCAAGACATAGGAGTATTAAGCTGATAAGTATTAAAAAATTAAAGGAAAAAACAAAGATGAGGATTATGAAAATATTAAAGGTGGCAACTATTAAAAATTTGGCCTTTAAAAAGCATTTAGTATGACAACATATTTGTTCTATGGTATGACATAAGGGAAGAATAAATTACAAAGTGAACCTTATAAAGGAAAAACCACCAAAATGTTATGAAATCACCGACTATAAAGAAAAATCAAGGAGACTTATCATCATACAACCATCAAGGTATTTTACCAAGAGGAACAATGATCACATTTTATTCACACAAGACCCTTGGTTGTACGGCCATTATTGGCATGAGCACATCCTTCCTACAACACATGACACCCTTCATCCATCATAAAGTCAACTCCATCCTCTAGTGTACGACAATCAAACCCCACCATATGGCCCATCCTACGGACAACTATTGTATGGTGATCTCTCGCTTCAATCATGTGGTGTTCTCTTACTTCAATCATACGGTGTTCTCTTGCTTCAAGCATATGACCTTCCCTCTACTACATTGTACGACCTAGAAACAATTTCATTATACATCAAACCTCATTCAGTAGTTTATCCACCATACAGTCAATCCTCCAAACCTCTAGCATATAGCCTATACATTGCATAGTCATTCAAATCTGACGATGGGCAAGATTTATACTAAATGTACGGGGTGGATGGTGTGAGTCTAGATTTCATTCTTAGCGTCTTGTGCATCAATCTTCTGGCAATTCATCCCGAGACCATTATCAAAACCACTTTCCTGTAAGGTGTTTTATATTTAAAGTTTATCATATAATTCCAAAACTATACTTCCTGCAAGCACATTTTCTATTCATGGATACCAACAGTAATAAGGGGAAGAGGCCAGCATCTTACAGACCTCGTATTGCAACAGGGAAGACGGCTAAAGGAAAAGATGATAACATTATAGCGGATACAATCACTTGGGAGAGTCTCACTGAAAACGAATGTAGACATGGTGGCATGGAATGCAAGATGATCATATGCTGAAAATAGCACTTCAACATGCGTAAGTGGACAAGGCCGCCTAGCTTCCATTTTTCAGCTCACGAGACTTTGAACCCTATCTATGAGCCATGATAGTGCACAACAACCAACACTCTCACAAGTTGATTATTGACTACAAGGGTTGCCAAGTGACAGTATCCTTCTAGCCAACAGAATTTACTAGGGTGATATCCTCCAAGGGAGCATCAGTAAGGCAACAGGAAAGATTACACACCAACACAAGGAATCCATTTTGAAGCGATTTTGTTAATCAGACCTTACCCAACAATAGAGGGACAACATTTGGAGTGCAAGCAATAGAGGACTCCGAAAGAATTTCCTTGCCACCCTTGAATGGGAGTGCATTTTAGATTTGATCAAGTGTCGATTGACTAGAGCAAGCAATGCATTTGACATAGTGATATGGATGATCAACTTTATGATCAAGTTAAGAATAGGGAAGGTCAATGATTCGGTAAGTATGTTGTTTGAAAGGATTTGAGAGTTCTTGTGCATTAAGCATAAAGCATTCCATATGATACAGCATGCCATCAAGCTTCTATTGGATGCTATACACACAAGTACCCCCTAATAAGTGGAGAAGATTTCAGCCAGTAGGCCAATTAGACACTTCTTGGCCAACCACATTTTATTGGGCAAACTTACACATACAAGCAATCGAGGAGGAGACAACACAGTTAGGGGTACCACCTGCCAAGAAGAAGAGGAAGCAGAGAGATGATTCAAAGAGTGGAGATGACTACGATCCCATTGAACTATCTTCATCGATGGAGGCGACTACAAAGGAGATATCACTTGCAGAAAATGCCTATTCCCAAGTGGATGTTGAGGAGGACATCCCTATGCATAATGCTTCGTTACCACCATCGGTCGTAGTCCCACCACCACCACTAGCAACAATACCACTATCGGCCATAGTTCCATAACCCATCACAATGCCAACCTTCAATTGAAGACACTATGGTTACTGAAGAAGCCACCAAGATTGATGATTGGCTTGGCATGTTGGGTTTACCAATGGATGTACCCCCACCAAGGCTCTTGACCAAGGGACTTAAGCCACAAGAGACAAAGGTTGCCGCCCTGGTAGTTGACACTCAATCCGGCCCTTCAGAGCCCTCACAATCAATCCAAACACCTTTGAAGATTGTCAAAGAGGTGACACCAGAGATGGTCCCATAGCCACCTTCAAAGGTTGTCATGGAGACGATACGAAAGACAGACTCGTGACCACCTTTGGGGGGCCCATAGCTACCTTAGGCTGACCCCTCAAGAGAGGAGGGGTCAAGTGAGGATGAGTCGGAGGGGATTTCTATTGAGACTAGTTGACTAGATGCTGAGGACCCCCTTGGCACAATACAATGTTACCTCGTAGAGATTTATTCTATGGCCAATGAACCAATGTATTTTAATTTAATGTCAATTGCAAGGCCACCTAATTGTATATCGGTCCTAAGGAGGTTAATAAGGCATAATACCAAGTTGTGGTTGATGCCACCCTTTTACATCAAGATATCCCTATAAAAGGATGGCAAATAAGTAGAAAGAAGTTAGTAGAGCAAGAGATAAAGCAAATTCAAGATCAAACATTAGAAAGGGCCATGAATCTTGGCATAAATTTGTCTTGATACAATCATATTGTACATGGATCTATTGTAACTTCTATCATATTGTACATGGATCCATAAATGTTTTGTTTACATCAACATTTCAGATCACACTCTATGATCCATCTTCTGGATGAAAGAAAATGATTATAGGAATGTAGAAGTGGTCATAAATAAAAAGTCAAACGATGCCAAGGATGATATACAAACCTACAAAGAAGGAAGAGGATGGGAACTAATTCAGTAGATAAATGATTAAGAGAAGAAAAAGACCTAGGAAGCTTGTCAACATGGATTTGAAAGGTTAATGGTGATTAATTCTAAAACTACTTATTGAGTATTCAAAAACAAAATAATAAATAACATAATAATTAAGTTAAAAACTAAAAGTAATATTAATTTATTTTTGAATTTTTCATAATTGCTATACTAGTTATAAGGTTTTTTTTGCTTCATATACCTAGGTTGGGTACCCAAGGGCTGCAAACCACCAAAGAAAGTTGTCACAACATGGATTTTGGTAAACCAAAGTTCACCAAATTCAAACTAATTCCCAACAGATTATCCTACTAAACAACCTCATCAATAATGCAAAAAACCAAAATTTCTCATCTTGATCCTAGCAAATTAAAGAAAACTTTCTTAACTTCACTAAAGTGTCGGAGAGTTCTTTAAATTGGAAGATCTAGGGAATATTTGATGCCTATTTTAAGAAGAATCCTTCTTCCTTTTAACCTCAATCCATTGTTCCTTTTAAGTGTTTAAGGTTTTATTCTTAGAGACTATCGAAGGCATTGTCTCCCCTCAAAGAGTCTCCCTCACATGAATTGATTTTTTCATCATGCTTAAACGAATCCATTGCCTTCAATCCTTTTTTTACCAACCTCAAAAATAGGTGAAGCCTTATTCAAAGAAAGATCAGGGGCACCTTGAGCATTTGGCACCATTGAAAAGGAGGCAAAAGCTTCTAGATGAGAATCCATGAATTCTTGAAATATAGAAGAGGAGGCAGAAACATCACCAACCAATTCATTTCTATCAATTAAATGATGGTGAGGTTCTAGACTAGCCCACCAAATGAGTTTAAAGGGATCCTTCAAACCTTTAGAATCAAGGTTAGTTCCTAGTTTTTCATAACATTTCAACTACATTGAGAACCAATATGACCACAAGCATAACATCTTCTACATTTGAAGGTGACTTTCTCATAATTTCAAATTTGTCTCCGATATTTATCACCAATCTTAAGAATAATTTCTTCGAGATATACCTTCAAAAGACCCATTTCTATGGTCAGTCAAAGTGGTACAAGTATTATCGTTTGCCTATTCTACAATCCTTACAAACTTATCAAGGGCATCCCCAATAGCTATCAAGCCAAAAGGTCATTAATATCACAATGACACATATGGAAATCTAACCCAAATATATGTAATGCAGGAGTCCTTACGAGGATCAAAGAAAGGAGAGCAAGGTTTGATACACAAAAGATTCTCTTTTGTTTCTCATGGACATGAGTACAAAATAAACCCCTACCCTTACCAAATTCAAACTCAAGGATAAAATAACCTTCGGCACATGGATAAATATATATATCTCTCCAAGGATTTTTCCCAGCCCACAAAATGATTTTAAGAGGAGTCTTAAAACCTTTAGAATCAAGGTCAGATCCTAATTTTTCATAACATTTTAACTACATTGAGAAGCAATATGACCACAAGCATAATATCTTCTACATCTGAAGGTGATTTTCTCATAATTTACAAATTGTCTCCAATATATATCACCAATCTTAAGAAATTTCTTCAAGATATTTCTTCAAGAGCTCCATTTCTATGGTCAATCAAAGTGGTACAAGTTTTATTGTTTGCCTAATCTACAATCCTCACAAACTTATCAAGGGCATCCCCAATAGCTATCAAACCAAAAGGTCATTAACATTCCAAAGAAAATATGGCAATCAAACCCAAATATATGCAATGCAAGAATCCTTACGTTATCAAAGAAGGAGAGCAAGGTTTTCATACACTTTCATAACCCATGGGCATAAGTGCAAAATAAATCCTCTACCCTTACCAAATTCAAACTCAAGGATAAAATAACCTTTGGCACATGGATATATATACATCTCACTCTCCAAGGATGCTTTCTAGGACATGGATATCCACTCATGAAGATCAACTATTTTGGGCCAAACATTGGGGATTTTGCAGCTAAAAATACTCCTCCGCCACACTTGAATACATTATAACTTCTAGAGAATGAGAATCTCATTTCACTACCAAATCTTTGCCAATTTTTTTAGATTTCAAATTGGAATACTTAGTGTCGTGCCCTACAACGAGGAGCACATCTTAAAAAAAAGGAGGCTTTAGTGGTTGCACCACTATTGATAGAGCAAGAAAAATATTGGTTGAATCCCAATCTGTTTTCCAACTTGGTCAAGGGGGAAGGGTCACAAGTTGAAAACTATGTCCCCACTAGGAAGCCTATATAGCCCATAGACAACGGTGGAATTTGGAGAAGGGCAAACAAGACAGAAAGAACCTTGCAAGATAAATCCTTCTTAATGCCTATGAAAGCCTCCTTCAATGGAGCCAAATCCCCTACATCACTAGTATTCCAAGACATGGCTGTGAAAGCTTCCCACTACCCACACAACCAAGGAGCTAGGATATTTATTATTAAGAGTGAAAACCCCTTCAGGCGCCAATGAATGTCTCAATCCCTTCAAAATGATGAAATCCACAAGGGAGGTAGGTCATTGAGAAGAAGCGAATTGTTTTTGCATGCCAACAAAGGGAGACATTGTAGTGGATATAAGATTTAACTTTATACTGTTATTCGATCACAATGAGAGTTTAAATTATTAAAATTATGTACAATAATTATTTCAAAATTTATTAATTATAGTAAAAAATTATATTGAAAAAAATTATGAGTAATCCTCTCAATGTGTCAACAAATTAAGTATCCCTAAATTTGTTAAATTTAAGATCAGATTAGGAGAAAGCAGATATAAGATAATTCAAACACCTCCAACTTGAAGGTGAAAAACCCAGCAATAAATGTTTCTTATTATATTTACAAGTTGTCTTTACAATAGGTTCGCTTCACTCCTTGAAGCTAGACTCAAACACTTGATAACACAACCCGATCTGAAAGTGTTGATTGATGATCACAATACAAACCACGAATTGCAGAAGATATGTTCGATCTGCTGGAGATAGTATTCAATCTGCTTGTGTGTATCCAAACTGCTATGAATGGTATTTGATCTGCTGTAGATGGATATCAAACTGCTGAAGGTAAACACGGACAGCTGTAGATGATTCGATCTGCTTCACTATGTATTCATTCGATGCTTATGGAGAGAGGGAGACAAACTATATATATATCCATACATGTGTGCATCCAACCAACACGTCTATTCCAAGCAACATGACTTATACCAAAAGTCGGCTCTACTCCAATCATCACGACTTCTCCAAGGATCGAGTTAATGCCAAATAACACGTCTTCATTAAGGGTCGGGTTTATTTGCAAACAAGACAATCTTCCCAAAGGTGGCGAACTTAACAAGTAGTTATATTTCCTTAACAAAGCGTTTTATCTATTTGCAAATATAAATGTGTAAAGTCGGCATCATATGTTTAATGAATTGGTTTATATAAAATATAAATGTCTAAGGCTGATTAGGCCAATTAGACATTTATGTAGTCTATGTCGGCCTGAAGGAATCCGACCATAGCTACATTATCATTAACAAAATTGTGCCTATTTAAGTAGAATAAATAATGTTGTTTACAAAACTAAATAGTAATACTAAACTTTAATACAATGATTGGTTGATAATTAAAATATAAATTTTATTATGTTGGAAATTGTAGATGGAAAAGATTGGTTAAGCTTCAAAAGCAACTTGTGGTATTTGGTTTCCACCTGTTGGAAAGGATGCTTCTATAAAGTGCATGTGAAAATATCTAACATTACAAGTAAATGAGAGAAAAACACATGAAGAACCACATCATTGTCTAGTAACTCTAATTTGATGGAGAGGCAATGAAATCAGAAAATGGTCAATGTGTTGTTGAACAAAGCATCCAGATGCCTGATGAAGATGCAACCAAAGTTCCAATAACTCCTCTTTATACCTGAGGGAGTAAAAGCACTCTGACTGTCTTTGGTGGGCTGCTTTATCGAGCCTATAAATTTAACATGAGATTGTCACAAGGCAAGAGCAAGATCATTAACATAAATCTCATTGACCGTAATGCATTGTGGCTCATAGAGGGTTTCCTAAGTATTGAAATACACCTCCAAACTACAAATTTAAATATCCACCTTGTCCCTGTTGATTGTATCTTCAAAATGGGCAATGGATATCTCGGTGTCCAGCTTGAAATCAGGTTGGGCAATCAAGATGGGTGACAGCACGGTGTTGGTGGCTTCTTGTTGTCCCCTAAGTTTTTGAAACAAGTTCATCATCAATTGCATGAGCTTGAGTTGAAATTCATTCTATTGCTGGTTGTTGACCATGTAATTTGCGTGCAATGAGCTGGACCATGCCAAGGTCTTCTCACACGTGAGGGTAAATTCTCTTCACTTTTTTTCTTATTTATCATGAAGAAAAAAATATTAGCGAAGCGCTCATAGGCACATGTCCCCTAAGATTTAAGAGAGTGATCTCCTATACAAGAAAAGAGACTTGAATTAGCTTTTAAAAGTACAGAGAAAAAGAAGAAAAACAGGGAAAGCAGGGAAAGCAGGAAAGCACAAGAAGCAGGTGAGAGTGGGAAAAGCATAAAACTGCTACAAGGCATAGGACATTACAGATTCGCTGAAGGTCTACAGGAAATAAATGACCTTTAAACAACAACAGTTTACAAACCACAAGAAGAAATTAGACAGCAGAGTGACAAGGATTGAAGCCTGTGGAAATACTGTCAGTTTTGATCATTTGCAATGTCTAGCAGAACCTGATACTAAGATAATCTTTCTAATTGTTTCAGCAGTATCCCTTGCTCGGTCTACAGAGAGATATAATCCAAGCAAACAAAAACATCAAGCAGCTAAGTGGACCTATTAATCCCTCACCAGAACAGGATCCAAAACCAGCATAATTAGGTCAGCCTACAAGCTGAAAACTTCTGCTCAGGGAAAAATCCATCAGCGGGACATTTATGAGAAGCAAAATCAGAACCCAATATGTCAACAGCGCCCAATTGTCAAACTTTGATACCAATTGATACATGTTGCAGAACCAAAACAAAAAGTAAAGGACACACATAAAGACAGAGATTGCCTCCAAATATGTATGTTTACACTATTCATGCATAAATAAGATATACAATGACAAGCATGTGTACTTGCTGCATAAGGTCAAGCAAAAAGTAGAAAGCAAACCTAGAAGCTTAAGGCCTATTTACATAAATATATGAGAGAGAATCTCATCATTGTAGCCACACAAACGTAGCTTATAGCATACCTTGGAGAAGAAGGATCCACACAATTCAGGAGCCCTATACCATCTTGTAGCAACATAATCCTGAAAACAAGAGAATATATGCCTTAGGTGTAAAGTCAGCATTATACTATCTTGGAAAAGTAATATTGTAATTTACTGAAAAATGCTTCCATGCATAATGCATATTCTAAAAAACAATGCTAATCAAGGACCATACCGTCCAGAAGATTGCTGTGGGTGTATCATTGAAGGCTGCTCTTGCTAAGCCAAAGTCACAAATTTTAAGTTTGCAGTCTGAATTTGCAAGGACATTCTTTGGCTTTAGATCCCGATGAAAGACATTTGCTACACAATCAATATGAAAATGGATTATAAAGTAGTTTAGAAACAAATTAATTCTGGTCACCACATTTGTGGAAAATGTTATTTGGATCCAGAATAACAGAATCTACATCATAATCATGTTTTTGTACAGGATTGTGAATGGCAGTACTAAAACAACCAGATAACACCTGAATTTTAAAATGTATGGATGACAATAGAAGTCCAAGATTAAAAGCTCACATACATATATTTCAAATAGTTAAAGGCACATAAAGTAGAAACAATCATGCTACTGTGGATGACTTTTGATGTTAGATACACCCCATCAGTTATCTAATTAAAATTTTAATCAAATCAAAGTCAAGAAATGGATGAAGATACCAGGTTAATATAACCTTACCAGTGCATGTTACGCTTTAATTAGCCTTTGAACACACAGGTTTCAGTTGCAAGCTCGATCAGATTGCTAAAAAACAAAGTCAGGTACAAATCTATGAACTCACTGAGGAATTTATATTTGCATTTGTCTCTCAAGAAAACACAGAGAAACAAAGTTGATGTGGAACGCACATATGAACTTTGGATTGGGTGCATAACTTTTAAGAAAGAACAAACTGACTGGCAAACTAATGGGGAATAGGTATAAAACTTTATAAGACATTGATACAAAACACAATATTTGTTCTGAGAAGAAATTCAGTATGTACAGACAAAATCGAATGAGGACAACTGAATTTAATAGATCCTATGTATAAACTTTTCCCTGGACCTTATCAACTTTAACTGCTCAGTGACAAATGGATGATATAATTACCTGTGTGAATGTATTTCAAAGCTCGAAGAAGCTGGTATAAGAAAAATTGATAATGTTCTAGTGTCAAGTCATCATTGGCCTTTATAACTTGGTGTAAGTCGGACTCCATAAGTTCAAATACTACATAAATATCTTTGAATTCCCTTCTAGAGGGTGGTAACATAATGTGCTTGATTTCCACAATATCAGGATGTCGTAAAAGCCTGAGAAGTTTTATCTCGCGAAGGATTCGAGTTGCATCAGACACATGCTCAAAAATGTCATTTATTTTCTTTATTGCCACTTTCTCCCCAGTATGAGTATCGATTGCAGAGCAGACAACACCATAGCTTCCTTTTCCTATGACTTCCTGTATTTTATAACGATTAGCTTCCCCATATTCTGTGAAAAAATCCGCTTCAACGGCAGTCTGCATCAGAATCATAACATATCAATCAGTTCAAAATCTTCCACTTCATTTGTAAGCTGAAGGGAGAAAAAACAGAAAAAGGTTAAAGAGCTTAGCAGTAAAACTAAAAAGTTAATGGGGTAAAACAAAGAATGAAAATTGTACACCGCTATTTTAATCAGAATATGTCATTTAGTAAGGAATCTCAAAAAAGTTAAAAACAAATATGATCAATATTGCTAACAAAAAAATGATGAAACAATTGTTGAACATTCATGTGGCTTACACAATAAGACTAAACTCATACTGCAATTTTCTGTTGAAAAAGAACATAACCCACAACTTAAAATATTTATCATATGTGGCAGGCAAATAATCCCTGCATTTACTCAATAATTTATTCCAGTAAGCCAGATGGGGTTCAAATGGAAGATAGCCAAGTACTGAAGAAATAGATTTAAATCATCCCATGTTCCCAAATAGCTTAGGTTTTCTTAAAAAGGATTCATCATACTAATTTGTTTAAACTTTACCCACGTCAACATATATTTTTACTTTATTTTCCATTTATTGTATACAATCACACATGTAAATAGGATAAAGTTCATACTCATTTTCAGTTTTCCAAGTTCTCTAAATTAGATCAGTTATTTCACTTTAACCTCATTTGTGAATTTGCATATACTGTGTCTTTATTTAACATATGTCAATTTATTGTTTTATGTTTTATCTTCAAGATTTATTCATATCTTCCAACAGGGTTTTCTGTTTATACTAGACATTTGTGTCTAATTCTAAAACTCAAATACAAAAGGATAAGAAAAAGATCATAGCTTTCATTTTTGCAAAGGATGCAATCTCTAGTTCTTCAGACATCATATTGCTAAGAATATTTTTATGCATATTGTAGACACTGAAATCTTTCCAACACTAATTTCATACAATCACCTCCATCTCAATGCCTAACAACATCTATTCATTAAAACAGTTCATCTCACATTAATTAACCCACAAAATAATCCTCACTCCGCTTTATTAAAATTAAATTGATTAAATAATCTTTATTATTTAATTAATTTAAGTAATTCATTTTCCTCAGAAATATTGACAACTAATTTAATAAATCATGATAAATCAAACAAAATAAATCAATCGATTAACTGATTGATCAAAAGGGTTAATAAATCAAATTAGTTAAATGTTTGAGAAAAATAAGTAAATAAAATCCATCAAATCATTAAATTAGTTAATTGACTAATAATGGTAATCATTTATCCTCATCCACTCCACCTTTCATGGGATAAGCTCTCAATCTGAGATCAAATCCTAGCCATTGATCCATAATCCTCAAAGCCCTATAAATTGAGATTAAATCCTTCATTTTACACAATCAAGATCCCAGTTTGAGCAAACAGATGTTGCTGAAACAAGCAACAAACATACATTAAAATCAAGAGCATATTCATATCGCTCTAGCGGAGGTTGTGAGTTGACTTGGAATAAGTAGTTATAAAATCTTTGTTTGTTAATTATTTGTCTTGTTCTGATTTTGCATCCTCACGTTGGCACACCCAGTGGGACTTTATTCTGAGCTGGGACTCTATTCCAAGCTGATCTTTCGTTTGTAGGATGGAATTTTTAGGTTCAAAGCATTTTCCAGAAGGTGGAGATTTTAGGCTTTTTAATCCTTTGTGCTACTGATATTCGAAGTTTGATTCACATTTAGGATTGAATTTACTCGAGTTTAAAGGTTTGAAAGCAAAAGTTTCAGAGTAATTAAAGGCACTAAACTTTTATTTCCTTTAACCCTCCTTTTTAAACTCCTAACTTTTTGATCAGCTTACTCAATAGGATCAGCCTCTACTGTAGCGTCTACATCAGATGTTTGTAATGGTTCCTAGCTTCTTTCCGGTTTGAAGTGTGGTTTGTTTTCTTCCAACAAGGTAGATAGACATTTATGTGTTTGTCACTAATATCTTGGAGTTCAGCTGTACACAGCTAAGTGAGATTTCAAACAATAAATAACAAATGGCATTTTGAACTCTTAGCTCACATTTTTATTTCATTCTTCTTCTTTTTTGCTTTATATTTCAGGCTTTTCACTTATTTCCAAATTTATATGACACATTTTGATAGACTAATCATGTTTTCTTATTGCTTTCTGTAATGTCTCATTTTCTGATCCATTCCAACATTCTTGGAAACTCCAACTTTCTTGGAAAGTGTCATCTTTTTTGGAAAGAAATTTGAATTGTAGCAACAAGTTCCTAGAGCCAAGACGAGCACAACAGTACTTTTCATGTGTGAATCCAACATTTTGGCAGCACTCCAAACTTCTCGAAGAAGTCCATCATCCTTAAATAACGCCAACTTTCTCTGGATTAAAGTCCTATGCACTTAAGGAGCTGGTGGAATTATCAAGACAATTTAATAGGCTTATTTTATTTATTTTTTTGAGACCTTGGAAGATTTAAAAGGGAAAAATTAATTAAATATTAAAATTGTTGAAAAAGAAAAATTAAATGACAGCTCATTTTTTATTATTTGAAAAGGTGTTTTAAGTGTACAAATAAAGTGTCACTAGGCTCAAGGTGCTGAAAAGTATTCATGAGGACACTTTATATTGTTTTATCAAGGAAAATCACCTTTTTCCAAAAAAAGCAATGAAAAAGCAAAAAACATTTTTTAGAAAAGCAATGGAAAAACAAAAAATACATTTTTTGAAAAAGCAATGAAAAAGTATGAAAGCACTTATTCAAAAAAAGGCAATGAAAAAGAAAAAAACAATTCTTTCCTAAAATAACTCTAAAAAGGTTATGAAAGGAGGTTGGGTCTTGAGAATAAGGGTTACTGCTTATTCATTTCATTTGCTCTGGTGAAAAAACATGAGTTATCCCTATTTGCCTAAGAACGAAAACCCTTTGGTGAATCCAATTTTGGAGAGGAATACTCTTTCCAATTTGGATGAAATCACCATTGTGCTAAATGTTAAGTCTTTCCAATTTGTTGTTGATAATGAATATTTGTTGTGTGTTTTAAGAGATTTTGGTATGCAAGTTTCATTGGTGTTTACTGTCCTAAGTCTGGTTTGAATTTAGGAGTAACTTTCATGTTATGTTTTTGGCTACAGCAATAATTACAATCATTTCAAAGAGATTTTTGTCTTCATATTGGGTTGTACAGCAGTGTGGTTATCCTACAGTTAAATAGTTGTTATACAGTGATTTGGGGTATTAAGTATGGTGGATTGAAGGCATTTTTCAGACCCAAACAGTCCAATATCACAGTTATGAGTAATGTTCAATGAATGTGGAAGTCTACAATCAAAATTCTACATCATCCTTCTGCCCTCTTTGGTAATGCACTTTAGTTGATTGAAGGCATTTTTCAGACCCAAAAAGTCCAATATCACAGTTATGAGTAATGTTCAATGAATGTGGAAGTCTACAATCAAAATTCTACATCATCCTTCTGCCCTCTTTGGTAATGCACTTTAGTTTATTGAGTCCACATGAATGGTATAACATCAACCTATGATTTTATGAGTTAACTTATGTATATGCAGAAATCTATTCATTACTTTGAATAACATAATTAGTGTGTGCAACTAGTTTCTCTTATCAATATCATTCTCAATTGTACCTAGTGCATTCCATGCTCATATTATTGTAACTTTGGATAGTAGTACCACAAGGGTTGTGCATTTCATGATCAATATATTGTAAAACCAAATGGTATACCACCAATTAATGCATTTATCATTGAAAATCTTGGTCAATTATTGCTAAACCCCTCTGCTTTTCAAGCCCATTTTGGCATTGATTGGATCCACATGTAATCAGCCATTTTTGCTTGATCATATTCCGTTGTAATCTGCCTATAGCTTTGCATTCTCTACACATGCTTGTCCGCCAAAGCGGTGTTGATTTGGGTCAGCTTTGCCACCTACATGCTTTGGTTTTCTTGCCATCCTTACATTTCAGCAATGCATTCATCTTGATAGAGTGTGTGTTGTGCAAACACCATATGCTCTCACCTTGCCCACACTAAGAACTTCGTGATTAGAAAATGCAGACTTGTATTTGCATTTTCTATATTGAAAAATTAAAAAAAATTGGTGTGGCATTACTACACATTTAGATTCCATTAAGGCGTTTTAATCAAAAATTCACATTTTTTTCTTGTTAGGGTATTCCCAAGGGCATTTCGATGAATTGCTATGCATTTTTCCTTAAACATCATTCTTTTGAGGCATTATGATGAATTTTCTGCTCATCATGCTCATTTCACAATTGTTTCAGGGATTTTGGCTCATATCTACAAGTTTTGTTAGTCTTCAAGTTTTCCTACAGCATTTTACTCAGTATTTCGCATTTTTTACCATTCCTAATCAAAACACTTTAATGGATGTTTATACATGATCCAAAGCTTCCATCTAAGCATAGGTGTTAAGGCATGAATGTTTTTCTCTGTTCATGAAATGCATCTTGTATAATCTGATTCATATCACTTTATCCATAGCCTTTAAGTATAAGAATATGACATTGACTAAAAACTGAACCATCTCCCAAGTTATCATTTTGTATGTAATTTTCATTGCTTTTGCTTATTAGTGCATGCTGAACTATTGATGTAGTTTCTTCTGAATCTATAGTTATTTTATTCACCATCCCAAAACATTCAGCCTCTTGAGTCAATAACCTATCAAAATTGTTTGTCCAATATGGTAGAGAATTCAAACTCTATATGCCGAAAGTTTAGTTCAAGTTGTTTTATGTATCATGCATGTTGACTATCTCCTTGTCCATTGTGAATTTTGTTTTAGTTATTTATTGCTGAATCTAATGTGGCAAACCTTTAAAAAATTAAAAATTAAAAAGTTTAAAATTTTGAAAATTGGACAAACTAAAAAAAATTGTCTAACATTTCACTTTTTTTTATTTGAGCTCGTCATGTTTTGTGCAAGTCCTTTTCTTTTTCCTTTTTGTAAGTAGAATTTGAAGACTTTTTCATAAGAATACTGACAATTTTCATCTACAAGATGGAGTTTGAAGAATCCCTTTTTGCAAACTACTAACAATCTTTGTGCAGGTTCAATAGTCAAACACATAAATTTCAAAGAATATTGACAATTTTCATCTACAAGATGGAGTTTGAAGAATCCCTTTTTGCAAACTACTAACAATCTTTGTGCCGGTTCAATAGTCAAACACATAAATTTCAAACCAAAATCTCATTTTTTTTTGGTTAATTTAGAACGAATCTTTCACACTTTATTTTGGTGCTCCAGTTGAACATATTTGTTGTGTTTTCTTTGGCTAGATTAGTGTGCTTTTTTAGTGATTGGATTCATGTATGCTCTCCTCTTGTTCTTTTTAGGTGATCTTGAGGATCAAATGTGATCTAATTCACTCTTTTTTAAATTTTTTAATTTTTAGCCAGCCAATACTAGGATTTCATGACCTAATAGAACAACCCAGACCCTCATGTTTTGGCAGGGTATATAAATTTTGGGAAGAATCAAAAGACTCGCCCAATGGAAGGGAGATTTGTCATTCTGGACTAAGCAATTGAGTTCTTGCCAGTATTATCACTATGGTTGTGTAGACTATCATTACATCATCATTTGATTCTCCATTCCAATGGGTGTCATACAATGATGAATATCCATGTTGCTTCTTCCCTCACAGCCTAGGGGGACAAGTTAAAACAAATTTTGTACAATGTCAAGCATGAACAAATGATGCTCAATCTCTGCAATGCAAAACAAAAGTATGACAAGGTTTTTTCTACTTTCCTTGAATGATGTCAAAGCCTAGCTACTAGGTTTACGTGTCCTATACCTCAAAAGCACCTTGTGTATGTTTTTTGTTATGAGACTTAATGCTGAAATGGCCTTGCATTTGCACATCAAAAGCAACTTGTGCATGTTTTTGTTATGAACCTTAATGCTGAAATGGCCTTCCATTTGCAAATCCACTTTATGTCTACCTTTGATGAGATCATCAAAAAGGGTGTTCAAATTGAGAAGGCATTACTCGCTAAGGGTTCAATCAAAATTTTCACCAAAGATTACAACCACCAAAGTGAAAAGCCCAAAACCTCAAAAGTTTTCCCTTAGTGATGCCTTCACCAGAAAACCTCACAAGGGCAAATTGTAGTCTAGCAGACAATTAATTACTTAGCTTGCAAACAAGTGTCAACCATTCACTCATCTTCTCAAAAAGCATATAAAAAATTCAATTGGGGATTTGTGTGAAAAATCTTTTGATAGCATTAGACAATAACTTGCCAACCGACCAATGCTTATATGACCTAAAGTTGATCGACCACTACTCCTATATGTTGACGTGGCTAAGTCGCATTGCTACAACTCTATCCGGCCAACGCAGAATAAAATAATCTCACCGAGTATCCTATCCTCTCTTGTATAAGGAAGCCCTAATGCTATTTGGTTTGATCATGTGGGGACAACCTCAAGGTTCCAAATGTCAGTTCTTGACTGCGGGATAACTCAACAGTCGATGTGTTTTGCTGGGAGTACAAGGGGACTTACGTTTTACAACAAGTTGGTCTGCTGCGATTCTCGAACTGGGAAATAAAAGAAAAAGAGAAGGGTTAAGAGACCTAAGATTAGCCAAGCTGGTATGCGGGTAGACAAATTCAACATAAACAATCCCTGATTGGCCAGAATAGCTCACAACCTCGCAGGAACGGTGCAATCATCAAGGGGACTTGGAAGATTTTCAGACTGCAGGAGCATGGCTAAGCACCCAATTCTAGCGCAGCTCAGACAGACACCTATAATTGAACTAAGCACAATTTAAAGGCTCAAGCTAACCATACACAAGGATACACAATCAGCATATCCTCAATGGTATGAGCCTAAATCCATCAGATACCTGCACACCCAAAAAAGAAAGATCTATCTAAATTGCTGAAGGAAACCATGCAAACAGAAGAATACAAAGACAATAAACACCATATTTCAATGTTCATATATTTGCTTCAGCTTCCATTTCAACAATTTCTGCAACATCTCTATGCTACTACTAAAATTTAACCATCTACAAAACACTAACCTATTCTAACTGAAATCTAGCAGCCTAACTGCATAAAAATCTAACAATAATCTAACTAGAGTCTAACCCTATACAAAAGAAAGGCCTCTGCCTTTTATAGATTTTACAATTCGAACCACTGGCCAGGATGGACTACATCCAAGGGTTGCAATCTGCCTTCCAGAAGTTGGCAGCTTTAACCCATGCCCACTCAATTCTCAGCTATCCACCCAACCACTATCTCAAGTTCTCAACTACCTATCATTGTTTGGCTTCAATTTGGGTCTATCCGGTAGTTGGAAATAACTGATCTGTGTTCCACTTTGAATTTATTAGGTAGGGCCCTGTTGATGTGTATTTTGTACACAATCAAACACAGAATAAAATACCCAAGGGTACCTTATCCTCTCTTGAATAAAGCCTCTGACTGCTGAAGATGTCGCGAAAAGGATCAATCGGGATGACTTCAAGGTTCTTGTATGTAGGGTCTCTACGTGTGGATAAGCTATCTGTGGTATGATGTTATTTGCTGGAATCACAAGGGGACTTACATTTGATGACTGAACTTCCTGATTTGCTTTGAATATTGCTGGAACACAGGATTTTACTAGCTTTGACTTGAAAAAGGAAAAAAGATGAGGGCGAGGAAAGAATCTAATCCTAATACTAAGGAATGTAGGAGCAATGATTGATCTTTGATGAAATTCTAACTAAATCTTGTTTTGACATCCCAGGACCATCTCCACAAGGTTAGTGCGATCTTCGAAGGAAAGCTTTATGATGTTCAAATCATCACTGCAGGCATAGACACCATCAGGTTGATGCATATCAATGAAGAAGCGACAATTGAAGTTAAGCTTAAGCTGAATGATTCCAGTTGACTACACAAGGCAAGTCTGCAATCAACAAACTGCTAGTAGTATGGATATACGAATTCCACCATCAATCAAGCACATTTCTTCCACTCATCTAATAACATGAAATCAAATACGAGAAGTATAGAGACCATGCAAATTGTCGAATCGACCCATAAATTTCACCATTTCTTCAATGAAGTTACAAGTCTTTTACAACAACATCTTGGCAACAATCTTTGCCTTCTCTCTCTACTCTACTCTAATTGCTATTCTAATCACCTTCTAACTACTCTCTATTCACTAACTCCTTTCTATTGCTTTCTAACTATATTCTAACTGCTGCCTTTACAAAATGAAATGC
Organism: Cryptomeria japonica; assembly: GCF_030272615.1. Lineage (NCBI taxonomy): Eukaryota > Viridiplantae > Streptophyta > Pinopsida > Cupressales > Cupressaceae > Cryptomeria > Cryptomeria japonica. The sequence goes on along the minus strand of NC_081410.1, from coordinate 477,523,831 downwards.
CAGGGCTTATAGAGTGCCCTCAATACAATTCGATGGCTTAGATCAATTCAAGATCAATGGCCAAGATTCAACAATGAAAACCCTAATTAGGGTTTGTTACAACCATTACATAACATTTAATGCTTGACCAATGATAAAATTGTATTGCTTGGACACATGTCCTCTCTAGAAAATTCCACCAATGGATAGCTGGGGTAGGTACATCGGAGTTTGTGCCACCTTCCATGAGTTAGGTACATTGAATCTGAAAATGTTGAGGTGGACCACACTGACTGGAGAAGTGATGACTAGGATGCCACCTCGTCTGACACTTGTAACTTAGTAAATATTCAACTTGATGTTGTTGAGAAGCTAGCTTTAATTAATTCATCTGGAACTATCTGCTTCTTCAACGAACCCTTGTTCTAACTTCTTGTGTCCTTGATGTGCAGGATGATTGATGTACCTCGCCTAGGAATACTGGATTGGAGAAGTCGCCCTTGATGACGTTAGTCCAAAGAAGGCCGTCCTTGTCGATGCTAGGCTGGAGGAGGTCGCCCTTGTCCTTGCTTGATCGTCCTTGATGAGAACCTGCCGACTTGTAGATCCTCCGGGCTTTGGAGTCGCCATCTTGATACCTACACAACATTTCAAAATTAGTAATATATCTTGAAATCTAAAAATTAAACTTTAAAAGGAAGACTCAAGATTTTAATTAGGAAACTTCATGATAAATCTTGAGTTATCATTTCCTAATTAACTACGCAATTTTCAAAACTTGAAGTTCAAAATTCAAAATTTCAACATTGGGACTAGGATGATCTCGCCATACCTCCACTTGAGAATTAATTCTAAAAAATGATGCAAAAATAAGGTGAATTTGCTAGGCAAAAGGTAGATCAAGACTCCCTTTAGCAAAATGCGCCTCCTTTAGCTTCGAAAAGAACTCCACCTTCCTCTTCAAAAATCTGGAAATTCGTCTTCAAATACCTTCAAAACATCTGGAATTTATCCTCCAATCTAGCAAGAAATTCTCCTCTCCAATAGCTTTCAAGATGAATTTCGCCCTCTACTAGCTTCTCCACACTTAGTAGAAATTCGCTCCACTCCTCTGGATTTCGCTCCTCAAATTGCTCTCCAATTTCACACTTGAAAGGATGATTGAATGATTTGAATTGTGAAACAACACCTCCAATATATAGAGCGCTCACCTTCTACATCTCTCCATAGGCCGACTTGGCAAAATAGGCCAAAAAATAAATAAATTTGCAAAAACAAGAGGCCAACCTAATAAAATAATAAAACATGATACCTCAAGCGCCCCATTTTCAATTTTAATTTAATAAAAATTAATTTTAAATGCCTTCACAATAAAAGTTCGATTTTTTTAAGGCCTAAAATCAATTTATTAAATGCCAATTTAATTTAATTTTTTCAAATATTTCGAAGTTGATGATTTTGGCATTTCATGCGATTTGGAGGATATTAACGCCCAAGTAGAAAATAGTAAATGCCAATAACTTCGCTCTGGTCCCTTGGAGAGGGACAGGAGCGCCTTTTCACTTTTGTCCTCAATCCTTCATTTTTTAATTGCCAATTCACGTTGTGGGGCTAGCAATGATCCCTTTCGTCCCTTCAGTGCATGTTCAACTCATTTTTTTCAAGGCAAAATTGATGTTCTAGAGATTTTCGCCCTGGTCCTTCAGTGAGGGACAGGAGCGCCTTTTGCATTTGGCCTAGGATCATCAAGTTTTTGGAGTCAAACCTATGTTCATCATGATTTAGAAGACCTTTCCAATCTTGCTCAACTTTGCCTTAGCATAATCTCGGAGGGAAATTGTTGATTTTATAAAAATCGCCCTGGTCCTTTAGTGAGGGACAAGAGCGCCTTTTGCATCCATTGCGCAAATTCTTGATCATATCAACCTCAAGGCATTTTAAACATCATTTCAAATTCGCGCCTTGGCTTAGATTTGTCCAAACTTGGCGAGAAGGACTGGATATTAGGTTTTTCGCCCTGGTCCCTTGGAGAGGGACAGGAGCGATTTTGCAAATCCAAGCTTATCTGTCCTTTGTTAGCCTTCCAAATTATATTCAATGGATAAATCATGTTTTCCTTGGTCTCTTCAAATCATAAAATTGTCTTGATCCTGCAAGAACAGTGCAAATTTGAAATTCAAGCTCCGGTCCTTCAGTGAGGGACAGGAGCGAATTTTGTCTTCTAGGCCAAAATGCTTCACTTTTCACCATGAAATGTCTTGGCTAAGGAAGATATCATCTTGTTACACGCCATGAATAAGAGTTCAAGTCTAAGAAAGGTCTAAAAATGTGTATATAAAGAAAATCGCTCTGGTCCCTTGGTGAGGGACAGGAGCGCTTTTACCTTTGTAGACAAAAACTCCATCATTTCATTGTCTTTGATCAAGTCTAGATGCTCTATCATGCTCATTTCGTCCTTCACCATGCCTTTGATGTTTCAATCTGACCAAACAAGGCCAGGAATGACTCAAATAAGCCCCTTTCGCCCTGGTCCCTTGGTGAGGGACAGGAGCGCTTTGCCTTGGTCCCTTGGAGAGGGATAGGAGCGAAATTCGCTCTGGATCCTCAGTGAAGGACAGGAGCGAAATTTGACTTTTTGAACTCTCTATCAGGATAATTTTTATGGAATATAACATTTAAGTATAAGAAACTTATACTTTAAGTTATATTCCATATATACTTTCAGGATGTTTGAGAGTGGTTTCAGACCTCCAGGAGTTATATTGCAAAATCTAGTTTTTTTGAGGTTTTTCAGTTTCCAAACTTAGTCAAATTTCAGGATCAGGACATTCCAGACTTAGACAAATTTGAGGATCAGGACTTTCAAACTTAGCCAAATTTTCAGGATCAGGACTTCACTCCAGCAGGACCTGCTATCCTATTGATCTCCCCGACAGCACTCAAAAATGCAAAAGCCAACTGACAAAACCCTAAAAGACCTAAAAAAAAAAACCCTAAAAAGCAAAAAACAGGGGTCCCCATTTGCAATGGGGCGATGTGTGAAAACGTCACAACAGGCCCATAGGCAGTTCTTTTACAATAAACAACTTCAATTTTCAAAAACTAAATTTCTGGAATATCTTTTAGCTGTGCATTTCTGAGAATGCATACTTGCTGCAATCTGAATGTTCTTCGGTCTTTGGTCTCGGTGGTGGACTTCAACTTGAGGTCCGACGGCATGCTTCCCAATGTCTGGTTCCGAACTCACGCTCCTACATCCTCTTCTCCAGCTTCTAGCGCTTGGCTTTGATCTTGTGTTAAGTCGTCACTCTATCTCCTTGGCGTTTCAAGCTTTCTCCTGATTCATTCCGATGACGTCCTACAAACAATCAATTTCACTTTAATAAATCAATTTGAAAAATTAATTAAATTAATTTAACAAACATTAAATTTTACGCGATGTCAAGCTTCGTCTCGGTGGAGTTTGGGCTTGAGAAGGTCTTTGTGAAATGTATTTTTTAAATGCTTCTCGTGAAATTTGGGCCTTCGTCTTGATTCGCTCTCCAACTTAGACAAAATTCAGGCCTGAGAGGTAAACTGCGAGATGTTTCTAAATTTATAAAATGTCTTCGCCTTCACTTTCGGCCAACTACTCCATTTTGAGAGATTTTCGCCAAAACCACCCTTTGCAAGAAATTCAGGCCTTTGGAAGGAATTGCGCGATTTAGAACTTCTATTGTTTGCCCTCTACAAAATGATTAAAATCACCGACTTTCTTATACGCCTATGCTGAGTCCACGTTAGGAAAGAACTCGGTCAAAATTGGAAGATGGTGCGATTTATATTTTGAAAGAACTTTGGCTATTTCGCCCTTCTTTCGCGATCTTGAATTTAACCTTTTAAAAGTTAAAATGCCCCTCTAAAATGAAATTCGGACTCTTGGGCGAATTGAAACCATTTTGCCACTTTTCGGCTTACAAGCTGATTTTGGGAGATTTGGCCAACTTCGGCCAGAATGGTCAAAATGCGAAATTTGTGTTGGAGAGCGATTTTACAAACTTTTGTTGCTTGCTTCCTTTTCGGCCTAAAACAATGTTATGTGAGTTTTAGCCGTTCTCCATCTATTTCGGCTTATGAGCCCATTTTGTGCGATTTTATACTTATTGATTTTCAGCCTAAAATGGGAAATAATGCAGTTTTGAATGTGGAGTTTTGATTTTCGGCCTAGAAAGAGTGTTTGTGCAATTTTCAAACTTGGTTCAAATGCCCTTTAACAATTTGGTTTTCGGCCTCCAAGGAGATTTCGCACGATTTCAATGTTTGAATGCCCTTTCTAAATATCGGGTCTCCAGACCGAAATGTGAGATTTCATTGTTTTCCAACTTCAGCCTTAATGGGGTCCTTTGCACAATTTCTTCTTTCTTTAAGATTTTCGGGCAAATGAGTGTTATTTGCGCGATTTTAGACTTAAGGAGTTTTTGACTTCTAATTTCGGCTCAGAAAGCCTATTTGCACGATTTTGGAGTTCAACTTTTCGAGTGATTTGGTGGTATTGCACGACTTAGGGTTTATTGTAAACGACTAGCTCTTCATTTGCAAACTTCGGGCGAAATGATTAAAATGTGCGATTTTAACCATTTTGGCATTTTCGGCCTTTAGAACCTTTGTTTCGTTCTCACCTGCAAATTCGGCAATATCGGTTGTTTTGCACAATTTCTTGTTTTAAGAAGTTCGGCCAAATGAGAAGTTTTGTGCAAATTTAAACTCCTTTGTTCATTTTCGACTTATCTGAGAGTTTTTTTATCTTCGAAATTTGGCCTTCAAATGCGATTTGAGAGTTGTTTGGGTGACATTGTCGATTAAAAGAAGCCTTTTGTGCGAATATGACCAGTGAACAATTTTCGGCTAATGGGCTGAATTCGCAATTTTTAGGGAATGGAGAAGGAAAGGGGGGTATTTTCACAGCTTTGAGAGGCATTTTGAAATTTTGCCCCTCTAAAATGAAATTTCGCATTTTGGCCTTCCAAGCCGAATTCAGGAGCTTTGGCTATGTGAGGCGAGATGCAAACTTCGCCTTCATTACAAAGTTGCAGGGTTTGCTTTTATGCCCAAACTCAGGCTCTTAAACAATTTGGAAAACTCAGGCCTTCTTCCCTTTTGCAAAGTTGGGGCTATCAGAAGATTGCTTTGGGCAAACTCGGGATTTTTGGTGGCTTTGAAAGCCTGAACCTCTCAACGACCCTCTCTCTCTCTCTTACGGGCAGACGACACAAAAACGGGGGTCCCCTATCAACGACGAGGTGTGCAATGCAAAGCACAACACTATATATCAGGGCACTCTTTGCACAACATGATGAACAGGGTAAGCAATGTGCCATGTACTATCTTAGCCAAACTCTAGTTGGCCATGAATGTCAATACACCCCACTGAAAGGGTTTGTCTAGATATGGTATTTGCTTCACAAAAATTCAAACACTACATGCTCTCACATTCTACTCAGTTCATTTCAAAAGATCAATCCTCTAAAATATCTTCTCTCTAAAACACCATTAACAAGTCGTATGGCAAAATGGATGGTACTCCTAAGTGAATTTGAAATTGACTATGTTTACCAAAAAGCAATCAAAAGGGCATATCATCACCAACCAATTAGCAATAGCAAGGAGGGGCTGCTATTTTAATTCTAAATTGCTCTAGCTAGAATGTCAAAGGGTTGGAAACCCTTAACAAGAAATGTATCCTTAGGTACTTGACGAGAAATGTATCCTTAGGTCCTATTGTACTAAGTTGAATCTTCTTTATCTACAAGATACTAAAGCTGTTGGTTTCTATCTAGAATCTATATTGAATTTTCTCTAGAAAGGATCCAAGTTTTTCTCTGCTTGGCATGGTTAAAGGCAAAGGAGGGGCTGTTATTTTAATTAAGGTTAAATGGGATTCCCTAGTTGTTGATAGTGGTTCTTCTCCTTGTAACAAGGTGGTTTGGGTGATTACTGATAAGGAGGGCAATAGATTTGGGATATGATCAATTTGTGCCTCGAATGTCTATATGAAAGCGCATAATATTGGCAAACCTAACAAAGTTGAGAAGTTGAATGTGGTTAATAATCCAAATTGTGAACCAATGGTTAAAGATTTAAATCCGAATGACATGGCTCACCCAGCTCTTGGTAACATTGAAGTTGATACATACAAGAACAGCCGCTGTCATGCCCCACCAATCTGAAAGCAATCGCAGCCCTTTTTATACCAAACTCAGGCAAAGGATATATTCCAGCATTCTATATAGGGGGCCAAACTAGGGTTAAGATTACATTTATCAGCAAACAGAGGCCGACTGAAAATTAAGGAATATAATTAATAAAAATGGACCGACTTGGAACTAAACAAAGTCAACTTTTTGGCATGTAATTTATTTTAAGCCAAGCAGAGCTTGTGTTGAGAGGAGGTGCATCCCTTTGAAAGGGTGGGATGTTAATAAGGTTGTGACTATCCACTCCATCATGAGGGATATAAAGAGAGATCAATTCAATTTTGTAAAGGGGATCAGAAAAGAAAAAAAGAGAAATATATGGGCCATTAAAAGAAGATGTAGGAGCAAAAACCTAAATCAGGATTACAAGAAAGAATTAATAATTAATTAACAACTCTCTATACCTGGCCGACCTGCACTTGAAGTAAGGCAACCATTAGGTGAAAGGGCACATTGTATAGTATAAAAGAAAAGTCTTTGAGGATCATCAAAGGAGGAAAAAAATAAGAGATCCTTTCAATCAGAACAGACTTGAGGATCAGACCGTAAGAATAGGAAGTAGAATCAGATCACATTAAATAGAAGCAGAAATAGCAGATGGAATAAATCAGAAACCCCTATGTACAGATACATATAACCTGCAAGGAAGATCAAATCAGAAAAGGCATCGAAGGACATCGGCAGTTTTTAATATAGAAATCAACCAGATCTGAACCGTATTAATCAACAGTCAGTGATACCCTTATATATACCTGATGATTACAGCAATATACTAATATATCTATGCATTTAACACCATGTATATTTGAAATGAGTAGTAATATGATTTCAAATAAGCAACAACCAATCAAGACAAGGTGAGTGAGAAAATACAAGGAGGGGAAACAGCTATGAGGTCCTCTTTTAAGCACACCACCTCATGGTGGCGACTAATAGTCCCATGAGGCCAAGGGGGTGCAAGGAGTGCCCCGCCCTTGAGCTTAGAAAGGAAGGATGTTCCAGACACCCTATTGTAGTTTCTCCCAAACCTCTACCATGGTTGACTATTGGATTAGGGAATCCCAATCTTAGTGAGGAGAATAATGGTGGCAAGAAGAGGGGGAACAAGCATAGGATTCCTCACTAGGTACACCCTCTCATATAGATGGCAAAGGGCCACATGAGGCCAAGATGGTGGTATACCCGCTCTTGGGCCTTGGGTAGAGGATGGTGTAAAATTCTTGACTAGGACTGATTGTAAATAAATGTGTAAACTGTAAATTTCCTGTCTAGGACTGAGCATAGATAAATGTGTATTTCCAGATTTGCAGAGAAATGGCATTGAATTTAATTGATTGATTATGACTTTCATTCAATAGTAAAATTCATGCATTCCAGAATTAACCTTCAAGCTTACTAACCAACATTGCATTAATTTAGCAGTCATTTTTACACATATTCAATATTGTATGATTAATGTTTTCAAGGTGCACCTGTAATGCGCAGTAGTGTAGTGCCAAACTCATTGCTGTGGTCTTCCAACGTTATCGTGGTAGGCAGCGTGAAGACTCTTGTGATGCCAATGTGTTGTTGTTATCGTGGTGGGCAGCGTGAAGACTCCTGTGATGCCAATGTGTTGTTGTTATAGTGGTAGGCAACGTGAAGACTCTTGTGATGCCAAAGTGTTGTTGTTATCCCTCTTGAACTTCGTCTTCACTGATCCTTTATGGTATAGTCAACAAACACGGGTCTGGTCACTTCACGCGATTTTTATCATTTCCAGATATCGGTCTTTTGCCACGGGTTCGTATTGTACTTGTGTCTTCACTCTGCGATCGGAAGGTACCCCGTCATTGCACTCGGGAGTCACACCAGCATTGCGCTCCGTCACACCAGCACTGTGCTCCGACTTATACCCAATATAGCGCCCGGTAATAATACCCGCCCTACATTCTGAAATTCACTATGCTCGGAAATACATATCCCATAATGATCATAAAGTTTATGCATAAATTTTGGGACTCACAAAGCAGTAATTCACGATGTACACCAGCTAGACTCCATCCTACTATTTTACGCCTCACGTCTCCTCCAATAGGTCAGATTATCCTGACGAAAGGGGAATTGTTCCAATTCAAAATCTGTCACTCATGAATATAATTCTTTTTTCCAGCTTCCGCCATGCCCTTTTATTCACCGTCGAAGTAGTTTTCTAAACTACTTTTATTCATTAAGACTTAACAATCTTAATTATTTATATTAATCTTCCAATTAGAATATTAATATAAAAAATTAATTAATATTATGTTATTATTATGTTATTTTCTTAATTTATTCATTTGGGGACATTACAGTCTCCCCTGCCCAATGTTGCTTGCCCACAAGCAACTGCAATCCAGGATATTGAAGAACTTGCTCATTTTCCCAAGTAGCATCATCCAATGGTAAATTCTGCCATTTAATGAGATATTCCCTGATTGTCCTATTCCGCAAATGCCTGTCTCGAGTGTCCAGAATCACTTCGGGTATCATTTCTAATTTGCCTTCTTCATTCAGTGGTGGGAGGTTCTCTGATACTGTCACCTGCTGACCCAGAGCCTTTTTGAGACATGATACATGGAATACATTATGTATTCTGCTTCCTTCAGGTAAATTCAATTCATATGCTATTGCGCCAACTTTCCGAATCACCAGGTATGGCCCATAAAATCGATGCTTCATTTTTTCGGCCCCGCTCCGCTTGAGAGATGACTGCCTACAGGGTTGTAGTCTGAGGTACACCAATTCCCCAATTTCAAAATGGCGTTCAATACGCTTCTTGTCTGCATAAATTTTTTGTTGATTTTGAGCACATTGCAAATTTTCCTTAAGTGCTTTCAATATATCTTGACTTTCCTGAAGCATGTCATGAGATTTGGGAACATTGCTCTAATCAAAAACTAGATCAATAAAAGAAAGTGCATCATACCCATATAGAGCTTTGAAAGGAGTCATATCGATAGATATATGATATGTAGTATTATAGCAGTATTCACCCAAATACAACCAACAGACCCAAGCTTTCTGATGACCAAACACATAATTACGAAGATAACCCTCAATCCACTTATTTACTATTTCAGTCTATCCATCGGATTGCGGGTGATAACTCGTGTTGTGGTTTAACTCAGTACCTGCCAACTTGAAAAGTTCCCCCCAAAAAATACTAAAAAATCTGCTATCACGGTCACTGATGATATTTTTTGGTAAACCATGTAGACGGAACACCTCTCGAAAGAATAGTTCTGCAAGCTGGACAGTTGTGAATTCTGTAGTGATAGATAAGAAATGTGCAAATTTAGTTAATCTATCAACCACGACAAAAATGCAATCTTTACCTTGAGATCGTGGTAAGCCTATAATGAAATCCATAGATATACTTTCCCATTTCCGTTCCGGTATAGGCAAAGGTTGCAATAAACTTGCAGGATAAGTATGCTCTGCTTTATTTTGTTGACAAGTGATGCATTCTTTGACATAGCGAAGGACATCATTCTTTAGTCCTTTCCAAGTGAATCTTTCTCTTATCTGCCGGTAAGTTTTGAAGTAGCCTGGATGTCCTACTAAAGGAACATCATGCACTGATTGGAGGATTTTCTCTTTCAACTTCGATCCTGGAATCAAATAAATTTTGTCTTTGTAATAGATAACATCATTTACCACCTTATATTTGTCATCTTGTATATTATCATCTAGCAAATCACAAGCAAAAGAATCCTTTGAATATTCGACTAGCAATAAAGATTTCCAATCAGTTGCTACTTCAGAGAATGCATTTATTTCAGGCCTTCTAGATAGTGCATCCGCGACAACATTGTTTTTACCTTTCACATATTCAATTTCAAAGTCATAAGCTTGGATCTTACTGACCCATTTCTGTTGGCTGTCATTTAAATCTTTTTGTCCCAAGAAATATCTCAAACTGTTATGGTCAGTTTTCACTACAAATCTGCTACCAACGAAATATTGTCTAAATTTTGTCAATGCATGCATGATTGCCAACATTTCCTTATCATAGATAGAATACAATTTCTCATGGTGATTAAGTTTCCTACTTTTATAAACTATAGGGTGTTTGTTTTGCATTAAAATTGCCCCTATTCCATCACCCGAAGCATCACATTCCAACACAAAAGGCCGATTAAAATCTGGAAGAGCAAGTACTGGGCAAGAACTCATTACCTCTTTGAGTTTCTCAAATACCTGTTGCGTTTCCTCAGTCCATTGAAAAGCACCTTTTTTGGTAAGATCTGTCAAGGGTGCCCCAAGCTGTGAAAAACCTCTGACAAACCTCCTGTAATAACTGCATAGACCAAAGAACCCTCTTAATTCTATAAGATTCCGTGGTGGTGGCCAGTCCAAGATGGCTCTTATCTTTTCTTGATGAACCTGTACCCCTGTTGCACTGATCATATGCCCTAAATACAAAATTTCAGTCATTCCGAATTTACATTTAGACGCCTTTGCATACAATGATTGTGTTTCCATAATACCAAGAACTATATCAATATGTTTTAAATGCTCTTCCCAAATTTTGCTATAAATCAATATATCATCAAAGAATACTAGCAAAAATTTCCTTAACTGTTTAAAAATAGGATTCATACAGGACTGAAATGTTGCCAGAGCATTTGTTAGACCAAACGGCATAACCAATAATTCATAATGACCATAATGACAGCGGAAAGCAGTTTTATGAATGTCTTGTTCTCTTAACTTAATCTGATGATACCCTGATCTCAAATCAATTTAAGAAAAATAAACAGCACCGTGCAATTCATCTAACAATTCATCAATTCAAGGAATTGGATACCTGTTTTTGATTGTTTTCTTGTTAAGAGCTTTGTAATCAATACACATACGAAGAGTTCCATCCTTCTTTTTGACCAACACTACAGATGATGCAAAAGGACTAGAACTAGGTCTGATGTGCCCCATATCCAATAATTCTTTAATTGTTTTTTCTATTTCATCCCTGAATGTTTTAGGGTGTCTATAAGGAGTAGTGATAACTGGTTTAGCACCCTCTTCTAATTCAATAGTATGTTCAAATCCTCTATCAGGTGGGACTCCTGGAGGGTTATCACTAAAAACCACATGATGTGAATCTAATATTGTTAACAAATCATTTTGATAAGATTTAGATTCAAAGCCCGATACCTTGTTGGAGATTAAACATTGTGCTGACCATGCCACATCTCCATGTTTGAAAATGGCCTCCATTCTTTTAGCACTGACGATCCTGGGACCATTGTTAGACATACCACGAAGGACTACCTTTTTATCATCAATTTTAAAAGAGAATTCCATTCTTTTAAAACTCTGTGTATATTCATCTAGTGTTTCCATCCACTGTATGCCCAGGACAACATTAGTGTTAGCCAAATCAATCACATAAAAATCATCAGTAATAGTATAATTGCCAAGAGTAATATTCAACTTAGGAACTTTATGAGTACTAGATAAATTAGTTCCACCTACTACTCTAACATCAAATCCCTCATGTTTTTCAGTCTGCAAACCACGTTTTTCCACAAGTGCTGCATCTATAAAATTATGAGTAGAACCACTATCAAGCATAACAATTACACGTTGTCCATTCCAAACTCCTCTAACTCTGAAGATATTATAATGTGGAGTTCCTGTCATGGATGCTATTACTCCTTCTCCTTGTTTAGTACTTGTTTCTGACTCTGTGTTCTGTGATGCTCGTTCTATATTAGGATCAACATTCTCTTCATCCTCACTGTTAGACATAACCTCAATATAATGAATTTTTCCCTTCCCTGAACATCTATGTCCAGGCTGCCATGCTTCCCTACAACTGAAACATAGTTTTTTCCTTCGGAGTTCTTCCCTCTCCTCCTTATCTAACCTGTTTTTAGGGAGATTATCTTTGTTGAAAGGTTGTTTGTCCTTTTCTGGTTTAGGAGGTGGTCCTTTATTAAAAATTTTCCCTTTTGAAGATGGTTCTAATTCTCTTGCTCTTTTGACAGTTGTTTGTAAAGTAAGGGGGTTTAAGGACTTAACCCAACCTTTAAGAGAATCAGACAATCCACCTATAAATATTACAATCTTATGTCTTTTTTAAATTTCAGTAACTAAGATTGCCAATTTTTCAAATTCAGAAATATACTGCTCAACAGTTCTAGTTTGCTTAAGCTGAGTCAAATCTTTAAGATGTAATTCAGGATCTTTAGAATCAAACCTATCAATAAGTTTCTCAGTGAACTCAACATAAGTACCTATCAAATTATGACCCAAGGTTTTTTGCCCATGATGCCACCATTCATGTACTACACCGTCAAGATGTAACGCAGCATATTTAATTGCCTCCTCTTCAATCATAGGGTTTAATTGGAAGTATGTGTCTAGTTTTTGCACCCAAGCCCGAGCAGTTGTCTTCCTGAACCATCAAAATAAGGAATAGACATTTTTCCAATTTTCCTTTGCAATTCACTGTTGTTTCCTCACTGTCCTCTTGGCCTATGTTTCATTCTGACATCTAAATATTCCCTAAATGTCATTGTTGACCTGAATTCTTCTCTTGAACCTAACCAATCCTGATGTATTTCTTCCTGTATTTCTCTTATTGTAGGTTCATGTTTAGGTGGCTGGTTTCTAGCAGTAAATGTGGGCATAAATGGTCTGGTTGTTCCTGTTCTTTCTGGCTAATTGTTGACTGACAATTCATCTCTACCCCCATTGTTTCCCCCATTATTTTGATGTTGATTATTCTGTCTTCCATTATTTTGGTGCTAATTTATATTATTAGCCATAAACTGGGTCATCAAGTTGGTCATTCTGTTAACATTATCTTGCATATCTTGCTGACTTCTGATCAATGCAGCCAATAGGTCCCTATTATTATCCGGGTCTCCCATGTTGTTTTCAAAAATAAATTCCTCGTCAGTTTCTGTGTGGCTATTCTCAATTTCAAACAGAATAGATGAACTACTCTGTGCTAAAGGAGAGTTTGGAAATCTGTTTTGATGGGCCCTAGTACTTCGGAAATTATAATTTCCCTGGTCCATACTCAACTGTGCATTAAGTTTTCATAAGGTTTCAATACCCTACAGGCTGGCAGGATTCAGAGCTCTGATACCACTGTAAAATTCCTGACTAGGACTGATTGTAAATAAATGTGTAAACTGTAAATTTCCTGTCTAGGACTGAGCATAGATAAATGTGTATTTCCAGATTTGCAGAGAAATGGCATTGAATTTAATTGATTGATTATGACTTTCATTCAATAGTAAAATTCATGCATTCCAGAATTAACCTTCAAGCTTACTGACCAACATTGCATTAATTTAGCAATCATTTTTACACATATTCAATATTGTATGATTATTGTTTTCAAGGTGCACCTGTAATACGCAGTAGTGTAGTGCCAAACTTGTTGCTGTGGTCTTCCAACGTTATCGTGGTAGGCAACATGAAGACTCCTGTGATGCCAATGTGTTGTTGTTATCGTGGTGGGCAACGTGAAGACTCTTGTGATGCCAAAGAGCTGTTGTTATCCCTCCCGAACTTCGTCTTCACTAATCCTTTATGGTAAAGTCAACAAACACGAGTCTGGTCACTTCACGCGATTTTTATCATTTCCAGATATCGATCTTTTGCCACGGGTTCGTATTGTACTTGTGTCTTCACTCTGCGATCAGAAGGCACCCCGTCATTACACTCGGGAGTCACACCAGCATTGCGCTCTGTCACACCAGCACTGCGCTCCGACTTATACCCAATATAGCGCCCGGTAATAATACCTGCCCTACGTTCTGAAATTCACTATGCTCGGAAATACATATCCTATCATGATCATAAAGTTTATGCATAAATTCTGGGACTCACAAAGCAGTAATTCACGACGTACACCAACCAGACTCCATCCTACTGTTTTATGCCTCACGTCTCCTCCAATAGGTCAGATTATCCTGACGAAAAGGGGAATTGTTCCAGCTCAAATTCTGTCACTCATGAATATAATTCTTTTTTCCAGCTTCCGTTCAAAATCTTCCGTCATGCCCTTTTATTCACCGTCGAAGTAGTTTTCTAAACTACTTTTATTCATTAAGACTTAACAATATTAATTATTTATATTAATCTTCCAATTAGAATATTATTAATTATTTATATTAATCTTCCAATTAGAATATTAATATAGAAAATTAATTAATATTATGTTATTATTATGTCATTTTCTTAATTTATTCGTTTGGGGACATTACAAATGGTTTAACACACCCTATCATGCCTCCTTATCCTAACTCTCCTATGATTGAATTCTGTTAACGAATTAGATATACCTTATGGTTAATTAATGTTCCTAAACCCTAGTAAGAACTCTGCTTTTGATTTAAAAAAATGTTTCTAGTAGGGAAGATCTATTTTATGGATTATGTTTCAATGATTACTTAACATGCTTGCAGAATCTCAACCGGGTAAATGATATCGCTAGCTCTATTCCATTTCTTGTTTTACTTGGAATTGTGATTTTAGGGCAAAAACTAGGGCATTTACAAAAGGGGACATTACAGCAGCAACAAAGTGCTGCTGGGATAATCTTTAATCTTTTATACTGATGGGATAAGCTTTGGTATTTTGTTTTTTGAATTTTGTTGGTAGTGATGGTTTGTAACTTTTTGGGTTTGAGCCCCTTAGCAAACTCTTTCAACTAGACTTGTGAATCTTTCACCATATATAGTACCTGTTTTCTTCTTCTTAGTAATAGACATATAATCTTTATTTTTTTAAATTAAAATTATTAAAATTTAAGCATACTATTTCAAAATTTAAATTATTCAAATTTAAGTATATTATGATTCCAAACCTATAAATAAAAACACATCCATGGAATAGCTATGGCAAGAGATCAACCACAGATAGACTTGTTTATAGTATATACTAATAGTACGATGGGCAGATTGACCTTGGAATGGCAAATCCTAGACTGAGCAGTCGGGTGAGCAGCTTGAACAAGGCATAGATGATAAGTGAATGGCTTACATACAGGTGGTTGCAAGAATAAGTATGCATGTGCTTCAGTATTTGTTTATGGTTTATTCAATTTCTGAGATTACATTCACTTTGCAACCCAAGTTTAAACGATTGGTTTCTATCTCAGCCAAAGATGATTACAATCTGGAAAATGAAGTGAATGTTTCCTCAAAGCCCACACTGGAAGGCAGTTTTCTTAGTAAGCAACCACTTTTTTGTTGAGTTATTTGATGTTCTCACCAGTGTTCTTTACCATCAGAATTGCAACAAAATCACTATTGGTTTTTGACATTTTGTTAGAAAAAATAGTGCAAGGAGAAAATAATCAAAAGAATTTTAGAAGGATCAAATTTCTGTCAGGTTTGTTGGGGATTCTAAAAAAAAAAAACAATCGGGATCAAAGTGGGTTCACCCTGGTCATCAAAGAGGAACCCAAAAGAAAAAAGTAGAGCCCTAGCCCACTTTGTTGCTGAACTGCACCCAGATCAGAACCAAGAGCCGATTGTAGCCTGATTTAAGGGGCTTTTGTGAAGAACCAGAAAAATAGGGTTTTGGTTTGTTTTTGGTGCACTGCAGCACTATTGTGCATGAAAACTTTCAGTTTGGCAAAGCTATCTATTTTGTTGTGGTAGTAGGATTGATGATTTTAAACTTTGGTCGTGAAGGAGGTGAGGCATTTTAATGGGTGTTGGCAGTTTCTGCCTTTCTTTGTATTTCTACTCTATTTTTGACTTCGACTTAGTCATTGTTTCATTGTACTTTCTTATATATTTCTCAGGCAGGAGCCACTATAGATTTCCCCAGATATTTTATCAAAAAAAGTAAATATATTTCAATTTTAATCACAATAAATGAAATGAAGGCCTGCCCATCAACATTAATGCATACATATAATTTGTTGAAACTTGAAAGCATAGTTTGCAATCAGCAAGCTCTCACTGAACTCACAAGCTTTCCTACTCATTGAGTAACTCGCTAGAGACTCAAGCATCAAGACTTGCAGAGAAACTTGTAGATTCTCACAAGTTTTATATGCAGTCTCGACTACCAAAACAAATTCCAGAACCTTATAAAACATTGATTTTTTGTGTTTTATTGTCATTTTCATCATCAGTGATTACATTCTCTGCAATGTGAATTGATTGCCGAGTGATTGATAGGATTTATCAACAGTTGGTTAAATACTTAAAACTAAAGGTCTAAAAGTGATAATATTATGAAAAAAATATGTGCGCCATCAAGATCTAGTGGCCTAAAAGGCCTTAATTTGGGCCTGGTGGCACAGACTCTGCCTCTCAACCCCAACCTATGTAGTGACAAGGATTGAGCCAAGGGCACTGCCATGAACCCTATAAGAGATGCTACAACTCAAACCCACTGGGGGCTGCCACCCCCAGACCCCTGATCTGGTTTTGAAAAGCAAATCACAAAAATTGTTTCTGGCTGTGCCGAAAGGAAAAGCATAGTTTTTCCCTTTATTTAGATTGAAATAACAAAAACTGCATTTTTGCCCTATTTTTACGAGATTTTTGGCTGTTCTTATTCTCCCAAGTAATTGAAATCCATTTATCTAAATTCACTTTGTATGTGTCTCATGCATTTAAGTTTGTTTTGTGTATTTATGTAATTTTTTATTTTCCAAGTTTTTGGAGAGTCTCGAGTCTGAGTTACATAGTGTTGTCCTCATTTTTGTTTTCAAAAATGAAGAACCATTACATTAAATTTTTGTCAAAAAATGATAAAAATTCTCTATGGCACGCTTCTCGAGGCATAATTTCACCTAATCCTTGGACTGGCTTAATCCTCAATCCATCCTCAAACCACGTTTCAAATTTCGTCACATTCTAGGTTCGTTTGCTATGTCTTTCCTTCAATTTCAGGTTTTTTCTCCCTGACTGCGGGTGGGAAATTTTCCTTGAATTGCAAGTTTCATGATTTCTTTTGTTTTGGTCTTTGTAAGGAAATTTTTGGCTAATTACAAGTGCACTTTATTGAAAAAAGAACTTGTAACTTACCTTTTATTTCCCCCTTGATCCTTTTGGCTTTTTAAGTTATGATAGGGACTTTTTGGATAAGTTACAAGTTAATTTTAAATTGCATATTTATAAATAACTTGTAATTCTTTTTTAAAACCCCTATTTTAATGTCTTTTGCTTGTAATAGGGATTTTAAACCCCTATTACATATGTGCAAGTTATTAAAACGTGTTGTAGGGATTTTATTTTCCCTTTACAAGTAACTTTGTAACTTGCACATCTCTCTCCAAAACCCTATTTTGCCTAGAAATGAAATAAAGTGACATTTTAAACTTGCTATTTTGCCCAAAAAATCCGATTTTCTCCATAAAGTGCAAATTGGGGAATTTTCAACTTGTAATTTCATTTCTAAAACCCGATTTTGCCTTGTTGAGAGAAAAGTGACATTTAAAACTTGCTATATGGGAAATAAAACCCAATTTTCTCTATTGCATGTAAATTAAAACTTGCATTTTTCTTCCAAAAACCCGATTTTCCTCTCCTAAGCCAATTTTGCCACAAATTCTTCCCAATTTTTTGTGGAGAAATTCAAGGAGCAAGGAGGCGATATTGTTGCAAGGCAATTTATGTGAGTTGAAGAACACGTTGCATTTGTTTTGGTGAATGATTCAACCCTTGTTTCTGCAAAAACCGTTTCCACGTGATTCCTAAAACCCACGTTTTGGGGGATTCAAACTATACAAAGTGGCAATCTCCTAGGTCGTTTTGCCTTCCTTCACCAAGGCGTTGAAGTTGGAGGGAGATTTGGCCCACTTCTTGTGCCATTTAACTTACATTTGGTGCCATGTTTTGTTGCTTATGGCGTTTTAGTAAAAACGTGGCAAGGGTTTTTGAATGCGGTTTAGTCTCTATTTAAGAGCTATCATTTCTTCTTACAAAGACTAATCATCTTTTGAAGAGGCATTTTCAGTTTGAAGCAAGGTATGGTTTCTTTCCTTTCTTTGTTTCATTTTCTTGTTTTCTTGTTTTCTTGTTTTTCCTTTCTAGTTGTAAATTTGTGTATATATTTTGCCCCAAAAATCGGTTTTGTGAGAGAGATTTTCCCCTTTGTAAAGCAATTTTTGAATTGCATTGTTCTTCCCCATTTTCCCTCTTTACTTGTATTTGGGATTTTAAATCCCGATTACAAGTTGGATGAAAATCATTGTTCTTCCCTTCCAGTTAAAAAAATTTAACCATCTTTTATTGAAATTCCAAGTTGCAAAGATGAAAAATACCCATCCTTCCAAAATCGGGTTTTTAGAACCGGATTGCATGTTCAAAGTTCTTCCCATTTTCATGAAAATGTCATTCCCAAAATCTTTCCATTTTTATTCATCCATATCGCCTATATCCATACTTTCCGTTCACATCATTTCCTGCAAGTCTAATTCTTATTTTTCACTCATTTCTCCATTTTCCATTTTACAAGTATACTTGCATTCGGGTTTTAAAAATCCGATTGCATGTGCATTTTTCCCAAACTTGTATACTTGTAAAATTTTCCCCAAGATCCGAAATTGGTCAAAGTCAAGATTCCTAGCATTTCCCATTTATTTCCCATCTTTCTCTCACAAAAATGTGAAGTGCAAGGGTTGGAGTTCTTCCCATTTGAAGAAGGAAAAATGTTAGTTGCAACTGATTATGATGTTGCTTTAACACTTTTAAGTCTTCATCTCAATATACCAAGTTGTCCTTCAATGTCAGATTTGTCGTCATCTCCAATTCCAAAGAAGATGAAGTATAAATATGACAAGTACCAAAATGATTTTTCACCTTCTCAAGTTTCCTCTCCTTTGGATCACATAAAAGATACGGAGATAGGGCATGTGGACATGTCAAAATTTGTCAAGAGGATGGAGGATCCGCAGGATAGAAATATGCAGCAGCTGTTGGACAGCCATATCCATCACGCATCTTCTTTTCCAATGGCTGCCCTAAAACCTGAATTTGTTCTCATTTGCGCCCATCGCTTTGACAAGGAGACAAGAACCATTAAAAATGATGATGGTGAAGCAATAATCTGCCTTGATGCAGATACAATTGAGAAAGTCTTCAAAATACCACCAGCACCTGTTTATATGGAGATTTCCAAAGATAGTGCAGTTGAGTACTATGTCAAAAGGGAAAAGGACTGCAAACGTCGTATTAACAGGTGGATTCATGAGCCATGAGCCGCCTTCTCAAGATGGGATAAGTTGTACCGCTGTGACTTCAAGTGGGAAATTGGAGACATCATAACTCTCCTCAGCGGGATGCTGGGTCTTGAACACTCCAATGTTTTTGAACCCTGGATGTATTAGTTTACCATGTTCATAAGGCAATCCCATCATGTATCATGGGGAGAGATTATCAGCGATGCTTTGTGTGAGCAACTTGCAACAGTTCCTTCCACCATGACTTTCTACATGAATTCAGACTTAGTGTATTTGGCAGCGTCACTCAGACATTTCCCTGGTCTTTCTACCAAGGGTGACCGCTCGCTTATACCTGTATAGGAATATTATGATCAGCTGCCTTTGAGACCTAGCAGATTGCATTTTAGAAGAATTCAAGATGCATCTTCAGTTACTTCATGTGCCAATTTGACAGAACTCTAAAGAACAAAAGGGTGTCAGATGAGGCATGGGAAAGAGTAAATGAATATGGGTGCTTGTTTCTTCAATTCCCAACCTTTACCTATATGAGAGTCGGATGCTATAGTGGGCAGCCATATATGCTCCCTAGATACCCGACTGATAAAATCATACTTATGGAGTTGGAAAGACAGATCATGGTTGTGCACGTTCATCAGTCTGTCAGACATAAGGTCGGAATGGGGATTTCTACAACAAACCCATTGAAAATTGGTCGGTATTCTCTTGTCACTTCCGTCAAAGCCAAAGCTATGGAGACTGAGATGCAGGAAATTAAACTCAAAAGGTTTAAGTCCAGAGCTGACTTTGATTACCGGGGTATGAAGGAAAAGATCAAAAAGTCCTTCGTGCACGTGCATCGTATTGAGGATATCTAGGTAGATCTCCGCACAAAAGTGGAGATTCTCAAGATGGATTACAGAAGACTTACTGTTGAGCAGGTTATTGATTTGAACTTGGTGGATATTCCACAAGGGATGATTGATGATGGGCATGTACATGATCCTGAATATATTTCACAAAGGGTTGAGGAAGCTCCACTTCCTTTAATCCAATGGTCGCATAAAGAATGCACGTCCATTCTTGAAATATTTCAGCCTATCTTGGCTAACACCAATACTTGGCTCAAAAGTAATGGTGTTAGACTCATCAAGATCAAGGTTGGGAAAGAAGATGACTCTACGGGGCCTCTTGGATGTAAGTCTGAGATTCAGATTGACAATAAGGAAGGTGCATCATCTTCTGGCACCAAGATCAAATTGCGAGTTAGTCGGGCAGTAGTGCTTTCTCCTGAGGAGGTGACAGTTCGTAGAAAGGAAAAGTCACGGTTTCATGTTCAGGTGATCGATCTTGATAATCCAGAAGAAGGACAGCAATCTGCTGATGCTCCTAAGTCTCTAGCTTCGGACTCACCTCATGAGATTCCTTCCTCAATTCCATTGAGTCGCCTCTTTCTCCTCTTGACATAATGGTGGAAGAGTCTCCTCAGAATGTCGTTCCTATTTCAGCATACGAGCCGCCTCCTGATCATCAACAAGAGGGTGTGCTGGAAATTCCTGAGGATACTCCTGCATGTATTCAGTTGTCAGAGATTGATACCTCCACTTCTAGTTTTGAAAAATTTATGATGCAATCTTCATGCCCATTGGTTACTGAGAAAACCATGGTCGCCATCCAAACAGATACTCCTCCCAGGGTGACCATGACTGTTCAAACAGAAACTGCTTCTCCTTTACTCACAGTTGCTACTGAAGGAGAGTTGATGGCTTTACCTCCATCGCTTAGTTCTTTTACCCCAAAGAGGAAGAAGCAAGAAATTTCGCCTGATGCCTTTGATTATCAGCAACTTAAACAGTCTAGACTCAAGGTTGCTAAAAAGGCCAAGACTATCTCAAGAGTAACTGTTGATAGCAACAAGATGAAAGTGGCTGAAATTGTTGAACCTCTAGCAGATAAGCCACTTGAAGAGATATTAATTGTTGATTACAAAGTCACAAGGGTAGAATTGGGCAAGCAAAAGCATGAAGTGGTTAAACATGATGTCCAATATTATGTAGCCTCACTAGTGCAACGATATGATGAACTTCTAGCTAAGAAAGATAAGCTAGAAGAGGACAACCGGCAACTTGTTGCAGCTGTTCGTAAAATCACAAAACCGACTGGTGAAGTGAGTAATCCTACAAGTTCTTCCGAGGCACAAGAATCAATCCAGGGAGTTGAGAGAGCTGCTCAAAAGATACAAGCACTGGAATCTTGGGTTGATCAGCTTCATAATCTATCTGCACAAGTCTTGAAGGAGGTTTTCCAAATGATGGCCAAGTTGAAAACCATTGAAGAACAATTGAACCAAGTTTTTGATACTTTCAAACGGAACTTGGAAAAGGTAGAAGACAGCTTGACTATTTGGCTTAAAATTTCTCAGCAAAAGTTAAGCGTTCTTCTAGAATGTCAGGTAATTCCTTCAAGAGTTGTGTACTTGGAATATCAGGAGCTCTTGGAGAACAAAGCCCTTGTTCTTAAGTCACTTATTGAAGACATTGATGATTCTATGAGGCTGCGAATGGAAGTTTTTCAGGATATGGTCTCTCATTGTCAGAAAGCTTCTTGCACCATCATGGGTCATGATGGAGAATTGTTGATAGAAGAAAAGATTCTTTCTGATCTACAGTTGAAGATCCGTCAAGAGTGGAAAAGTGAACCATTTTCAGCATCATCCATTCAAGCCTTAGTGACTTATCAAGGTTACTTGCGGGAAATTTAGTCTTCCTTTGAGAGAAATAATGCCACAATCCCTCGTTGTAGCGATATTGTCGTGAAAACCATGATTGTGGGCAAGAACACCCATGAACCGGATCCTGATGAACGACGAATGATCATCCAGAAGTTTGAAGGATTCATGTCTTCACATACTGCAGCTTAAGTGTTTTTCAACACTTAGTTGTATTTTTCCTGCTTTGTAATCTTTTAGCTGTATTTTTTCTTTTGACAAGTTACATGTAAAAGCCTTTCTGTAAATTGCAAGATAAGTCATTACTTGCACTTTTGTAATTACATGCAAAGCAACTACAAATTCAGTTCAGTTAGGACTGTAGTTGGAATAAGTCTTAGTTGGTTATTGAATAAGTCTTGGTGGTTGAGAGACTCTGTCAAGTTAGTTAGGATCCTCCCACCTTTTTCTCAAGGCTCCTCTTCTATAAATTCTTGAGGGGTCTATTTTAATCTTTATCTTTTTGAAAGCAAGTAAAAACTCTGTCAAATTTGCAGCAAAGAAGTTTTTGAGCTTTTATGTGTAAATTGAAGAATTGAAAGGAATAAGAAGAAAATTGCTCAATCTTTGAGTCTTTGTGCTACATTCTTGAGTTTGTGTTCCATATTTCCTTTCTTGTAAGTGTTTCTTTGAGAACTTAATCGAATCTGATTTGCAGTCTTTGAGCTGCAAGTATTGGAAATTAATTTAGTTAAAGTAGAAGTTCTATTGGGAAAAAGTTGTAAGACTTTGTTCTTACACTTGTTCTTAACAGAATTTAGAAGTAAGTAGATTTTGTGAGAAATAGCTGAGAGTCTTTGAGCTTATACTACTTCCCATTGTTTTATGTAGAAAGAATAAGATATTTCAGTCTTTGTGATGTTATAATTTGTTCTTAATCAAATTAGTATAGAAAAGGGTAGATAGGACTTCACATAATCAAGTCTTTGAGCTTGATATTGTTGTCTCATCCCAAAGGAAGTGACGGAAGTCTTTGAGCTTTTAGGAAACTTCATTTCCTTTCTCTCATTTCATTTTGAAAGTTGTTACTATTGTTTTATATCAAATCGCTATCACTTTTCTGTGAAGAGAAAAGGATATTGTCTTTCTTGAAAGAAGAAGAAAGATTGTTGTCCCATCCTATTTTATTTTTAAAGTTGTAGTTAGATAGGGGGAGCCTTCCCTTAATTGAGTTTTACTCACACACTGTGGTTGAAACCACAATTTTGTATATTTCCCCAAGTGTACAAAATTTTCAACCAACACATAGTAAATCAAAATTTAATGCAATATTTCAATCAATCAGTGAAATGGATGCCTAAACAATAAGGTTTAACAGTCTAGTCAAAACTTCATAAAGCAAGTATTGCCAATTCTTTATGCAATGTTTGTGGTAGAGAGGAATAAATCAGTCACGTGTTCTGCTGCCAAATCTTGCTGAAGGGATTCTATGCTTAATTCAACTTTATTTGTTTCTCCTCTTGCTTGGTGAAGGATATTTTTCCATTTTGGATAACACCTGCACGACTAAGGACAGCTCTACATATTCTGACGTAAAATTAAGATTGATTGCTATTAAATTTTTCTTTTTGGTGGAAAACAAAGTCTAAAGCAACTTTGCAGCGGGGCATAACCCCCAAAAAAGTTCAGCGGATTCGAGATTGTTTAAGCAGGAAGTAGCTCTACTTGTCGAAGTCAGATCAACTAAGTCGTCTAGAAAGCTGAATCATTGCCAATTGGCACTCACGCCCAAGTGTTCTATTTCCTTGGCATTCTAGGGAAGGATTTCCCTTAGTCATGTTGTTCAGCTGATGTTCTGATCTTCTTCTTTTTAAACTATATATCTGTTTTTGTCTTGCTGACATAATACTTTTAATCCCAGATGAATAAAACACACATTTCTTAAGAAAAGAAAAACAGATTGTTTAACTTGAATTCTGAACAGGGACCTGCCCACCAAAGTTAGCACATACCTATTAAGTGATTTGAGGCATACCGGTTAAGCTAACTCAATTCTTATAAGTGTTATCAATTCAAAGTTTCCAACTTTGATCCCAAATGGAAAGCTACCCGCCAAGGTTAATAAGACGTATGAGTTATGCCTAACAAACAATTTGAAATTCAATGAATCAGAAAGGAAGAAACTTAAGACAAACTTACTTTTCTGCGCTGATCCTGATGCATCGTTTCCCTGTGTTTCCTATCTACAATGAAATGGATCTAGATCTTCCTTCTTTTTATTCACCATGAACTAAAGAACTTTGAGTCTCACAATCTGGTTTTGAGAACACCCATTTCTGACACCGCAGCTAGACAGAGATAAAGATGTAGGCTGATACTCAATCTGCAGGAAAAGAGAAAATGTACACGTATACTCAATTGCTAATGGGCAGCTTTTCTAAAGCTTTTCTGGTTCCCTGCAGTTGAGTAAGATTAGACTGACAACACCATTGTAAGTACTGGATGGTCCTCTTTTTTCTGACTTTTTTGTGTTTTTCAGGTGTTTGAGTGGATAGAAGTCAAGAGATAATGAGGTACCCTTCTTCGGGTAGTGTGGTGTATATTTATAGAAAAGATGTGTGATACGGTTTTGGGTACGAGCTGTTAGTCTTCAACATTTGTTAACATTAAAGGGACCCCGATAGTATCAGGGCAATTTGTCGTCATTGGTTAGGACGCAGCTATTTTGGCTTTAAAAAAAAAAATTAAAAATACATTTTGTCAATAACACAAAGGATATATGCACGTTTTTGACCTTTAATTTCGCGATTTATGGCTGTGATTTTTTCAGTTGGAGCTAGAATAGTTGTAGCCCGTTATGATGATTCAATGGGTTTGTGGATTAAACGTTTTTTTATGTGATCATAAGGTTGAATGAATGAATGAATATTTTTAATCACGTCTACAAGGTCAAGCAGTCTATCGGACCTAAGATAGTCAGCAAAGAAAAAATTGTACACCCAAAATACGACACCTATATTTCCTTTTCTTTCTACATCTTGGATATTCTATTGTGTATCTTGACCAAAAAATCTGCAATCCTTATTATCTTCTTTTCTTCAAACAAATTAATCAAGCCTGTCCATTTTTAATGTCTCAATATAATTGATTTGGTTATCCTTGTAAGTTGAACATTCCACAATGTAATGTCATTCTATCTCAACCACTTCTTGAATACAATATCTACACCCTCTCTTTAGGTATCATCCATCTTCCAGTCTCACATCTAAGTTGGTGCGAATTTGTTCTTATTTGAGCGATTAGCATTTTTGCTTTCCATCTCATTTTCATCCCTATGTAGGTCTTTTGTGTATGGTCATATGTAGAATTAAAATATTTGATATAGTATTCCTCTTTCCTCCCAAGTGGTCATTTCCACATGCTTTCTTTGAATTTTCCTTGCACATACTTTTTTATTTCTCCATTGTTATTTAGATATTCACTTATGCTAATACCCCACTTGTTCATCCATTTGATGTTTGTTTCATCGATGTGCTCTTCCTTCTATCTAATTTTTCACTAGCTTCCATTTTTTGCCAACGATGAGTCTCCATGTTATCTAATCTTCTTAGATAGCTTAACAACTGAAACATAGTTGATGCTTCAACGGGGAAAGCCTCGGCCTCTATCAGGACAATCTCATATGGAATAATAGATTTAACCTTTAAGGCTATTTGTAATTAAATGTTTTTGTAATCTCTCTATTTGTCTCCACTTTCTTGTTGAGGTGTTGCTACCCAAGACTTTGCATCTGTATAGTACCAATGGAACTACTAAAAGCCCAAAAAGAGTTTTCTTTGTCTTCCAATCCCATAGCTTAGCTCTTCTGCATCTATTTTGCAATGCGTATATTTTTTTTCATCCCCCTTGTATCCTTTTAGCTCTACATGTTTCTCAGTTGAGGTTGTTTTGTAAATCAAGTCCTAGGTACTTATATTCATTCACCACCTGCAAGGATTTGCTTTCAAAAACGAATTCCCTATGAACCTTCTTTCTCTTCAAGGTAAAAACCATGACCTTAGTTTTGCCAGTGTTCACCTGCATCCCCACCTGATGACTAAAAAGCTATAGAGTTTTTAACTGTTCCTTCTATAGACACCTAAAAGTTGCACAATGAATTAAGTGAAACTTATTATCCCTAATTATTTCAATTAATTAAATTAAAATTTAATTAATATCCTTACTCTTCTAATTGACCTTTTAATCAAATTAAATATTTGATTAAATCTCCTTCTTCTAACCTAACATATTAATTAAACTAAGGTTTGATTAAGTACTCTTAGCTATTTGATTGAATAAATCTTATTTATTTGATTACAATCAATTTTTCCCCTTTTGATTAAATTCACATTTAATTGAAAATCTCCTTTAAAAATAAATAAATCATTATTTATTTGTGAATAGCCCCCCTCACTTGCAAAATCCTACAAATGCAAGTTGCATCCCTTTTGACTAAATTAAATCATTTCAATTTAACTAAAAATACCTATTTTCCTCACCCACTTGCATTCTCTTACATCTCCCACTTGCATCCTAATTCCTTCTAGAAACCTCCTAATCCACCTTAATCATGCCTAAATCTTCTAATCATGTCCTTTCCCTAAATTTGGGGGAGTCACTTCTCCAAATTTGGAAGAAAGTCTTCCAAATGCATTTAAGACTTTATCTATTTCAATAAGTTAACTTGTTGAGTCTTCCAAACATGTAAGGCTCTTACATAAACCACTAGTGGTTTTCCTCTTTGGGCAAGTTAGCCTCCAAAGTCTTCAAAAGGCATTTAATGTCTCTTACAAACCCACACCCCTTAGCCATGATGGTTGTCCCTTTAACCATTTTCCCATGTTGCACAAGAGTTTACCTC
Source organism: Cryptomeria japonica (assembly GCF_030272615.1). Lineage (NCBI taxonomy): Eukaryota > Viridiplantae > Streptophyta > Pinopsida > Cupressales > Cupressaceae > Cryptomeria > Cryptomeria japonica. The sequence continues at coordinate 477,496,844 of NC_081410.1, read as the reverse complement.
TTGGGTAATAGCATGTGTCCCTAGTTAATGACATTATCCAATGATGTCACTCCTTGAGGTTATCCCTAATTGTTTTCTTAGCTTCTAATGCTTAGTTAGCATCCTCTCAAGCCCTCTCCAAGTGACATTTATCAACTTGGGATTGGATTGAATCTCTCACATGGATTGATAACTTTCAATCCTAGCCCTTGTTGAGATAATTCAATCTCAACCATCTATTTCTCTATTTTCCCTATAAATAAAGTCCATTCCTTCTTCAATTCATCAAGTCTTTTGTGCATCAAAATTATAGTCACATTGCAGGTTAAGGAGCTATCTTTGTCATCACCAAGCATCAACATCATCCTCAAGCATCCATAGCACATAGTTTAGCTTCATTTAGTTGCATTTTAATCTTCCATCTTGGCTTAATTTCACTTCTTTTATAAGTTTTGCATTCTCATCTTAGTTTAAATTAACTCACATAGCAGACTTAGCTTTCAATTTGAAATATACTTTGCCTCCTACTCACCTAGCTTGCATCCTTCATCTTCATCTTCATCTTCATCTCTTAGCACTCGCTAGAATCCTAGTTGCATCCATTTCGATTCTAGTAGCATTTTTCATTTAACTCGTTCTCTAGGTTGTCATCTTGAGGATCAAGTGCTCTTCCAAGTGAGGGCCACCTTGAATCTTAAAGATCTTTAGAGATAGAGGACAATGAGGCGATTTTAGAGTTTTTAATCTATTCACGTGTTTTGATTTCTAACATCTAATGAAATGATTTATTGGTGTGTTTGAATTGTTTTCCCTCTTGCAGGTGGAAGACCACATTTATAGCATACATAAATTGGCGCCCATCATGGGGCTAGATCCCTGGAAATTCAAAATTTCTAATTTTTTTTGCAGGTTCACGCCCAGAAAAATTTCACCACAGTCTTGTGCCTTTGACGTTTTTTATCATGCATCTGACTGTTCTTTTCGCGCATCTGACTATTGCTATCACACATTTGACTGTTATTTTAGCACATTTGACTGTTATTTTAGCCCATTTCATATATGTTTTCATGCATATGATTGTTTATGTCGCACATTTAATTGTTATTTTAGCACATTTGACATGTATTTTTGTGCATCTGAAATGGCGCATATGATCTTTGTTTTCATGCATATGAGACAAAGACAGAAAATTGTAACCCGAGTTTGAAATTAGGCTTGCGGAATCCCACCAAAAGATTTGATATTTCGCTAACTTTTTCTTCTTGCAGGTTTTAACAATTTGATATAGGTTTGAAGGAGTTAAATTAGGATTTAATTTTAGTTTTTCTACCATTTTTTCTAAAGTTGGTTAAAATTGAACTCATTTTTTTTTCAAGGTAAAAAGAACCTCACAACCTTCAATTGGTGCTCTAAAAAGAACCACATCTTTTCATTTGGGAAATTAAAAAGAACCACACTTACAAAGATAAAATTTACAACAAACTTCAAACATTTATTTTGCAAGTTAAAGTTCACATTTCAATTTGGGTTCTAAAAAGAACAAGACAAACCTTCTATTTTCTTGTAAAGGTTAAATTTCACAATCAACATTTACTTGCAAGATTAAAGAGAACAATCCACATTGTGCTTGTTTGAAGCAACATCTCCAAATAGAAGTTAGAAAATCATTGCTTTGAAGGTTAAAAAGAACAATTGTATTTCGTGTCTCGAAAGTGGTAGTTATATGCTCTCCCCTTAATTGGGTGACCAAAAAGCCAAACCCACTCTATTTATGTTTTTCAAGCAATTAAATCCTTTAGAGGGTCTGCCTTCCTGAAGCCTTGAGGGGGCTACTGAGAAGAGAACGACCCAAGTGAGTACGGCTAAAGCTAAGTATTCTAACTCACTATAATCAAATCATCTTTTGAGACAAAAATCTTGGGGGATGAAACATATTTGAGTTATCTCATATCGAGCACTTTGTAGGGCCATGAGGTCTCAATCACGTTTATGTGATTACATCTTGTTTGGTACTTTGTTGGGCTATAGGTCTCAATTGCATTTGCACGACTTCAAAGGGTATCTTCGAACATAAGCCTTTACTAAAAGACATAGCGATAGAGACTTTGAGCCGAGTTAGTTGTCAAACATTGACAATATCATAGTGCAAACGTGGGGAAGAATCCGCCCCCAAGATTACTCACCATATATCTCCCAAGATAACTACCCAATTGTGAAGCAATTTACTTTGGGTTAATTTTTGAAAAAAGGCAAAAAAACAGGCGCCCTCTAAGGGGTGACAAGGTTGTTTGAGCTGACGGAGTATCGAGACTAGTGGGCTATGATATTGTCAATAACCCTTGAATAAAGAGTCTACCCGATGTGTATTTATTGCGATCCAAAGTAGTGAAAACATCAGGGATTTGAACACATCCTCAAAAGACACATACACTCAATGTTTAGCATTAGGATGACCATTGTCTTCATGTGTGTCATTTATTCTTGTCACAAATGCTAAAATATCTTGCAAAAACATCCAAAATCAAACTCAAAAATCAGTTCAAAAACAAGGAAAAATCATAGGTGAGAATTTTTTGAATCCAACCAATCACCTTTGGAGGTGGTTATCAACATTTCAAATATCTTTAGGTAATATTTTCATCCAATCAACATAGAGGAGTATCAAAAGCAAGTGGTCAAGAGTTTATCATCCAACTATCTTAGCAACAATACCTAGCTAGGTATTCAAGTTAGTCAAATCAAGTTTCTATATCAAGAGACTTTATCCATATTATTTGAAGCACTTTGTCATAGGTGCCTATCAAACAAACCCTCTATTCGACTTAGTAAGCTTGAGTATTCGAAATAAAGTATCCATATCAACCATCAATATCAACATTCTTTGATCATTTGTATGACCACTCCTCATATTTTGAGAAGAAGTCTTCATCAAAAGACTAAGTTGAAGAAGAGACAACCTAGTCCTAAGGTACTTATCAAGAGGAGTAAATTTATCCACATCAACTGTCAACTCTTTAAATCACATCGTGTTTTCTTGTGTCATATGTAATTATATCTCCAAGGAAAATCTAACGATTTTGAAGCTTACATTCAGAAAGCAGCATTCACTCAACGCCTTAACAGTGTGGGAAGGATCAATCCCGCTTTGTTTCCAATAAATTACATCACCTACCATGACACTCGCCCTGAGCCACCAACTCCACCAAGAACCCCGTTAGAAGAGGAGGAATTCACTACTATAGAAATCTATTGATGCCCATTGTCACTCAATCTCAGAAAAACAAAGGAAAGGATCCACAACTAGAATCAAGTATGAGTCAAATGGAGTTAAATCCTTTTAATACAAACATGGAAGAAGAAGAGATCACTGAGGAGCTTATCCAACAATTTCAATAAAATGTCGCTTTCCAAAAACTCATGGAAAGGCTTATAGACACAAATAAACAAAAATATCTCCTCATGCTAACTAGTAAAGGAGTCAGGATTCCTAAAGATTTTGACATAGGAAAATTAAGGAATATTGATGAAAGAATCTCACGAACAAGGGCAAGGACCTACACATATAATACTCAGAATCAAGAGAATTTGAGAGGAAAGGACACACATGACCAAGACAACACCCGCAACCGAGATGATACCCATAATTATGACAATGTTAGTGAACAAGGAGATATTTGTCATCGAAGGTCCAATGAAGAAAATGTTCCCTTAGCTAACATTACGCAACAACTTCGAGCACTCCAACGACAAATGCAAGATCTACAACAAGGGTCTACAACGAGGCATTCTTTGGAGGAAATTTGTCCTTACCCTTTTGATAGGAGGCTAAACATGATACCTTCCCCGCCAAATTCAAATATACCAAAGTATGATAAATACGATGGTAAGAGTGATCCCCATGATCACGCCAGGGAATTCTATATTATGATCTTGGAGTTTGCTCATAACAATGCATACATGATGAGGCTATTCCCAAGAAGTCTGGGAGGGCAAACAATGGAGTGGTTGTCAAAAGTCACACCTCCCATCAGATCATTTGATGAGTTGGTGAAAAATTCATCACGCAATATTCCTACAATATCCAACATGAGATCACCATGCTTGACATATGCAATACGAAGAAAAAGAACAATGAAACCTTCATGGTATTCTTACAATGATGGAGACGTATGGTCTCAAGGTACCCACGAGATGTACCCGAAAAGGAAAAGATGAAAATCTTCATAGACAATTTGAATGATGAAATGAGTTATCAACTCAAACTACAATGTCTACCTACTTTTGCAAAGTTGATCGAGGATGGCATCCAAGTAGAAGAAGCCTCAATCAAGAAAGGGACCTTAAAGTTCTCCAAGGAAGGTGTTAGTTAGTCAAGCAATAACAACTATAGCAATCAAAATAATAACATCTCAGACAAGTCCAAGTTTTGGACTAGAAACAAAAATGTCGTTAATGATGGTATCGTCGATGCCAACAATGTAAAGTCTAAAAAACTAGTGCTGACTTTATCAAGTAATACACCATCCAACAATGATCAAAGAAGTGCCAATCAAGGCACCAACAATTATCAACACACTCCCAACCAAGAAAACAACAACAACAACAACCAAGGAAACAATAACTACCGAGGGAATAACAACAACAATCAAGGGAACAACAACAACCAAGGAGGTAACGCTAACACTCCACCTCCCCCGTATCGAAGAACATATACACCATTGGGACAAACCCTAGAATCTACATTTTGAGAGCTATTGGCAAACAAGGTTATCACATTTCCATTCATAAGAAACTTTGAACCCCAAGTCAAACTACCATGGTGGAATGACTCAAATTATTGTGATTATCATCGAAACAAGGGGCATAGAATAAACGATTGCATGAGGTTGAAAAACCTAGTTCAAGATATGATAGATAAGGTAGACATAACAGTCGATGATCATAAAACCAATGGTGATCATGAGGCTTTCAAAAATCCTCTTCCCAATTATGACAAGGGAGAAGCATCAACGTCAAACAACAACAGAGGATCCCGCATCAATCACATATACGAAAATACCATAAATCACATATTGACATGCGACAATCAAGTAAATATCATAAAGATCAAAGATAAACAAGAGCATGTGTCAGTAAACATGACAACGAGGGCTCAGAAATATGTCTTGAAGGGGAACACATATAAAGCAAGAACTATCCCGAAGACTCAATATAACTTGGTCGATCAACTACAAAGGACACCTGCTCAGATATGAATACTTGAATTGCTTAAACTCTCATCGAATCATAAGGATATCTTAGAGCAAGCTCTTGTAGAAATAATAGTTCCAAATAATCTGAATATCAATTTGTTCCGAGCCATGGTGGCACATATGATGGTGCCACATAACATATCCTTTTCAAAACACGATGATGTCACCTTGAGTCATCCGCATAACACCCCACTCCATATCGAAGTCCTGGTCTACAAACATCGAGCGAAATGAGTGCTAATAGATGGAGGAGTCGGTCTCAATATATTTACCTTAAAGCTTATCTGTGCATTGGGATTCTCCAAGCAAGTTATTGACCCTAAAAAGAAGATCACTATCAAAGCCTATGATGCTGAAGAAAGGTCATCCAAAGGAACAGTGGTACTACCCATTCAGGTAGGACCTATGCAAAGAGACACATTGTGCCAAGTCTTGGACATAGACTTGACATACAACATACTATTGGGTCGTCCTTGGATCCATGAAATGCAAGCAGTACCTTCCATGTACCATCAATGTCTCAAATTCCCCTACAATGGACAAGAGATTTCAATACCAGTAGACACTAACCCCTTTTAGTACTGCAACGCTATGAGGGAAACACAAGATGTTCTGGTTCTGCACAACAAGGAGGCCCAATATTCCTCATCATTCAACAATCAAGAAAAACTCAAGTCGTTGTCCATGAACTTTGAGCAAAAGATGAAGATAAAGGACCAAGGTATGGGGGAATACTCTTTTGAACCCCTGTGTCTATCTAAGTTGCCAACTTTGCCAAAATCTTATGGACAACCTTCCACATCAAGACATCAAGAAGCACAACCCATCAAGAAGTTTGATGGTAAATTTATCCAAATGGGCACACTAGCTGAAGAATCGGACGACAAGGATATCCTCAGCTGGCTATACAAGGATGAGGAAGAAATAAGAGCTACTACCTTAGAAGTAGTTGTTCCCACAGAAAAGTATGGAAATGGGTTCAAAATAATGGGATAAAAAGGAAAAGTACCTATTGGCAAGCATCAAGAGGGAATCCTAGAACCCATACAACCCCATTCACAACTTGCAAAAGATAAAATAGGACTTGGTATGGCCAACATTTTCAACTTGTACAAAATCAAGATCACCATCAAAAACCCCAATGGAGAGAAAAGATAACACATAACGACGACTCATGGCAAGAGGTGATACACCAAGAAACAGAAAAGACAAGAAAAGAACAAGAGCATAAAGAAAATGAGAAGTGACAAGAAGAACTCGCTATCCAAAGAGAGGAGCCTTCTTATAAAAAAAGTACATCATGTACAAGCACCTGATCAAACTGAATGCGAGCCACAACTTGATGAGATTGCTATTCAAAGAAGGGAAACTGTGTATGAGCAAATCCAAAGAGTACAAACAAGTACAGATCCTAAATCAGAACAAGCTACCCAACTGGTATCGATTATCAATGAACTCTTTTTGCCATACAACATTCATGTCCGATTCAGTGGGGTAACCATGGATATCCTGACCCGCCAAATGATTCATGCCAAATGATTCCCTACCTCTCATATATCCTGACCTTATAGACTGGGAAGAACCTGAGCACAACATACCAATATTCCAAAATGATGAGGCCATTGTTCAATACCTTTGCTCAGTCAACCCGTAAACATGCTCCACCAGCGAATCACATAACGATATCTGCAATCAATGGAGTGCCAAGTCTCTTAGGCACAAAATGAACAAAATGAATAATAGATCTAATGGTGAAAACCATCTAATGGCAGTATTAGATCACAAAAAAGCAAAAACAAAGGACGCATCTAATGGTGAAAACCTCTTTGAGGCACCTAAAGATGGGAGACTTGACACTCTTCCTAAACATTACCAGGAGAGATCACCCATTTTTATTGAGCCAAATCAATCAATAAATATCAACACTGAAGCAGGAGCAAGAACCATACATCTGGCGGAATCACTAATGGAGAAAGAAAAACTTAACTTTGTCAAATTCTTCAAGTAGAAGAAAATCAACTTTGTTTGGTCTTATGCAGACATGCCAGGGATAGATCCAAATCTCATCATGCATCACTTGGCCATTGCTCCTGGAGCTAAACCGGTCAAACAAAAATTAAGGATGATGAACCCACATGTCGCCATATTGGTCAAAGCAGCATTGAATAAGTTACTTGATGTAGGATTCATCCAACCCATTGATTATGCGGAATGGATTTCTAATATTTTGCCAGTCTATAAACCAGATAAAAGCTTTAGGATTTGTACAGACTTAAGGGATCTCAAAAAGGCTTGTCCGAAGGATGACATTCCTTTACCAAGCATCGACACCATTGTTGATCTAACGAAAAAGGCATGCAATGTTATCCCTCATGGATGGTTTTTCTGGCTATAACCAAATCAAGATAGCTCCAGAAGATCAAGATAAAACTGCATTCACATATCCATGGGGTACATACTGCTGGAACATCATGCCTTTTGGCTTGAAAAATGCTGGTGCAACCTATCAGAGAGCAATGACAACTATCTTCCATGACATGATGCATACTTTTATGGAAGATTATGTGGATGAATTGCTAGCCAAATCATTCACAAGAGTAAAACAACTAGACATCCTGGATAAAATCTTTCAAAGACTAGAGAAATTCAATGTCAGATTGAATCCTAAAAAGTGTGTTTTCGGGGTCACATCCGGAAAACTCTTGGGCTACATTATATCATAAAAAAGGCATCGAGGTGGACCCCGCAAAGGTTCAAGCTATCATGAAAATTCCACCTCCCAGGAACATTAGTCAGCTATGATCTCTTCAAGGTAGGATATAATCTATCAGAAGGTTCATCTCTCAATTAGCAGACAAATGTCTCCCATTCAACCATCTACTTCATAAAAATGTACCTTTCAGATGGGAGGACAACTGTACAAAATCATTCCATCAGCTGAAGCAATATCTCATGAATCCACCTATTTTAGTACCACTAATAGCGGGAAAGTTCCTCATCCTCTACATATCAGCAATGTAAGTGTCACTGTGGGCATTACTAGCACAAGAGGACTCAACATGAAAGGAAAAATCCATCTATTATATTAGTAGGACACTGAATGGCTATGAACTCAATTACACTTTCATCAAAAAGTCTTTCTTAGTTATAGTGTTCGCTTCCCAAAAGCTGCGACACTATATGTTAGCTCATACTATCAAGCTAGTGGCAAAGATCGACTCACTAAAATATCTCCTTAGCAAAGCCACTCTCATAGGGAGGTTAGAAAAATGGGTCATGATCCCAAGTGATTTCAACATTTAGTACACAGAACGACGGGCTATCAAAGGACAAGCAATAGTAGATCAATTGGTAGAAGCACCTCTACCAGACAAACACCCACTACAGGTGGAATTTCTAGATATAGATGTGCTCACTGTTGCGGCAAAGCAATGGACCCTATACTTTAATGGATCTTATGCACAGCATGGATCGGGTGCCATCACTCCAGAAGGACACACAATTCTGTGATCCTATAGACTGATGTTCCCATGCACCAATAATATCATTAAGTATGAATCTCTAGTGACAGGTATCAAAGAAGTTGTGGAATGAAAAATCAGAGAATTGAGAGTCTATGGGGACTCTCAATTAGTTATCAATCAGATCAATGATGACTATCAGACACAAGATGATAAGTTGATGTCGTACAAATTCATGGTGGGGGATTATAAGAAATACTTTGTACACATCACATTTGAACAGATTTCAAGGCTAAACAATAGAGTTTTTGATGCAATGGCCACTATTGCCTCACTTCTACAAATTCTAGATAAACAAAATTGCTATGAATTCTTGGTGGAGCAATTGCTTTCCCCCACTTATGACAATTCAGAATCCCAAGTCATTTGTGCCCTAAACGGTTCTGGTTCACCCCTATACGAGAAGATTTATGCATACCTCAAAGACAATACCCTCCCACCAGACCTATCTTATAACCAAAAATGAAAATTTATCCGACAAGAAGCCCGCTATACCTTAACCGCTGATACACTTTGTCGTCGAGGTCTTGATGGTACTCTTCCTCGATGCCTCGATCATAACGAATCTGACTCCACCTCACATGAGCTTCACAAAGGTATTTGTGGTATGCATTCAAGTGGTCCTAATCTTGCCAAGAAACTACTAAGGATGAGATATTATTGGCTGACAATGGAGAAAGAGTCCTATCAGTTTGCTCAGAAATGCCCTAAGTGCCAAATTCATGGCAATCTCATACATGTGACGACACAAGAGTTCAACCATTCACTACATCTTGGCCTTTCTGTCAATGGGGACTTGACCTAGTGGGAAAGATTCATCCTTCATCGTTGAATGGACACAAGTTCATGACCACAGCCACCGAGTACTTCACCAAATGGATTAAGGCAGTTCCATTGACTACAGTGACCATCAAACAGATAGCTTCCTTCATTCTAAATTACCTTATTTGTCGGTACGACATCCTTAGCTCAAAAATAAAGATGTTCAAGAGCTTTGTGAGCGATTCCATATCCAACATCGCTTTTTGACACCTTATTATCCACAAGGGAATGGCCAAGAAGAGGCCTCAAACACGACAATCTTGAAAATCCTCAAAAAGATAGTAAATGATGCTCGTAAAGACTGGCATGTCCAGTTTAATCCTGCACTTTGGACCTACAAAATGAGTATCTGCACACCTATGGGAGCTACACCATACTCATTGGTGTATGGATCAGAAGCTATCCTGCCTATTGAGGTAGAGATTCCATCACTCCAGGTGTCATTAAAATGCCTCATTCCAGATGAGGAATGTTGAGTCAACAGGTTGCAAGAACTTGAGCTGCTAGATGAACATCGCCAATGTGCCTTTGATCATGTCAAGGCATATCAACAAAGAATTTGCAGAAGCTACAACCACAAGGTCATCCCAAGGGCCTTCAAAATTGGTGACCTAATCCTAAAGAAAAATCCCTAGAATCAGCAAGATCAAGAAAAGAAAGGGAAATTTGAACCCAACCGGTTGGGACCCTTTGTCATCATATCAGTTTATTGATCGGGAGCATATCAGTTATCAACTTTGGAAGGGGACATGCTTGATGAGCCAACCAACAACATCCATCTAAAGAAATTCTACACTTTGAGTCATCCAATGTACGGATCAAGCAAAAAAACAAAAAAAATAAAAAAAAGAAGTATAAAAAATCATCACTAGGGTGAAAACCTGGCAAACGGGCGCGCTGTGACACAAAAAAATAAAAATGAAAAACAAATCAAAAAGTGCAATAAAAACAAGTGGTGAAAACCTGGCAATGGGCGCTATTTGTGAGAGATAATCTCCTCTATCTATTACTACTTATATCATATCTTTGGCTCCATCTTTTCTAAGCCAATAGCAATTACAAAACACTTATACACGCATCATTATCCTGGACATACTTAGCGTAGTCACTGTCCTTGATTATCTGAATCAGTTATCCGACTCATATCCCATCATGGCTTGGTGATGAGTGTAAATATCCATATCAAGGTAGTATCCATGGCAAGGGGCAAAATCTTGACCTCGCTGGAGGCATTTTGCCTTGAGGGTTTTAGACATCAGACCGAACCCGTAGCAAGACAACAAGTATTAGATCAACCAACAGTGACCACAACGACAATGCAAGAGGCTAGACATCAAGGAATTGAACTGACTTGAACTGAACAAAAGATCTATTTGCAAGATATTTTATTTGACAAGAATACATTTCTGATAGCATACATGCTCACTTATGGTTGTTAATTTTTTTTATTATATCTCCTAAGTGACTCAAGAACGTCTCAACGACTAGAGAAGCAAGGAAGGAATGTGATGTTTTCTTTATTTGTTGTTTGGAAGTGAAGCCTTCTACTATACCAATTTGTCTTACAATGTGATCGGGTAGAATATCACTAAAGACATTTCGGATTTGTATGGGACAAAGGTTAACTCTTGTCTATTTTATGCAAGCAACACGTAGGTCGTCATGCTTGTGTCATCTTGCAATATCAAAATCCATGTAAGTTATACTTCGGTCATTATGGTTTAATTACACCATGATGCTTGTATCAACTTTCAACAAACCAAGGCCCAATGATGAAAACAAAGGAAGCACTGGCACTTTGATCAAAACAGATGGAAACATTTGGGAATGAGAATGCATTAGTATCATTTCATTATCATTATAAATCTTGCATAAGGTTGCATATCATTTTTGCATTAGTATCATTTCATTATCATTGTCATCTTAAAAATGCATTAGGTTGCACATCATTATCATATTAATCATGCATGTAGGTGCATTCTCACTATCATTGTCATATCATATTAAGATCGCATTAGGTTTCATATCATTATTATTATCATCGTCACATCATTTTAAAATCTTACATCTTGCATCATACATATCATTATCATCATACATCTCATATCATACATCATACATCACTTTTTCAAGATACATCTCACATCATACATCTCATTTTCAAGATACATCTCATCATCATCATCTAGTCATATTCATCATTGCATCCCTCGCATGCATATCTATCACATCATCATGGAATCTTTCTTCACTTTCATATCTTCATCATTCATCCAACTCTCATCCATCATGTCTTATACAGGATGTATCTTTCCTAAAACCAGATGTTTTGATCAAGTCTTATACAGGATATATCGTTCATGAAACCAGACGTTTTGATCATCTTTGTCCTATACAGGAGGTGTCATTCCTGAAACCAGACTTGATCTCAATCTTATCAATTCTATCAATCCATTTCATATGATCCATTCGACATGTCTTATACGGGATGTATCTTTCCTGAAACCAAACATTTTGATCAAGTCTTATACATAATATATCGTTCTTGAAACCAGACGTTTTGATCATCTTTGTCTTATACAGGAGGTGTCGTTCCTAAAACCAGACTTAGTCTCATTCTTCTCAATCCAATCAATCTAATCAATCTTATCAAACCCATGCATGTCATCAACTATCCACTCTTCTATCTTTCAGATAACATTCTTCTTCTTTCAAGAGATCATTCATGCCTTTAGTGCACGAATGACCTCTCAAGGGGGCATTATCACATCGAATCTCCATATCAATTACATATCAGTCTCATATAAAATTCATAGCGACAAAATCATATCAACTTTTCATATCGAATCTCCATATCAATTTCATATCAGTCTCATATCAGCTTCATAGCGATAAAATCATATCGACTTTTCATATCGAATCAATTTTTCATATATGTGACATCATATTGACAATTTTACCGACAACATTATTATATCGAATTTTATATCAACATATCATATCGGATCTCCATATTAGTCTCATATCAGCTCCATATCGACCAATCAATTCCATATCAGCATATCATATCGAATTCCATATCAGCGTATCATATCGAATCTCCATATCGGTCGCATATTAGCTCCATATCGACCAATCAATTTCATATCATTGTATCATATCAAAATTCTATCAGTCTTACATCAATATCATATCAACCGATCAGAATCATATCAGTGTATCATATCAAAATCAATTTTTCATATCTAGTAAATCATATCGACAATTTTGGCGACAACATCATATCGAAAAAATTTGACGACAAATTGAGCTTTTTTCTTTGAATCAACTTGTGGTCACACATCACATCAAAGAGGGGCAAAATGTAGACACCTAAAACTTGCACAATGAATTAAGTGAAACTTATTATCCCTAATTCTTCCAATTAATTAAATTATGATTTAATTAATATCCCTATTCTTCTAATTGACCTTTTAATCAAATTAAAGATTTGATTTTATCTCCTTCTTCTAGCTAATCTATTAATTAAACTAAGGTTTGATTAAGCACCCTTAGCCATCTAATTGAATAAATCTTATTTATTTGATTAAAATCCCTTTTCCCCTTTTGATTAAATTCACATTTAATTGAAAATCCACTTTGCAAATAAATAAAAAATTATTTATTTGTGAATAGTCCCCCCCCCCACTTGCAAAATCTTACAAATGCAAGTTGCATCCCTTTTGGCTAAATTAAATCATTTTATTTTAATTAAATATACCTATTTTCCTCACCCACTTGCATTCTCCTACATCTCCCACTTGCATCCTAATTCCTTCTAAAAACCTCCTAATCCACCTTAATCATGCCTAAATATTCTAATCATGTCCTTTCCCTAAATTTGGGGGAGTCACTTCTCCAAATTTGGAAGAAAGTCTTCCAAATGCATTTAAGACTTTGTCTATTTCAACAAGTTAACTTGTTGAGTCTTCCAAACATGTAAGGCTCTTACATAAACCACTAATGGTTTTCCTCTTTGGGCAAGTTAGACTCCAAAGTCTTCAAAAGGAATTTAATGCCTCTTACAAACCCACACCCCTTAGCCATGATGGTTGTCCCTTTAACCATTTTCCCATGTTGCACAAGAGTTTACCTCTTGGGTAATAGCATGCGTCCCTAGTTAATGACATTATCCAATGATATCACTCCTTGAGGTTATCCCTAATTGCTTGCTTAGCTTCTAATGCTTGGTTAGCATCCTCTCAAGCCCTCTCTAGGTGACATTTATCAACTTGGGATTGGATTGAATCTCTCACATGGATTGAGAACTTTCAATCCTAGCCCTTGTTGAGATTATTCAATCTCAACCATCCATTTATCTATTGAGTTTACCTCTTGGGTAATATCATGCCTCCCTAGTTAATGACATTATCCAATGATGTCACTCCTTGAGGTTAACCCTAATTGCTTGCTTAGCATCTAATGTGTGTTTAGCATCCTCTCAAGCCCTCTCAAGGTGACATTTGTCAACTTGATATTGGATTGAATCTCTCCCATGGATTGATAACTTTCAATCTTAGCCTTGTTCAGATTACTTAATCTCAACCATCCATTTCTCTATTTTCCCTATAAATAGAGCCCATTCCTTCTTCAATTCATCAAGTCTTTTGTGCATCAAAATTATAGTCACATCGTAGGTTAAGGAGCTCTCTTTGTCATCACCAAACATCAATGTCATCCTCAAGAATCCATAGCACATAGTTTAGCTTCATTTAGTTGCATTTTAATCTTCCATCCTAGCTTAATTTCACTTCTTTTATAAGTTTTGCATTCTCATCTTAGTTTAATTAACTCACATAGAATACTTATCTTTCAATTTGGAATATACTTTTCCTCCTAATCACCTAGCTCGCATCCTTCATTTTCATCTTCAGCTCTTGGCACTCACTAGAATCCTAGTTGCATCCATTTCATTTCTAGTAGCATTTTTCATATAACTCATTCTCTAGGTTGTCATCTAGAGGAACGAGTGTTCTTCTAAATGAGGGCCACCTTGAATCTTAGAGATCTTTAGAGATAGAGGATAATGAGGTGATTTTAGAGTTTTTAATCTATTCATGTGTTTTGATTTCTAACATCTAATGCAATGCTTCATTGTTTGAAGTGTTTTCCCTCTCGCAGGTGGAAAACCACTTTTCTGGCATACACCTTCAAATCTTGTATTGTTTTTATCGTTAGAATAAGACCATTAGCATACAAAAGTAGCTTTATAACATAGTTGGTCAAGTAAACCCCTCCACCATCAAACTTATCCATCCACTCCTCTAATTTGTCAATGTATGAGATAATGCTTTTGCAGAAAATGGTAAGGTAAAAATGAAAATATATGAGATAATGTCTACATAGGGCAGAGAGTCTTATATTGGAACTAGCTAGCTTTGAGGTTTTTGTTGAGTGTCATATGATTCTAGAATTAGTATTTGCATCAAAAGGAAGTGCAATGGTCACAGGTATAGTAAAATATATTTTGGAATGTATTTTGAGAGGGTACAAAATCATAGAATGTAGAAATTATCGTTGTTAGTGAATTGATTTAAATCTCTAAGTTGTACAAAATGTTTTTGAATTCTATGAAAATAATTAACTCAAGAAATTTATTGCTTTGGATATATTTTTTGTTGGTTGCTGAGATATCTTCTTTGTTGTTGATGTCGATATTTTGAACATGACCCTGTTTGGTATTTGCAAAATTAAAGTTTAAAAGAGTTAAATTTATGTATTGTATATAATTGAAACTTTTGTATTAAAAATCGTTTGAAGTAAAAATAGTTTAGATAAGGAGCAGATTGCAGTTGATGTTGGCCATTGATATGTATTTTTCATTTTTCACATCAACTTCTTGTAGATGAGTTTGTAGTACCTTGGAGTAAATGTCTACAAAATAAAAATTTGTAAAAGTGAAATTCATGCTTCATGAATAATTGAAAAAAGTGTGACAGAGATTGGGGTCAAAATTGTCTACCTTTTATTTTAGAAGGACATTTGTTGTAATTGGGCTTCCTCTTCTTTTCTTATAATCGAGGATGGATTGTTTTTATTTTTAAAGCACCGCTTAAAGGAGAATGTTGATTGAATGTAAAGGCCATCTAATGATTTGACTCAAGATATAGTTGTAAATGCCAACCCTTGTCCTTCTATTTTTCCAACATCAATTATTGTTTTTTGCAGTGTTAGACCTTGGGATTTGTGTATGGTAATAGCTCATTGTGAGTGTTATTTGCCTATGATTACCTAGTGATATAGGTATTATTGGTATAGTTTTTGTGTCATCTTGGTTCCATAGTGCTTCATTGTAATTATCAATCTTTACTCCATCATACATTGGAACATATGGTGGTTTGGAACCATGATTGTAAACAATACCAACAACTTCACTAAGACCTCCAATTACAAGACCTCGTGTTTATATGTTGGTTGTTAGCATGATTCAGTGGCCTCTACATAGTAGGACATGTTTTTCAAGTTGGTCATCATTAGCTCTGATATCTATTTTTCTTTTGGTGCTTGTTGCAGTAGTTATCACAATTAGGCAGTTCAATAGTTTTAACTTTCTTATATTGTTTAGTCATACTAAATCATTAGTTGCAAACAAGTGCATTGAATTGTCAAATTGTTTGTTTTCACTTGTTATAAGTTGTTTGTTTGTGTGTGTCATTAACAATTGTCAATCTTCTTGTGGTGGTTCAACATTGTGTATATTTTGTAATATTTGACGAAATTGTGTTTGTGTTGGAATTTCACCTTGTTGACAAAACATTGTTTGCAAGGTGACAAACTATCATAAATCGGTTCCACAATGTTTTACCGTTCGAAAGTGATGTGTAGATAGGTTTGTCCATGATAGGTGTCAATTGTGCAAGGTCACCAATTAGAATTATAAGTACTCCTTCGAAGTATACATGTCGTTGATGGCGAAAGGCTTCACTTAGCTTAGTGTATATTTTAACCAATATTTTCAGTCCTATGAAGCTCATCTCATCAATGAGGATGTATCTTGTGTGTTTCATGTCTTCTTGGAATATTGTTAGTGTTTGTCCCTGCAGTAGTTGCATTTATTTGATAGGAATCCTAAGAGTTGAATGTATAATTGATGCATGTCTATTAAATGCAAAAATTCTTGTAGGATCCAATGTGAGTATTTGGCTCTTTTGTTGCAATGTATTACTCTGAAGTCCATTCTTTATGCAAGTGATTAGGTAGAATTTTCTTGTTCCTTGAATGTTCATGTGCAACAATTTATCTGAGAGACCTTTGTTATGGTTTATAATTATTATAAGTGTTATTTTTATTTTGGTGAGTGTATGGATTGTGACGTCGAGGTTAATTGGCACATGTTCATCTTGGTTGCATGTTTCTTCCATGTTTATGAATTATGTGGTAGTGTCATGTAAATTTTGGGTATTGTAAGTTGATCCCATCTATTATTATTATCAAAATTACACCTACCAAGCATTTTGAGTTTCATCTAGGTTGACATTGCTTGAAAGTCTCATTTGTGAAAATAATTTTCATTTGTTCATTTATATTGTGTCCCTTGTTCAATTCTTATTACTATCTTCTTCCTCTTTGGAGTTAGCCTCCACTTTGGTGCTGCGATTAACATGCCATACATCACATTTGTTTGTGTTCATTTGATTCCAATTTGTGATTTTTATATCTTTAGTAATTCCTATGTTGATTTCAATGTTTCAAAAATATTTATATAAGAGTAGCTCACTTCAACAAAATGTTTCAAAGTGTTTTGAGTCTTCCTTTGGGATATTGTAGAATTTTAGGTAAACATTGACAATGGATTTTACCTTTGTCTCTTTCCATTTGAATCCTTTATGACCTACAACATATGAGAAATATCTTGTAGATTCAAGTAATGTTATTGTTTCTATCTCTATAGGTCATTTAACGTAGGAATGTAAATAGCTAGATTGGAGTTTGCTTTCACCTTTTGTTCTTGTTAGTCAATGGAAAATGTTTTCTCCAACATTCCAATATGTAAAATGTCTATTACAAATAACAAGGTGCAATTTTTAGAGCATACGACATGTTTCTTGTGCTCCTATTTCACATCCTACCATAATTTATGTCATGGATTTTTAATGTATTGTCAAGGTTGGGTCATATTTTTGTTGTTGTAGATATTGTTGTTAGCATATCAATACAACTCTCAGATGTTCTCTCCGCTTTCAATGCATACTTGGCAATGCATTTCAGAATAAGTGCTCATGAGACAAGTTGGCAATCTATTTTGGATCTCTATATTGAAATTATTTATGGGTTGTGTATGTTTAATCTATCGACATTTATTACAAGTTCATACATCATCTTACCAGTATTATCACATGATAAGGTGGATATAATTTTTTCTTTCCATGGAGCTTTGTATCGATGCTATTTTTTTCCTCTTCTTACGTAAGTATGCTCCCTCTTTGCAATTTGTATGGCTTTGGACAAAATTGATTATGTCTTCATAGTCATTAGAGGGATTTGTGGTGAATATCTCAGTCGTGTTTAGTAAGCATGATCATCGAGTGGAGATCAAATGTATTGTTTGTTTTTGCATGATGCATCATGGAGGTTCCAAACGTTGACATACATATCAAATAATTTTCTTTCTATCTCGACTTCTACATTGTTTTTCCAATCAATTTTCTCCATGTCTGGTGCATTTTGGAGCCAAAGGAATACATGTACATGTGCAATTCATCTATGTTATCACTCATATCTATACTAGTAATCTTTTGCACCAAGGAGTTTCCCAATGACTTCCTCATAGAAGTTGTGAATCATTGATGTATGTATAATGATGTGGTATGGAGGTTATTAATCACATTATTTGACCAATGTTTATTTTTTTGCTTACCTAGTGTCATGTTATTTGGGAGTAGTTGTTGTAGATCTGGCTACTTTGTGTCTATTGCACACTTAAAGTGAAAAAAAGAGTGGACAACCATGTTTGGTTGGTCATGTTTGATAGTTTAGCATGACACTTATTCCAATATGGTCTTTTACCTCTCATGGAAGATCCAAAGTACATAAGATCCTCAGCTAATTGTGTGTTGAAAAGATTTTTTAGGTGTGCATGAAGGTTTTTAATAGTGGTTGGAACATTTTCCTCTATATTTTTTTAATGAAAACCTTTCAATTCCTTGACTACGATGATGCATCATAAGATTAAAAATAAAATATTGAAATCTCAAACTCTTGAATATTTGGTCACGAAATTTCATCAAGTGCAATGCATACTCATGCATTTGTACTTACCTAGTTTGTGGTTGTATTTGTAGTGCAATTCCATTTGAAAACAAAGTGGTAAATTTCATATCAAGTAGGCCTTGAATATTGTATTCATTTATTGGAGACGAATTAATTTCAGGCTAGTCAATAATGTTATTTTTTGTTGTCCTTAAGTTCTAGTGTTTCTTTAATAATTCCTAGTTAAAGATATTTATTCGGCAACTTAGCCATAAATGATGATGTGTTTGTTGTGCTATTTTTGGTCAGGTCTAAAAATCAGTGTCTGCTTCGTTATCTGGTACCATTATTTCTTCATAAGTTTCAATGGTGCGAAGCATGTTTGAAATGTATGATATTGTTTCACGGATTTGTGTTAAGTAGTCAACATTTATGGCAACATCACTATATTATGGGTCATATTTGACTTTGTATTTCAATGCATCTCTAACATTACTTCTAATTACATAACATTTATAATATTGTCCTTGTGTATGTAGTATTCAAATTATGAACATATCTAAGTCATCTATTCTACATGAAAGCACTTTTGCAATGTTCTTTATGTCTTGTGGAAAGTTAAGCATGTGACCATTGTATTTGTGTTGACCTCCAATAGTGTGAGTTAATCATGTTCTTATGAGCATGCTTGGGTAACATTCCTTGCATATATTGCATGTTTGTAGGTTGGATAATGTGTCAATTCTTTGTCGAAATATTTTCAATGTTGTCATGAAGTTAGCATTATCATTGAATGGTGTTGCAGGTTTTGTCTATTGTAGTTTTTGGGTACATTGAGCCTGACATGTTTGTTTTTATAAGTTTCTAATGTGAATCTATGTTTTTATTTCCTCTCTATGGTGATCATGATAGTCTTGGCATGTTATATGATTTTGTAACCTTTAGGATTCTATTTGTTGAGGGTCAGTTTGACTTTGTTCTATTTTTTTAATATGGTTATGGACAACTATTTCGTCTTTATGGTGGGCATAGTAAGCCCAACTTCTTTTTTGGCTTTGTAGTCTTTCGAGATCTATTTCTTGGGGATCATATTGACTTTTCTTATTGCAATAGTCCATCATCTATATTTTTGAAATGTTAGGTTAAATTATTGATAATCATAAGAATAAAGTACTAAAACAAAAATGTATATGAGATTAATAAAATATAATTGAAATATGCAATGTTGGAAGAGATGGATGTAAATAAACATATACATTTGTTACTATTCTTCTAATCAGATGTACTCGACACAAATATGATATAAATGATCATTAAATATTGAAAGAAGTAAATTACACATTTCATGACAAAATTGTAAAGTGGGTTATTTTTCAATTCTTTTTATTTAAACTTAACCCTGAAATCTTAATTGATTGACCCACTTGTCTAAATAACATATTTTGTTTTATTGTGAGTGTTTCTAAAGTTACTTTTTTTTCTAATAAATATTTCTGTTAATTTCTTTTGAAATTGTTCACAAGCGACATTTTGGTTGAGTGTTTAGCATCTCCCTTTGCTCTTCGGCCCCCTCTTTTGTTCGTTTGTGTGTGCCACGTTGTGTTAAGCAGCTCGCCTTTCTCACCTTACATTGAGAAAGCACGGAGCTGCCACATGGCGCAGGTTTTTCCTTGGTGTACATTCTCCCGACCCCATCATTCTTTGTGTGCTGGCAGTGACACTTGGCGTCTCCGCATTCCATGTCCTGGTCCCCATTTTGTGTTCGACTTTGGGTATCCTTTGAGTTTCTATGTGTTCCTTCGATGATCATGAACCAGAATGCTATTGGCATCATGATTTTCTTGTTTTGGCAGGTGTAGAGATCACCATGATGAAGTTTTCATAATGATATCAAAAGGTCATTTTTGCCTTTTTGATTGCATGCGTCTCTATGGACGCCACACAAGGATTTTCCTGATAGGAAGCGGTTGCTGATATTTTTATTGTGCTTTCATGTTGTTGGGCTATTTATTGGTCTTCCCTTTGTTGTTTTAGAGGTTCAAACTTTGAGAAAAGATTATTATACTTTGGTTTTGTGAAGCAAGCCTTTATGTTAATTGTATTTTTGTAATGGTGGAAAAATGGTGAATGATAGATCAAGAAGGAAACTACCCTTTCCCTTAAAGAGAGATGAGAGTTTCGATATTAATTACCCTTAAAACACTTTTCACCATGTTACATTAGGAAGAGGAGAGGATAATTCACTAGATTCAATATCTCCACATGAAGATGGTAGATTGAATTCTGAATGAATTGGGAATGTTAAGTTGATCCCCTCTTCCTTGTTTGAAATGGAAAGGAAATTGATTGAATTATGTAGTCCAAAAGTGACAAAGAATGGATTATAACTTGAGATCGGAATATGGGATGAAGTTGTGCACCTGGCTCTAGCAGAAATATGTCGAGATGAAGTTGCTTTGCGAATTTGAGGAAAAGTTACTTGGACCGTGGCGGGAATGTACACAGTCCTCTGAAAAAGCCACGAAACGAAAAGGGTTTTTCCACCTCTGCAAATGAAGCCCAAATCTGAAAGTACAGTTGCACACCTACAACCTACACACAAAAAAGAGAGAAAAATGGGTTGGGATTGGGGGTTTCCTTTAGGTCAAACCCCAGTTTTGGAATTAACCAAGTAATGAAAGAAAGTACTTGCAAGTAGATGTAAATTGAAGGTTGAATTGTAGATCACCTCAAGGGAGGTTGTAGTAGCAATGTTGATATAATTTATTGTGTGGAATTGAATGTTGAAATCAATCTCCTCTTCAATGGTTGAATCCTTGACTTGAATGCAACACCTAGCCTTGAAGGGAGACTTGAGAATGTTCAATGCTAGAAAAGAATGCTTGAATTCTTGATCACTTATGCAACTTGAACATATCCAACTTCAACCTATCCCACTTATCCCTACAAATGAGAGTAAGAATTTCCCCTTAAATACATGTCAGTGGATTTGAATTTTGTCATGGGCCGACATCGAGGGAGTTTTCCGCCTGATGCAAAACCAACAATGCAACCCTAGGAAGGGTCCTACCCCAAAATAGGGTAGGGATAGGTGTGTCATGCCCCTATCCTAGGAGGACATGAGTGCCACAACCCTATCCAAGGGGGGACAGTGGTGCCATGCCCCTACCCTACCCCTTTCTTTAGGGTAGAGTGTGGACAGGGTGATGCAGAGGCCAAGGAAGAAGTTGTTTCTGCAGGATGAGCAATCTCCAATCTCTGATCAGGCTAGAGGATTCGAACTCGCACATGTGAGGACCCTAATGCAGTCGAAAATTGCTAGGGTCACAATTTTATGACACTACAATTTTCTGAATGATATACATATCAGACTATGCCTGTGGCCTTTATGGTTGTTTTCTTTGAAGCTTAATAGATGAACTTTTGTGCTATGTTTTAAATGAGTAACTTCTATGATATGCGTTGTGAGACTCTACAGATTAAACTATGTTATATGACATGTTATCTATTAGATGAATGGTGTCTATCATATTATATTAAATGAGCCTTGTTTAATTATCTTTTCAAATTGTATTGGGCATGTAGATTGTTGAACGGGCCTTAAAACTACAAATTTTTGGGTTTTATGTGCTACAAATGTCTTAAAATATTTTAGTGCATCGCCTAATTAGTGTAGCTTTTACACTTTTTTTCTCCCTTTTCTCCCCCCATTGTATGAAGAGTTAGCTTCTTAAACCCGAAGATTATTCAGTGAACTTCGTGCAAAGGTCCCCCATCACGGAATTTCCCATAGGGCTATTAACATTTAATGCAAAATTAGTACTCAATAGTTATTTTTATGGCACGCTTGGTGGGACCTAATTGGTGCTTAAAGCCTAAGCAGGTTTATGAACCACAGACCTGTTACCAGGAGTCAAACAACTTCATATCCCAGTTTGCTTCTGCCATCCCTGGTAAACATCTAGTCATCTGTAGCTGCTTCCTCAAAAAATCCACCTGTTATCCCTGCGACAACTGTTCTCGTAGTGATGGCTCAAGTTCCTCCCATAAATTTTGTGACTTGGAACAATGGCAATCCCCTTATTCCTCTTGTTCCACCTGCAGTATGGGGCCCTATTCCTACTTTTGCGCTAAAATTTGTCCCTAAATTCATTGGAGAAGATTCCAAGATGTCGAGGGAACACCTACAAGCTGTGGATGTTTGCATAGTCCATAATGTCATGGAGTAAAATGTAGCTCTGAGATTGCTTGCAACTTCATTTAAAGGAAGAGCTTTAGATTGGTATAGATCTCTTGCACCTAACTCAATAGCTGATTGGGATCAGCTTGGTGATCGCTTCTTTGACAGATTTTCTGGTAAGGCGGATAGATCATCTCTAATGCAGCATCTGATTACTATCAAGAGAGCTCCTCATGAGGCAGTGACAAACTTCAATATGAGGTTTCAAATAATCTGGCAAAGGATACCTTTATCCGCTCGTCCACCCGCAGATATGGCATTCATCTTTTATTTGAAAGCTTTCAATTTAGATATATCTGTGATGATCCAATCTCTTAGAGGCAGCACTCTTCCAGATGCATATGATTTGGAAGTCTGAGTAGAGATTAATCTAATTAATGTCGGGAAGCTTGCACCACGACCGCTCATATCGGTCTTCCCTGAAATATCAAATTAAGTTCCTGAGCTTGTCACACCTAGTACTTCTACACCCCAATCCATGTATGTATACCCCAGATCCCAACAAGCCAACACATCCTCTTCTTCAACTATGGCTGCGGAAGTCAATGATATTAAAAATTTGCTGAGACTTTCTTCCAATGAGATCATTAACTTGAAAAGATCCCAAATCCCCTCTGCTAGACTTCTTTCCAACAAAATTTCCAAGGAAATAGACCCCCATATCAACAAAATGAATATGTGAATAACCGAGCTTCCTCAAGTTAAACAAATTGCCAGATAGTTCCAGTACCTAATCCGCTACAAATCGTTTATCCTAGTACCAACAAAGAATTGACTGTAGGATAGAATAATCTAGCAGATGACACCAATTATTGGTGTTTCCCATGTAACAATGCGCATGCCCCAAGTGTTAGGGTTTTAAGCAGATCCGAAGCAAATATGAACTAACAATTATATGCAGATTTAAATACAAAAGATAAAGAAATAAAACAAGACAGATAACATAGAGATTTAATGTGGTTCACCCAGAATGGGTTACGTCCACCATACACAACTGTCCAATCTTTCTTATTATCCCGCAAAAATAGTACATCAACCTTACAATGTCGTAAGCATCCTAGCTGCTTATAACATGCATTTTTAGGGCAAAAACAAAGTCGGCCTTTTTAGGGTTTTATTACAATGTCGGTTTTCATAAAAAAAAATACCCCCAAAAAGGCGAGGATACGTGCTGAGTGTACAGTACTTTGTTGATCAATCGCCACATTTCAACAATCTCCCACTTGGAGACTGATCAGGCTCCACACCGAACAATCTCCCACTTGGAGACTTATACTACATGACACCACTGTACATGCAACATCCACAGGATAAAACACTAGGACTTGACTGGTATAAATTCCACAATTATCAATCAAGAAGACCAATAGAAATTGATGAAGAAATCAGCTTCTCCTGTGGAACTGCCTTCATGAACACATCAGCAAGATTCTCACTTGTGTGAATCTTCTCAAGCCATAACTGACCCTCCTCCAAAACAGTCCGGATGAAGTGGTACCTGAGCTGAATGTGCTTTGTCCTTGAATGAAAAACAGAGTTCTTCGCAAGATGAATGGCACTCTAGCTATCAGTATGCAATGGGCTATCCTCTTGTGTCTGACCCAATTCCTCCGGAAAACATTGCAACCAAATCATCTCCTTGTTGGCTTCTATAGCAGCAACATACTCAACTTTAGTGGTTGAAAGTGCAACAACCTTTTGCAGCCTAGAAATCCAACTGACTGCAGTTCCCCCTATAGTAAAAACATACCCTGTAGTACTCCTCCGTGAATCAATATCACCTGCCAGATCAGAGTCAACAAATCCACTCAGAGCAGCATTAGATCCTTTGAAACATAATGCCTTCGTAGTAGTTCCTTTCAAATACCGAAGAATCCATTTCACAACATTCCAATGTTCCATAGTCGAATTACTCATAAACCTGCTCACAACTCCCACTGTATGTGCAATATCTGGCCTTGTGCATACCATTGCATACATCAGACTGCCAATAAATGATGAATACGGGATCTTAAACATTTTATTAACCTCTTCCTGTGCCTTTGGGCACATCTCCTTAGTCAATTTGAAATGACTAGCCAAAGGTGTACTAACTGCTTTTGCATCCTGCATGTTAAATCTTTTCAACACCTTCTTTATATACTCACTTTGGGACAAATTCAAGGTTCTATTTTTCCTGTCCCGTGTAATCCTCATACCAAGAATTTGCTTAGCTACACCCAAATCCTTCATAGCAAATGACCTGGCTAATTTCTATTTAAGATCATTTATATGTTGCATGTTAGACCCAACAACAAGCATGTCATCAACATAAAGCAACAGGATAATATAACTGCCATTATCAAACCTCTTAAAATATACACAATGATCAGAATGACATCTATGATAACCGTGTTCAGCCATGAAACTATCAAATTTTAAATACCATTGTCGGGGTGCTTGCTTTAGGTCGTATAGACTTTTCTTCAACCTGCACACCAAGTTCTCCTTACCTTTGACCTCATATCCCTGTGGTTGCAACATGTAAATTTCCTCCTCCAAATCTCCATGGAGAAAAGCTGTTTTGACATCTAATTGTTCAAGATGTAAATCATTTGCAGCCACAAGACTAAGTACAGTTCTAATTGAAGTCATTTTTACAACTGGAGAAAATATTTCATCATAATCTATACCCTTTTTCTATGCAAAACCTTTTACCACAAGTCTGGCCTTATATCTTTTCTGACCTCCTTCCTCCTCCTTTAGCTGATAAACCCATTTGTTAGGCAAGGCTCTTTTTTTCTACAGGTAAAGGGACTAAGTCCCAAGTCTTATTTTTCATCAAGGAGTCCATCTCCTCTATCATGCGTAGCTCCCATTGTTGTTTGGCATCTACCTGCATTGCTTCTTCATATTCTTCTGGTTCACCAGAATCCGTTAATAAAATAGAATACAAAGAAGGAGAAAATCTTTCAAGGGGTCTACTTGTCCTCGTAGAACATCTAACACTTGCAGGAGTTTGTGGGACAATATGTTGTTGCTGAGCATCAGGTACCTATGGCATTTCATTTTCAGGAATCTCATCCAACACCACATATTCTTGTTTGTCCTGTTCATGCTTCTTTTCCTACATCTGCTTTTTATACATAACCTTCTCATTGAATATAACATCTCTACTTCTAGTTATTTTCTTATTTTCAAAATCCCATAACCGATAGCCATATTCATCTATCCCATATCCAATGAAGGTACATTTATGAGATTTAGCATCAAGCTTGGTTATGTTTTCTTTATCAACATGGACAAAAGCTTTGCAACCAAAAGTTTTTAGAAAAGGATAATTTACCTTTTTACCAGTCCATGCCTCCTCTGGAATACCACCATCCAAAGGGGTTGAAGGTCCTCTATTTATCAAATAGACAGCAGTATGTACAACATCTGCCCAAAAATTTAAGGGCAATCCAGCATGCAATCTCATGCTCCTCGCGCGTTCCATGATAGTCCTATTCATTCTCTCTGACACACCATTTTCCTGTGGAGTTCCTGGAACTGTCTTCTACTTTCGAATCCCATTTAAGGAGCAGTAATCTTCAAATGCTTTGCTGCAATACTCACCTCCATTATCCGATCTGAGACACTTCAACTTTTTTCCTGTCTCATTCTCAACCAAAGCTTTCCATTTCTTAAAAGTTTCAAAAACATCTGATTTTTGTTTTAGGAAATATACCCATGTTTTTCTATTTGATTCATCAATAAAAATAACATAATAACAAGAGACACCAAGAGATGATACCTGAGTCGGTCCCCATACATCTGAATGTACAAGCTCTAACTTCTCACTCTTCTTCTCTTTCCCAACCTTGAGAAATCTAACTCTTTTCTGTTTACTATAAACACAGTTTTCACAGAACTCTAAATCAACCTTGTTTAGTCCTAGCAATAGATTTTTGGAGTGAAGGGTTTTCATCCCTTTCTCACTCATGTGCCCAAGCCTATGGTGCCACATTATCGAATCTATTCTTGCAACATTTATTGTTGTTGTCCCTGCAGTAACTTTATCTGTAGCTAGGGTAGAGTAAGTGTTACCTATACACAGATATAATGTGCCTACCTTCACACCTTTAGCTATTACTAATGATCCTTTAGTGACCTTCCACATACTGTCTGAGAGGGTAACTACGCAACCTTCACTACCTAGTTGCCCTGCAGAAATTAAATTTCTTCTTAAATTAGGAACATGTCTTACCTCCTGTAGAAACCAGTCATTTCCATTCTGCAACTTGATCTTTATCTTTCCTTTTCCAACAATTTGATAGGGCTCATCATCACCCAAATATACCTATCCAAAATCACCTTGAACATAATCTAGAAAATATTTTCTATGGGGTGTAGCATGAAATGAAGCCCTAGAATCTATTATCCAGGAATCATTAACATTATCCAAACATAAGATTAAAGCATCTTGTAAAGTATTACTTGCAATATTAGCTTCCTTACTATTATTTTCATTTTTGTCTCCTTCTTTATTTTTTCGAGACCAACAGTCTTTCTTTAGATGACCAGGCTTTCTGCAGTACCAACAATCTTTCTTTCCTCTATCTTGAGAGCGTCCTTTCTTTGACTTTCCTCATGACTTTTCATTCCAAGGGCCTTTTCCTCTTTCCTTTGATCTTCCTTTGTTCTTCACATTCAAAACACTACCCGATGATGTTGGAGTCTCACCTGTGCTTTTCCTTCGCATTTCCTCGCTTAGGATAACACCAACAATATCATCAAATACCAAAGTATTTTTACCAAAGACAGAGTTACTTACAGCCATGACCAAGCTATTCCAACTTTCTGACAAAGAACATAAAATCAAGAGAGCCCTAACCTCTTCTGAAAAGGTAATTTTTACTGAAGACAATTGACTGGTAATTGTATTAAATTCATTTAAGTGCTCCGCTACAAATCTTCCCTCACTCATTTTCAAATTAAACAAACGCTTCATAAGAAATACCTTATTCGAAGCCGAGGGTTTCTCATACAACTTAGCCAATGTTGCCATCAAATTTACAGCCATTTTTGCTTCTGTTATATTGAATGCTACAGACGGCATAAGGCACAATCAAATGGATCCCAGTGCCTTTCTATCTAAAATGTCCCACTCTTCATCTGACATTATGGTTGGTTTCTTTGCCTTTCCTTCCAATGGCCGCCACAAATCCTTTTGATACAGGTAATCCTCCATCTGCATTTTCCATAACTGATAATTCTGGCCATTAAACTTTTCGACCTTGAATTTGGAATCCTCCATTGCTCCCACTCAAATCTGAGAGTCCTACCAATTTACAGAATACCTCGCTCTGATACCAATTGTTAGGGTTTTAAGTAGATTCGAAGCAAATATGAACTAACAATTATATGCAGATTTAAATACAAAAGATAAAGAAATAAAACAGGACACAAATAACACAGAGATTTAACGTGGTTCACCCAGAATGGGTTACATCCACCATACACAGTCATCCAATCTTTCTTATTATCCAGCAAAAACAGTACATCAACCTTACAATGCCTTAAGCATCCCAGCCGCTTATAACATGTGTTTTTAGGGCAAAAACAAAGTCGGCCTTTTTAGGGTTTTATTACAATGTCGGTTTTCATCCAAAAAAAATACCCAAAATTTTTTTTCTCGGGGGCTATCGCCTCCGAACCCCTACCCGAGGCCCGGCCTGGCCCTGGACCCCGACGAGGATACGTGCTGAGTGTATAGTACTTTGTTGATCAGTTGCCACATTTCAACACCAAGAAATTATTTGAGAGGTAATTTGCAACAAAAAATTGCAGATCAACGAAGTCAAGGTGCTACCTCAGATACAAAGGTTTATACTTCCCCTGGCATGGACAATGCAACCCTCATTGTTCAGATGCAAGACATGTCAATGGAGCAAGAAACTGAGATAGCCCCAAATCATGCTTTATTCTCTTGGATGAAAGATGAAGATGTCGTACTCACAAATGATGCAATTGCATTGAGTTCGGGAGCTCCCCAAGCATAGTCAGATTACAACCTTCGGTCAAAAAGATGGTTCACAGGAGAGCTTGTAGGCACGCAATGGAGGTTCATCTCAGAAAATACTCCTGAACAACCCGCGGTTGCTACCGCATACCAAAGGAAACAGTGTATCCCCTATAAGCCAAGAGAAACAAAAGTGTTCATGCCATCAGTATTAGACGTGCTGGAACAGTTGAAGAAAGCCCCGACTAATGTCTCTTTATGGGACATCCTTAGCATCCGAGAGAAAAAAATTGATTAAAAGAAGCTCTAGTAGAGGTGGAGAGTGATGAGTAATGATGAACAATAGATACCCCAATCGGTACTGAGAGGGGGGGGGGTGAATCAGTATAGGGAAAACAAAAACTTTCTCAACAACTTATCTAGTTAACGCAATACCGACTGGTTGTCACTATTACTGAACTTAACCATGGCAAACCAGTTAAACATGGTAAGACATCAGATACCATAAACTGATAAGTTTGAACATTTCAAATACGATCAATACTTGATAACAACTTCACCCATAAACATATGCATGTGGTATACTAGAAATTACATAACCTATTAACTCTGCATGCATAATCTCTCAATCAAATACTTCATAAAGATCACATGAAAAATGCATAACACATAACACACAATTTTTTTACGTGGAAACCCAAATGGGAAAAACCACGGTGGGGATGAATACCCACAAGCTTGTTTTTGAACTCTTTTGAAGCTTGCCCTGTTAGGAGCCTAGTCCGGTTAAAGACTTTACAATAAGGTTCTGCCAGGAACCAATCCTGTTAGAGATCACCCAGTTAAGGGATGGCTATATACCCTGTTAAAGGTTGAAACCCTGTTAGGGGTTACCTCGCTAGAGGATTTGAAGAACTCAATGATCTTGAGTCACCTGGTTACAAGTTTTATAATAAGCCTGTTAAAGCTACCCGGTAAAGGGATTTTCCATCTGTTGAAATGATTAGAAGACAATAGGAAAAACTTTTGATCTGATAACAACACTACATGCCAAGGCAGATCCTTTTCATTTCCTCTACTCTGCAATCACACTCTGCAGTTTTCCTCTTATTGGTCTGGAAAGTATATCATCACTCGGATACAAACAACATTTACCAACAACTTACAATAACAACATCATCAACCTTATAGACATCAGTCAGGTCGGTAGCATAAACCCTAAACCCTAAGCATCTTAGGTTTACAACACAGGTGGTCCATTCGTGACCATCCAAACACATTGCATAGAGTATTACAATTTCAAACAATTCACAAGACAATCTGCATCGTTCATTCATCACCGCACATGGGAATCAGTAAACCAACACTCTTTCTTCTCATACCACTAAGAAGAATGATCATTCCCGAGGTAAACTTCAAACGCAGTCGATCTTCTTCATACCTCAATCCTTCAAGCGCATAAGGCTAATGTGGCACCTCGATCTCATTCACATCTTTTAGCTAACTCATCACAGAGTATCATCGGTTGCATCGCACAAGCTGGGTTGCCAAACTGATAACCATAGAGATGAGACTACCAACTAGTTGTCACACTTAGTGAAACCCTGACACCGATTCACTACATCTCTTCATGCCTCTTCATACTGGTTCACCAACTTCTTTCAATCTGCATACCGGTTCACTTACACTTATTGACATCAATGACAACATACATTATCATCATATCAACATGTTGATTCATCATATGCCAATGATATCCAACAAAGAGACCTGCCAACAGGAATGCGGAAAATTATTAGCAAGCTAATGAAGAAATATTTCTGACCCTCGCAATGCAACAGTGCTTGCCAGATGTACTAACAAATGAGGTCGAACCACCCAGGTCCCCAATAGAGGGTAAGCCTAAACCAAATCCATTTTATTTGACTCTCATCATAGGAGACAAGCTTTTGCATAATTCCATGATAGACTCTGGTGCTAGCACCACCATCATGCCAAAGCAGATAGCCAATGTTTTGAACATCAAATATGAACCTCTTAGTAGGGGCATTATGCAGCTAGATGGAAACAAAGTTCAGACCGTGGGTCTCATTAAAAGTCTTTCGTTGACACTGTTCACAAGTCCTAGCATCACCATATCCCAGGAGGTAGTGATTATTGATATCCCCATGTTTTCGGCCTATTCCTCTCTCACGACTTTACTGCTAAGATAGGAGGTTACCTATCCCTAGATTGGTCCCATCTCATCCTCCAGACCCAACATGGTGCCAAACTCAAAATTCTTTCAGAGCCCCTACATACCGAGCATGTAGTTGATCAAGCTATGATCAAATTTGAGCCAACCCATACCTACATCTCTAATGAGGAGAGAAAAAATGTAGAGCTTCTAGAGGATGAAGAAGTGACTGGTGACATTACACCAGAACAAGAGGTCTTCCTTAACGATTTCATAAATTCTAACCCATATGTCGATTACCATGCTACAGGTCTTGGTACCTATTGTATTTTTTATGACAATCATATTATTCCAAAATTGACTAAAGAACCACTAACCAAGGAGGAATTGTCTTATGCGCTCTATACCTTGCACTTTGATGGTGTCATATGCAAAATAGGTTTAGGCGCTGGAGTTTGCCTTACGTCTCCCTCTGGCGAACAAGTCATGAGAACTTTTTGCTTGCAGTTTGCTTGTTCAAACAATGAAGCATAGTTTGAGGTACTAATTCAAGGCCTAAGCTTAGTAGAACGGATGGGGATTAAATAGTTGAAAGTCTTAGGAGATTCTGAGCTAATAGTGCACCAAGTCCGAGGGATCTCAAGTGCTAAGCATGTCCGCATGAGGTCATATCGCCACAGGACATGGGATTTGATAGAGAGCTTTGATGCTTTCAACATCCAAAGGATTCCCCACAAGGAAAATGCAACCGCTGATCGGATGGCCACTATTGGGTCACAATTTGACCCTGCTGCGGATTTGCTTACCAACCCTCAGGCGGTCCATGTGGTTGTTTGACCAGATATTACAGCCGAGAAAATTTTGAATGATGATGCAAATAGGGGTCCCAATTGGATAGGAAGATGCAGTCACAAAGGTACATTTAGCCCCCACTTTAGCGGGAGTATGGGTTATGCCAATACTTCCAGTAAAGTAGAAGAGAGAGAGAGAGAGATAAAGATGAGACATGCAAAGAAATACCACAAGGAGTATAAGACATCACTAATCTTGAGGAACAAAGCCCCCAATCTTAGGATCTTGACTCGCTTGAACATATGCAAGAGCACACAAAACAAAAAGAACAAGCCAAACAAAAACAAGACCAAGCACAAGAGACACATGACTAAAACAAAACATGAGACCACAAATCAACTAGCCGAAGAGACCTCGATACTCAAATGTCTCATCAACTAATTGAAACACAAAGACAAATGTCATCACATAAACACCAATAATCACATAAAAGAGAAAAGCTGACATCATCCATGAACCACCAATTGTAACACTATGAGTTCATGAGAGGAAGAAGAGAAAGAACATGAATACACACTTTGGTGATTCATGAGAAGAAAGGTGACCAAAAGGAACCATGGACATCTCACCCCTAGAATTAGGTGATCCATGGAGAAAACGGGACATGGAAAACTAGCCCCCAGATTTTGTCTAGGTGATCCATGTAAGGGAGGAGGATGAGAACACCGTTAGTTCCACTCAGCCTCGTGCGTGTGTGTGTAAGTGAGGCTATAAGCACCTCATAGGAGTCTATGCTTGAGTATGATACAACTTGTATAGTACAAATGTCAAGAAAGTGGTGGCATCTCACTCTAAGAGGTTGCCCTTTGGTTCTGAGAATGAACCACTGTATAAAAGAAAAGTGGCAACATCTCGCTCTAAGAGGTTGCCATCTAGTTCTGAGAATAACCTACTGTATAAAATAAAAGTGGTGACATCTTGCTTTAAGAGGCTTCCCTCTGGTTCCGAGAATATCCCACTGTATAAGAGAAAAGTGGCAACATCTCTCTCTAAGAGGTTGCTCTTTGATTTCGAGAATAGCCCACTGTATAAGAGAAAAGTGACGTCATCTCACTCTAAGAGGTTCCCCTCTAGTTTTGAAAATATCCCACTATATAAGAGAAAACTAGAGACATTTTGCTCTAAGAGGCTTCCCTCTGATTCCGAGAATATCCCACTGTATAAGAGAAAAGTGACAACTTCTCGTTCTGAGAATGACCTACTGTATAAGAGAAAAGTGGCAACATCTGTTGGCATTATGTGAACCAATATGTGGACATAATAATATTGTATGTTGTGATTGATGTCAATATGTTGAAGAAGTGAGAACTGGCATATGAGAGAACCGGTAGAACACTGTGAACCGACACTAGTGCCAAAGTGAAGCAGTGTGCTTGTTCAAGGTGAACCGACATATGGTTATGGGAACTGGCACATGGAAGTGTGGTATGACTTCCAATTGGTAGTCTCAAATTTAGGGTTTCCGGTTTAAGTGCTTCAAGCCTGTGTGGCTCAACTAATGATATTGTGTGATGAGTTAGCATTATAATGAAGAACAGATCATGTTGCCATGTTAGCCTTGTGCGCGTGAAGGATCTTGCATGAAGGAGATTGTTCCTATCTACCTTAGGAATGTGTGAAGTCTGTAAAATGGTGATAACGTGTGATGGGTTATCAGCTGCCATGAAATCGGTGAAAATGGACGATGGAGAATATATTGAGATTGGATCAAGACTGTTGCAATTAATGGAGTGTTCTCAATGGTCAAGATTGAACCGTTTGAATTCATTAACCTAACATGTTTAGGGTTTAGGGTTTATGCTATCGACCTATCTATTTTCCTATAAGGTCGATGTTGTGTCTCTTTCTGAGGTTGTTGGCAAAAGTTGTGTGTGTGTATCCAAGAGAAGGGATACATGATTCTCGCCAGACCAGAAGAAGAGAAGTGATACCTGCAGAGTGTAAGTGCAGAAGGTGAAGAGGAGCTTAAGTGGATCTGCATTGGCATTAAGTGCTATTACTAGATCATTGTAATACCTGTTGATCTCTAACCACCTCAACAATTGGAAAATCCCTTAACAGGGTAGCCTTAACCGACTTGCTGTAAATCCTTTAACAGGGTAATTCAAAGCTACTGAGTTCGAAATCTTTTAGCTATTGAGTTCTTGAAATCCTCTAACAAGGTAACCTTTAATAGGGTTTAACCCTTAACCAGGTATTGTAGCCATCCCTTAATCAGGTGATCTTTAACAAGATCGGTTCCTAGGAGAACCTATTGTAATGTCTCTAACCGGACAAGCCTCCTAACAGAGCAGACTTCTAAAGAGTTCAAAAACAGCTTGTGGGTATTCATCCCCACCGTGGTTTTTCCTAGTTGGGTTTCCACATGAAAAATATGTGTGTCATGTGTGATGCTTTTATCTTGTGATGCTTTCCTATTGTCTGTCAAGCATATGATGGTTCTATGTTTTATTCCTGTCAATAAAACATGTTGAACTAGTTGTTATTATAATCTGATGATAGATTACCTGTTTATGCATAAGGGTGAAATGGTAGTGTAGTCTTGAGTTGAGTGAAAAGCTAAGTGAGTAACCGGTTAATGCTTGTCTGAGTCATTCTTAGCTTTACTGGTTGCACTCTGTTTCAAACTGGTGTCACTGTTTGCCAATCATTTGAAGTGTCTATTGTCAAACTGGTTTAGGACTGTATTTTTGCTTGTACTGATTCACCCCCCCCTCTCAGTATCGGGTTAGTACTATTCGTTCATCATTGAGTTATCAATTGGTATCAGAGCATCCTCCAGGTCCTCTGTGCTATAAGCTTAACCGCTTGAGGTAAAGATCCCAATCTAATGATGAAGAGGGAAGGTCCAAAGTTTAAAAGAGAAAATTTTAGTATATGGAAAGACAAAATGGAGATATTCATCAGAAGCATGGGTGCTCAATGCTGGAGCTATGTTGAGACTGTCTATGTTGCTCCTACCGGTACCCTTACCGATGACCAAAAGAGAGAGATGTAGGAGAATGGGCAAGTCATGGAAGCCCTAATTAGTAGTTTATTTGACATTGAGTTTATTGATGTTCAGGATAAGGTAAATCCCAAAGAGGTATGGGATACTCTTGAAAATATCTATGGCGGTGATGAACATGTAAAACAGGCTAAGGAAGAAAGCCTTAGAGGGAAGTTTGAAGATATGCGGATGGTTGAAGGTGAGACCATTCAACAGTATGGAATAAGAATCAAAACTGTTGTTGGAGATATCAAGAGTGCAGGTGGTAAAATAGAAGATGTCACTGTGGTAAGCAAAGTCCTGAGATCCCTATTGCCGGTCTATGCAATAAGGGTTGCTGCTATTCAAGAGCTAAGATCAATAGACAAGACTAAGGTATCCCTAGACTCCATCATTGCAAAGTTGACAACCTATGAGCTAAATATTTTCGATGGCAGTGTTCAAAAGCCTGAATCAGCTTTTAAAGATTCTGCAGTACCATCCAGAAAAGGAAAAGAAGCTAGCACTAGTGGTGAACCAAGACATGGCAGAGAAATGGATGATGAGGAGATTCTAAGGGCATTTGAAGCTCTCCTTTCCAGGAAACTTCCAAAAGGAACCGGCAAATACAGAGGTAAGCTACCTTTGAAATGCTTCTCTTGTAATCGGATAGGACATATTGCTATAAACTATCCTAATGGCGACAACAAGGACAAACCAGAAAGGTTCAAGAAATTCAAAGGAGGAAACCAGAGAAACTGTTTTGTGGTAGTTGATGAAGGTGTCACAAATGAAGAATCAGAGGATGAAGAAAATAAAGATATTGTGTTTGTTGTTGTCAAGGAAGATGTGTCAGACAAGAAGGCTCTTGTCTCCCAGTTTGATAATTCCAATGAGTGGACCATTGACAGTGGCTGTTCTCACCATATGACTGGTGACTGGAGCAAGTTTCTATCATTGGAGGAGTATGATGGTGGTGTGGTTCGCTTTGGAAATGATACACCATGCATGATC
This sequence comes from Cryptomeria japonica, assembly GCF_030272615.1. Classification (NCBI taxonomy): domain Eukaryota; kingdom Viridiplantae; phylum Streptophyta; class Pinopsida; order Cupressales; family Cupressaceae; genus Cryptomeria; species Cryptomeria japonica. The sequence continues at coordinate 477,460,812 of NC_081410.1, read as the reverse complement.
AAAGGCAGAGGGTCCATCTCTCTGAGTGGAAAGAGTAGTGCTGACAATGTGTATTGGGTTGATGGTCTTAGACACAACCTTCTGAGTGTTGCCCAGCTAAATGACAGTGGCCTCACTCTGGAATTCAAGAATGGAGTTTGCAGAATCAAAGGAAAGAATGGTGAATTGGTGGCCACCAGCATGTAGACCAAAGGTAACCTATTTCATCTGAATGCAAATATAAGTACATGTTTTATGGCTAAATTTGATGATAGCTAGATATGGCATAGGAGAATTTGCCATGTAAAATTTGATAACATTGTGAAAGCTAGTAAGATCAAGGCAGTTAGAGGGCTGCCAGTGCTAAGAAAACTGGATAATACCTTGTGCAGAGAGTGTCAATTGGGTAAAATGTCTTCCTCAACCTTTAAAGGTAAATCTTTCACTGCTGACAACTTACTTGACCTTGTGCATACTGATTTGTGTGGTCCTATGAAAACTAGAAGTGTGCAGGGTGATGGGTACTTCATGATTCTCACTGATGACTGCTCAAGAATGATGTGGGTCACATTCTTGAAAGACAAGTCTGAAGCCTTTGTAAAGTTCAAAGCTTTTAGAGCATTAGTGGAGAAGGAAAGTGGTAAGAGGATCAAGTGCCTGAGAACTGATCAAGGAGGGGAATTCACTTCCAGTGAATTCAAAAAGTACTGTGAAGAACATGGCATCAAGAGGCAATTGTCTGCCCCTCGGACTCCACAATAGAATGGCCTAGCAGAGAGGAATAACCAGACTATGGTTGAAGCAGCTAGAACCATGTTGATTCAAGGAAAGGTAGCTCACACCTTTTTTAGAGAAGCGGTGAGCACTGCAGTCTACACAATGAACCGGGTACTCATCAAGAAAGGTAAGGATAAAACTCCTTATGAGTATTGGACCGGTAAGACACTTGTGGTCAGCTACTTTAGAGTGTTTGGTAGCAAATGTTACATTAAGAGGAGTGAACACCAGAGCAAATTTGATGCGAAATGTGATGAGGGAATATTCCTAGGATATTCCACCAAGAGCAAAGCTCTCAAGTGTTTCAACAATAAGACTGAGAGAATTATGGAAAGCATCAATGTAAGAGTTGATGAAACCTCTGAGAAAATTGAGGAAACCTGCAGTGAGCAAGCGGTGAATGAACCGGTTGCAACCTTCTGGGAACCGGTTGACAGCCAACCGAGTACTAGTAACAATGTTCCTACACCGGCAAATATAGATGCTGATACTGATGGAGATGAGGATGAAGAAGAAAAGCAAGAGGAATCCATCAAGACCATTCCTCGGTATGTCAAGCTGAATCATGATCCTAATCAGATCATAGGAGATAAGGATGTAGGAATCCTTACAAGAAGAAAGGTCAGAGAAAACTCATGTACGATCTCTAAATTTGAGCCTAAATCATTCAAAGAGGCACATAAAGATGAAGACTAGATCAAGGCAATGGAAGAGGAACTTGACCAGATAGAGAAAAATGGTACATGGTCTTTGGTACCCAGACCGGAGCATAAAAATGTCATTGGTACCAAATGGGTCTTTAGAAATAAGCTGAATGAGGATGGCACAGTGATTAAAACCAGATTGGTATGCAAAGGATATGCTCAAGAAGAAGGAGAAGACTATGGAGAAACCTTTTCTCCTGTAGCCAGATTGGAAGGGGTCCGTATGCTTCTTGCATATGCAACTTTTAAAGGTTTCAAAGTATATCAAATGGATGTAAAATCTGCATTCCTAAATGGTGTACTTGAAGAGGAGGTGTATATTGAGCAACCAAATGGGTTTGCCCTATCTGAAGATAGTGACATGGTATGTAGGCTACATAAAGCCCTATATGGACTAAAGAAGGCACCTAGGGCATGGTATGAACGTCTGCAATTCCATCTTGTGAAGATTGGATTTGAGAGAACAAGTGAAGATAGCAATATCTACTTGAAGTCTGAAGGAGATCAGATCCTGATCTATGAGGTATTTGTTGATGACATTATCTTTGGTGGAGATGAAAAGATGAGTCATGAGTTGCAGATGAGATGAAGAAAGAGTTTGAAATGTCACTCATAGGGGAGATTAAATTCTTCATTGGACTACAGATCCAGCGGATGAAGGATGGAATCTTTATCACTCAGTCCAAGTATGCCAAAGAGGTGTTGAAGACCTTTGGCATGGAGAATATAAAACTAGTTGGTACACCGATGGTGACCGGTTGTAAACTATCCAAAGAGGATGACTCATCATTGGTTGATGAGAAGGAATACCGATCAATGATTGGTAAATTGCATTATGTAGTGCATAGCAGACCGGATATTGCACATGTAGTTGGCATTACTGCAAGGTTCCAAAAAAGCCCAAGAGAATCCCACTTGGTTGTAGTCAAGCGAATTCATAGGTATTTGAAGGGAACTGTTGACTATGGATTGTGGTATCCATATAGCAAGGATTTCAACTTGAAAGTGTTCACAGATGCTGATTGGACTGGTAATATAGATGACCGGAAGAGTACAACCGGTGGTGCATTCTTCCTCGGTGGTAGACTAGTCTCATGGATGAGTAAGAAGTAGAGTTGTATCTCTCAGTCTATAGTGGAAGCAGAGTATGTTGCAGCTTTCATGAACTTCACTCAGACAATTTGGATGAAGCATGTATTAAATGGCTTCAAAGTTCCTGTATCTAAACCAGTAAGTATATTTTGTGACAATACTAGTGCAATTAACATCTCCAAATCCAGTTTTACATTCTAGAACCAAGCACTTTGAGCTTAAGTATCATTTCTTAAGGGAAAAGGTTCAAAACAAAGAGATTGCACTAGAACATGTTTCCAGTAAGGAGCAGTTAGCAGACATATTCACCAAGCCTCTCCCAAAGACTACATTTATGTACTTAAGAGGTGTATTAGGGGTGTTGCCCCTTCAGGAGGTAAACTAAAAGCATATGCTCCGCATCAGTCAGGTAGTGCACTGTCAAATTTATTTTGGATTGATGTGTTGAAGGATGCTACTCCTCAGGGGGAGCAACATAATGGAACAAGGAAGCTTGTGCCTCCACTTTGGCATTGTTGTCAAAGGGGGAGAAGATGTGAAGTGGAGAAGATATCTACAGAGAATGGGGAGAAGATGTGAAGTGGAGAAGATATCTTTGTTTATTGCCATCAATGCCAAAGGGGGAGATTGCTGGCATTATGTGAACCGGTATGTGGACATAATGATATTGTATGTTGTCATTGATGTCAATATGCTGAAGAAGTGAGAACCAGCATATGAGAGAACTAGTAGAACACTGTGAACCGACACTAGTGCCAAAGTGAAGCGGTGTGCTTGTTCAAGGTGAACCAGCATATGGTAATGGGAAATGGCACATGAAAGCGTTGTATGACTACCGGTTGGTAGTCTCAACTTCAAGGTTTCTGGTTTAAGTGCTTCAAGCCTATGTGGCTCAACTGGTGACATTGTGTGATGAGTTAGCATTGTAATGAAGAACATATCATGTTGCCACGTTAGCCTTGTGTGCGTGAAGGATCTTGCATTAAGGAAATTGTTCCTATCTACCTTGGGAATGTGCGAAGTCTGTAAAATGGTGATAACGTGTGATGGGTTATCAGCTGCCATGAAATCGGTGAAAATGGATGATGGAGAATATCTTGAGATTGGATCAAGACTGTTGCAATTAATGGAGTGTTCTCAACGATCATGATTGAATCGTTTAAATTCCTTAACCTAATAGGTTTAGGGTTTAGGGTTTATGCTATCGACCTATCTATTTTCCTATAAGGTCGATGTTGTGTCTCTTTCTGAGGTTGTTGGCAAAAGTTGTGTGTGTGTATCCAAGAGAAGGGATACGTGATTCTTGCCAGACCAAAAGAAGAGAAGTGATACCTGCAGAGTGTAAGTGCAGAAGGTGAAGAGGAGCTTAAGCGGATCTGCATTGGCATTGAGTGTTGTTACCAGATCATTGTAATACTTGTTGATCTCTAACCACCTCAATAGTTGGAAAATCCCTTAACAGGGTAGCCTTAACCGGCTTGCTGTAAATCCTTTAACAGGGTAATTCAAAGCTATTGAGTTTGAAATGCTTTAGCTATTGAGTTCTTGAAATCCTCTAACAAGGTAACCTTTAACATGGTTTAACCCTTAACCGGATATTGTAGCCATCCCTTAACCGGGCGGCGATCTTTAACAGGATCGGTTCCTAGCAAAACCTATTGTAATGTCTCTAACCGGACAAGGCTCCTAACAGAGCGGACTTCTAAAGAGTTCAAAAACAGCTTGTGGGTATTCATCCCCATCGTGGTTTTTCCTAGTTGGGTTTCCACATGAAAAATATGTGTGTCATGTGTGATGCTTTTATCTTGTGATGCTTTCCTATTGTCTCTCAAGCATATGATGGTTCCGTGTTTTATGCTTGTCAATAAAACATGTTGAACTAGCTGTTATTATAATCTGATGATAGATTACCTGTTTATGCATAAGGGTGAATTGGCAGTGTAGTCTTGAGTTGAGTGAAAAGATAAGTGAGTAACCGGTTAATGCTTGTCTCAGTCATTCTTAGCTTTACCGGTTGCACTCTGTTTCAAACCGGTGTCACTGTTTGCTAGTCATTTGAAGTGTCTGCTGTCAAACCGGTTTAGGACTGTATTTTTGCCTGTACTGATTCACGCCCCCCTCTCAGTACTGGGTTCGTACTATCTGTTCATCATTGAGTTATCAACATCTTGTTTTGATAATGACCCACTGTACAAGAGACACAATGCACGAAAGAAATATAATACAAAATGAGCAGTGTGGGTGCCCCCCCTTAAGATGTCAACATATTTTAATGTTGATATCTTAAGGAAAGTAGAACAAGGATACCTACCTTCAACACAAAGAAGATACCCATTATGCAACAATGTCATAAATCCAAACAAGAGAGGGAATACTCATCAAGCAAGTATAAGATAGTTGAAAAGAGATATCGTGTTGTAAGTGTAAAGGAGATCCTTGGAGGAGAAGATATCTTTGTTCAAAAGACATCTACCCCCCAAGAGGAGTTGTCTTAGACACATATAACATCTTCTAGAACACGCATAAGAGAACAAGAATTCAATCCTTCCTCCTATTGCTAGGTGAAAGGGATTCTTGAGGAAGGATGTCTCACTTTTATCCCAATGGGGATGGGTGAATTTATTATAGATGTAAATAACCAAGTGTGAAAGAGGTTGTATTCAAGGACTTACACCTCTTGTATAAGAGAGAACCCTTGAGCAAACAACAATAATTTCACACAAGGAATGACATCAAGTAATAAAACTCACACCGTCCACAAAATAGTAAAGAGTGGATCCTTAGAGAAAGAGAGAGAGAGATCATTTCCCCCAAGTGTAGGGACAATGAGAAGAGATTACACAATCTTCTAGAGAGAACACAAGGAAATGCACAATGAACGCATACAAGAAAAGACATTAGTATATGTAAAAAACACGTCTCAAGAAGTGATAATCTTCTAAGAGAAGAGATAAAGAGCATCACATATTCCCCAAGGGGTATTAGTCATAAGAACATACCATTGTAAGAAATGATAATCACATATTAAAAATGCAGCCCCTAAAGGAAATAATGAGAAATGAGATAGAAAGAAAGAGAAAGGAGCAAAATCCTTGCCCCCCAAGTGAGAAGAACGAGGAGAAGTGTTACACATCTTCTAATGGTAATTATTTTCAAGTGATATACCTTCCTAATGGAACAAATTCTCTCAAGGAAGGGACATGTACTTCACAAGAGATCATTCCATTCTAGGAGGCATGTCATACTTGTTAATAACTGAAACCATAGAAAAGGTAAGTTTTCCAATGGACTGAAGGCAAGAGAAGAAGTGGATTACTCATTAAAGATGCTCCCATTCAAGAAAAGAGGAAAACCAAAGAACAATTATATGATCACATAAGAATAACTCTATGCAAGAAAGGAGATATTAAAAATGCACAAAGATAGAGATAAATCCATGAAAAGAAGAAGAAAAGTGAACTTCATGTTGCTACCCTAAGGTGTTTAAAATTTAAATAGTACCACCACAAATGATAGAGAGCCCCCAATTAAGTTGGCTAGTTATGTCATAGGATGAAGAGCAACATAAAGGGAAAAGAAGTGCTAAGGCACTATGTTTTTTCCAAGAAAGACAACTATATCTATTGTAAGACAAATTCGTGCAAGACTATATTTCTTTTGAACAAATTTATTAAATGCATGACAGTTTCCAAGAGAATGTGAATATGAATCATGAAAAACACAATATTGATCACCTTTCACTTGCTTAAGATTGGTGTTCCAGGAGGAAAGGAAATGTTCTTATCATATTTCAATCTCCAATAGATTCTTGTAGCTAGCCTTTGAGGATGATAAATATGTTTTATTTTATTTTCTTGACATGGAGGAGAAGAATTATTAGAAGAAGAAGGATCATTATCGACGATTCTAATTTTTCCATTGTTTATGCCTTCTTGAATAGATTTTTAAAAATTAGGGCAATCGTTAGCATTATGATCATGTGTTTGATGAAATGAGCAAAAAGGACGTTTTGAAGAAGAAGCATTCTTGCGGGCATTTTTTATTTGTTGCCTTTGGAGATGATTTTGAAATTTTTGGAGCCTAAGGAGTTCATCCATGGGGAGAGGAGTCTCATTTCCTAGGCCTTCTATAGTAGGTTGTGTGGGATGGTTTATAGGGACACAAATTCCTTGTAAAAACTTTCTAAGTCCTTGTCCTCTAAGACCTTGTTTTGTTATTATATGAAAGCCAAGACTATAAGAATGTTGCAAATGAGTAGGTGGGGGAATAAGATCATTAATTTCTTTGAAATCAGATGTGTAAGGAGGAATAAAAGGATTTGTAGATGAAGATGGAATATCGTGTGAAAGGATAGTCTTCTTTCCTTTATCAGGCTTATCCTTTTTGGGAGATTGGGAATGAACATCTTCATCATCTAAAGGCTCATTTTTACTTATTTCTATATGAGGGGAAAGATCATGAATAAAATGCATAACATCATCCTCTTTACATATATTTTGATGTTGAAGATAGGCCCTAGGAGAATAAGGAAGGTCTAAAGATGTAAGAATGTTAATAGTTTGATGTTGCCCCCCTTGCTCAAGGTTGTCTATATGAGAAGACGATGGGCTCATGTTGCTTTCCAATGCTTGTTCCCTTTTAAAAAGATCATTGGTTGAAACATTATCTCTCATCTTATTACTAGGAGAAGTACCAGGATTACGATCTCTAAGATTGGGATCTACAAAAGCCTTAAGGTTATTAACATATGAAATACATTTTGTTAATAACATCCCCATAATGCAACATAAATGATACATGAAAGCTTTGAGATCTAATTGAAAATAAAATGAACTTGAAATCCTAACAACACAATATGACCAAGTGTTATAAATGAAAAGAAGCAACAAGAAATGAAAGAAGCCATTATCCAACAAATGATTGTAATAAATATATGTTGAAAACAATGTATTCATATGTGAAATAGCAAATAAATCTAGTCCATTGATTGCCATTGAAAGTCTCTTAATTAAAATATTAAAAAAGAAGATCTAAAATTAGGACCTTTTTATTGAAATTTGAACTTGTTTTTGACCTTAAGAGGTGTTAAAATTGATAAAGTATGCCAATTTCCTGGATTTAAGAAAAAAAATACAGTCAATTCCGACTCTAAAAATTTTAGGAAAAAAGATAGGGACCGAGTGCAAAGTGTACCTGGTTCGACCAACTTTTTCTGAAATTTTCAGAGATTATTGAAATTATGATTTTATTACAAAATCCAAAAAAATAGTTGATTTGGAAATGTCTAGATTGGTCAAATTAGCAATCAAAGGTCAAAATAGGAGATTCTTAAAAATTAGGGTTTTGCTTTTTAACCACTTAATTTGCAGAGTGAAAAGACAGATTTGAATTGCGATTTTGAAATAGAAATCAGATCTGAAATAAGCAATTAAAATGCTACACTTCACAAGCTTAATTTCCTTAAAATAAAAAAATTAGGGTTTTTAAATTAACCTCTAAAATTGGCAAAAAGATCAAACTTGAAAATGAAAATTTGAAATTCAACTTGCAATTATTCAAATCTAACAATAAGGAACCAACATTAAGATGTAAGACGTTGGTTTTACCAAAATGTAAAGTGTAAAATTGGATCCTAGTGGTTCCCCACCTAGGAGAGAGAAAGGAAACAACTAGGATGATTTTCACTTGGGAGATACTTTACAATCAAAAGAGGGGCTTGAATCTACTAGATCCATATCCAAGGGGAATAAGGATGTAAATGCCAAGTGAATTGCAAGGATTGGGATGCAATTTGCCCTCTTTTGTAAAGAGAAATGTTGACTTGTTGACTATGCAGAAAATGAAGACAAAATGGGTGAAATAAGGAGCTACCGATTTGGGATCACGCTGTAACTTTGAATATGAGATATTTAGACTGATATAGATCTGCCCTATAAATTTAGGGAAAAGTCATCAGGACTAGGTTGAAGTTACACCTGGTCCTCTGAAAAATCTGCACATCGAAAAGGGTTTATCCATCTCTGAAAATGAAGCCCAAACCTGCAATTATAGTCGCGCACCTGCAACCTACACACAAAAAATAAGGGAAGAATGGTTGGGGATAGGGGTTTCCCGTAGTCAAACCCCAATTGAGGAATCAACCTTGAAAGAAAGTAATAGAAAATGTTTAAATGTGAATAATGGAAATGTATACCTTGTAGATCTTCAATTTGTCGATGATAGTTTCTTTTCTTCTTGAATGTAATCACAAGTGTTGCATGAAATGGCATGTAACATGAAAAAACCCTAACACACACATGCTTGCAAATGAATGTTGTAATATTGCTCCAATGGATGAATTAAGAAGACACATGAAGAAGGAGATGTTTGAAGACTTGAAGACTTGAACGCTTGATGATGATAATGAAGTCCTCCTCTTGATTTTTTCTTATCTTCGCTTGTTCTTGTATATCAAAATGAGAGGATGAAATCCCTTTTTATACTAGCCTGGGAGAATTAGTTTTCATCTCACCGAAGGCAGACATAGAGAGATTTGAATCCCAAAGAGAAAACTAGGTTCAAGGGCTAGATTGACCCATCTTAGGGCCACCTAAGAGGGAGGACAGGGGCACCATGCCCCTGTCCTACCCTATTTTGTGGCCTTAACAAGGTCACAAGGTGATACCAGGGCTAAAATAGGAGGAAACCTGGAATGATGATGCAGAGAGGGGTCCCAATTGGATAGGAAGATGCAGTCACAAAGGTGAGGGCCTAAAATGCGGTCAAAATTGCAAGGGTTGAAAATTTATGATGCTACAGAAAGGTTACAACTTCAGCATCATCCAACATACCATTGAGCTTGTTGATGGTGTTAAGCCAGTCTGACAGAAACAAAAGCCAGTTAATCCAAAGATTAAGAATCTCATGGCACAAGAATTGAAAAAGTTAATAGATTCTAAGATTGTTTATCCCATCAAGCACAGTACATGGGTATCAAATTTGGTACCGATCAGGAAGAAGAATGGGGATATCTAGCTGTGTGGATTTTCATGACTTAAATCAAGCCTCTCTAAAAGATCACTACCCTTTTCCACCAATGGAATTGTTGTTAAGAACTGTAGATAGGTCTGAAATGTTTTCAATGTTGGATGGATTCTTGGGAGATAACCAAGTGTTAGTCAAGCTAGAAGACCAACATAAGACCATGTTCACCACCAAATGGAGGACATTTGCTCACCATAAAATGTTGTTTGGATTGTCAAACGTGGCTGCAGCCTTTCAGAGGGCCATGGACTTGGCTTCTAAAGAGTTGATCAACAAAATTATCCTGATCTACTTGGATGATTTGACTGTGTTCTCAAAACACAAAGAAGATCATTTTGATCATCTTGAGCTAGTCTTCCAAAAGTGCTTGGAATTCGATATTTCTTTCAACCCAAATAAATGTATCTTTGGAGTCCCACAAGGGAAATCGTTGGGGCATGTAGTGTCTAAAGAAGGAGTCTCAATTGATCTCGATCATGTGAAAGCAATAAATGAGCTCCCTCTTCCTATCAACAAGAAGGGCATTCAGTCGTTCTTGGGCAAGGTTAATTTTGTTAGCCGTTTCATCTCTGACTTCACCATAATGGTAAGGCGTATCACGCTTATTCTCAAAAAGGACACACATTTTAAATGGACCCCTGAAGCAAAAGAAGCGTTTGAGAAAATCAAAGATGCCATTTCATTAGCCCCAGTCCTTTCAAATCCTGACATGTCTAGGGATTTCATAATGTATGTCTTCTCCAACAATTACAACATTGTCGTGGTTTTAACCTAGAAGGATGCAGATCAAAAGAGTGAACACCCGATATACTTCCATTCCAAAACACTAAAAGAATATGAGGCTAAGTACAACTTTGTTGAGAAGCAAGCCTTGGACATTGTCAAAGGCCTTAAAAAATTTCAGCATTTTATTGCCTGTAATAAAACTATTGTATATGTCTCTCATCCTTCAGTCTAAGAGTATACAATGGAAGGTGACATTACGGAAAAAACAGCCAACTAAATTACCAAAATCCTAGAGTATGACATTGATGTCATACCTACTAAGATAATCCATGAAAAGGGCCTTTTTGAGTACATAGCTCAGGACTCAAGCCCTCAAGAAGTCGAGACTACTGCGGAGGAAGTCATGATAGTCACCTCCGAGCTGATGAAAGCATGTTGGGTCACAGACCAAAAGCATTTCATGATGACTAGGATCTTCCCAACACACATCTCCCCTGAAAAGAGGAGGTTCTACAACATGCAAAATAGCATATACCGCTTGGTCAAAGGGGTGCTTTTCAAAAGAAATTTTGATGGGATTCTACTCCGTTGTGTAGACAAAGATCAAGCCCATAAGATATTGCACTAATTTCATCATGGACTCTTGGGAGGCCGCTACTCAGCACAAACCACTATCATTAAGATTACCCATGCTGGGTATTTTTGGCCCTTGATGTTTAAAGATGTGCATGCTCTGGTAATGAAATGCAAGGAATGTCAATATTACAGTGGCAGACGCAGGAATGCAACAATGCCGCTTAGACCAATAATGGTCGAAGAGCCCTTCGCTCAATGGGGTTTGGAATTCATAGGGATGGTTAATCCACCAAGTTGAGTTGAACACAAGTGGATCCTCACTACCACCGATTACTTTACCAAATGGTCTGAAGCTATACCCCTAAGAAATGCAACAGAAACGGAAATCCTGGCAATTCTCGAGGAGCTAGTATGCCGGTATGGCTCGCTGAAGACCATAATATTAGATAATGCATGAGCATTCACAGGTTCCTAGGTAACTCAATTTTCTCTTAGCCAAGGTTTGTACCTAAAAACTTCCTCAAACTATTATCCACAGGGGAATGGCCTGGCTTAGTCCACTAACAAGAACTTGATAAAACTCAGCAAAAGGATCGGGTCTGAATACAAAAGGGAGTGTCATCATCACCTGAGAAGTGCATTATGGGCGGACCGGATCACACCTAATCAAGTCCTCAAGAACTCTCTGTACAAGCTGGTTTATGGCAAGCACACCTTATTCCCCATATCAATGGAGATCCCTGCCTTCTAACTCCTCAAATCCATCGAAGTGGAGTAAAATGAGCCTATGGAAGTAAGGTTAGTGAAACTCACGGAATTATAGGAGGCAAGAGAAGCAGTGTTCAAATCACTTCAAAACTATCAGCAAACTATCAAGAGATTGTTTGACAATAAGACGAGTTCTGACCTAGGATTCAAGCAGGGAGATCTTGTCTTGAAATATAATGAGAATAGCTAGGCCAGGTCAGCATGAAAAATTTGATGGCTTATGAGAGGGACCATTCCGCATAACCAATTTCAAGGGGGTTAATGCATTCGACCTCGAAAACATGCAAGGAGAGTCCCTTGAAATCCCAGTTAACGAGTCTCACTTTAAACCTTTCTATTAAGCATTTGTATTCCCATGTAAATAATGTATTTTTAGTGTGCCTTTAATTATTTAATTATGATTCTTCACACATTTTAAGGAAAAAAAATTAAACCATAAGATACGCTATGAACAAGAAAAAGAGAGTCATTATATTATATAGTAGTATCTTTTTTACAATGCACTGAAAAGGCTTGTAGCATGTGGGTTTGTCAAAATAGGGTGGCAGGTTTTTGAGGTAGGATGTGTAGTTCTTCAGTCATTCTCTTCATCCTCTTCCTCTTCCATAAGGAACTCAGAGTCGTCATCCTCATCATCTTCTTCCTCCATCCATTCACGGCTTGAGTCAATGTCTGACTCCTCGAATATTGATACAAGCACTAGATGTGGAAGAATGTCTGGTGTTAAGATCCACGGGAAGATATAGTCCCAAAAATTAGTTGTGTCAGCCGGAGTAGGCACTATCAAATGGACTCAGAGGAGAAATTCAGCGGCATGCTCTACACGGAAGCAATGAGCAGACAATGACATAGTCTTTAAACCACATATAAGCGGATGCCAGTCCACATCTTCTCTGAAGGCTATGAAGCGTTGTAGGTCTGAGCCCAAGGGCAAACCTCTGAAAGGAACAAAATATTCCACAATGTCCTCAAGACCACCTAAATACTCTAATGAGGAGAGTATCTGAGTCAGCTCCATCGCTAGATAATCATTCATCTCAACGTCCAACAATGAGGCCATGAAGCAGGAGAAGATTTTTGTGTTGACATGGTATCTATCTACATCATCAATTAAGTCCTCCCCTAGCACCCATTTAATAGCAACAATAATCAAAGGGTTTTTTTGTTGCGTCATACTCTGCAACCTCCGGTTTGAAATATTTCCTAGGAAAGCGACTTGTGCTTTGCTGCTGGTAAGCCTAATAAGAGTATCCATAACTCTAGAAACTCTATCATTAAGCTAGCTACTGTGCAAAATAATGTTTGAAAAGACATATTTATAGTTGATTTCTAGCCTTGAGTAATAAATAAAAATTAATAGCCAATGCCCTCAATCTTTGATGTGGTTGTCCTTTCTCATTACTCGCGCAAGTGGATGAAGTTGGGCCTGAGAATTGCATATGTCATGTTTAGAGCCTCGAAAGGAGTAGCAGCATTCTCAAACACCACGTGTATCTTCAAGTACGTCCTACCCAAACCCAGTAAATCACAAGACATTTTTGGTTCGTGTTAGCTTTGCTGGACGTGAACATTCTCTTTAATGAGGAGATCTGTCCTGACAAGCAAATCATTCCAAGTGGATTGGAATGATGGTGCAGTGAGTTGATATATTTTGAAAAAAAATGCAGATGGTGGCGCTTCTTCACATTTTAGCATTAATGTTGCTTGGAAAATGAGGTGGCATACGTGTTGACAAACACCTATCATAAATGCTCCCTTTTCACACACAAGTCTAGGTATGTGATGCATTTAAACCTCAAAAGTGCATGCAACATTTTCATTTTGCATTTCAAGAGCCAAAATCCTCCAGAAGTGTCAGGAAGCTTGTCTGCAGAGAAATGGAGATAGTAGCAAAGACCTCTAACCCTTCCTAGGGCGAGATGTGGGTGGATGTGTATGGAGAAATATCATATGCATCTCATGCTATGCCTCCGAAGCCAGAGTACCCCAAGACTAAGCCCAAGTCAAAGACACACACCTGCGACCCCATGGTAGTAATCGACCCATTTGAAGATGTCATGGAGCCGAACCTGCACAAACAACCAAAGGGTCTTAGGGAGGCCACATGCGCAAGGATCTAAAACCATAGGAATGAGTCGCAATCTACGAAATTCAAATTCTAGAATAGTGGCATTCCCCAATTCTTGGTCCCAATGGTTCCACATTGTCCAAAATTTGTTGCAGTGTGCACGAACCTCCTTCAATACAAGGCTTTTCTTTGCAGGTTCTCATAACCCCATATGCTATTCGGGACATGTTCTGTTTCCCTAAGATTGACATCACAAAGGTTTTTGACAAAGATGCTATGGAAGATTATTGGTACTCCAGGTGAGACATCATCCCCTTTTATCAAACCGTGCTAAATCGGAGTTCGTTGGTTGAGCCTCCCAAGCTTCCAGTGCCCTACAATGACCTAAAGCAAGATGACTGGGAGATCTCAGCTCCCATGATGAGGTTTCTTTTCAAGTGCCAAAAACAAAAAGAGACATTTCATTTTTACTTCTTTGTATTGATAGCCAAATAAATGATAAGGCAGTTGGCTGAGTTTGATAAATCGCGATGATTCAGGTTTGCCTCGTTCCTAGTTCATCTATTTGTACACCAGAATTGCTCTTTCTTTAATCAATTCATGCGATTTGCTACCCATGATGAGCAAGGAAGCAGGATGTCTGTATATGCCTGGATGGCTATCTTGTCAGCCACTTATGACGCATATCAGCTTTCAGACTATTTTCTAGCTCCCATCTTTCAAGATTTTGGTATTATTCCTCAAGAGCCACTTGCCCGATTTTCCCAGATTCATGTAAATTGGATGAGTAATGAATGCCCTCATTGTGGCTGGTTCTTGGGTAGAGATTTTTCTTTTATTCGGATACATGGTTTTTCTAAAGAACCATTCCGCCTACCTACATATGTCACTGAAAGAACCTTGGCCCTTGAAATATTCAGGCAGTTGGTGGAAATTGAGAAGGCTATAGGGTTAGGGAAGCATGACACACCAATAACTAAGGACCATAGGGCTATTGGCCCCATCATTCTTGAGTGGAAGAGTATCATGAAGAAGTTCTTGACCTCCAAGCTGGTGCAACTCAGATTGGTAGTAATTGATGATGTATGGAGTTATTACCTAGATGGGTTCTTGTCCAATAAATATAGAAGAAATGCTATTAAGCATGTTCCACGGAGCTCATGGGAAGGCTGCACCAATCCTCCAGTAAATGACCCAAGCCTCTATATTGATCTTGGTGATTTTCCCTTAGTTGAGAGCCCCCCATGATTGAGTTTCCTCAAAATATGTTGCAGGCCATGAAGGATGATTTTTGTCAGCTAGAAAGAAGAGAGAGCATTTATGGATCTACCGTCAAGAAACTCAACAACCCAGGGCTAACTTGGGCAACTCTCCCTTGGACAGGTATTTTGAGGATGAATGGAAAAAGCACAATGATGATGAGGAAGAGGCGAGTGATGAATCCCCACATGATGACTCATCTCCCGAGGAGGCTTAACAACAAGAAGTAGAAATTATAAGTGTAGAAGAGAAAGGTATTGAAGCTGACATTTCGGTTCCTTTCGCCATCCCAACTCGAGAATTACGCTCCCAATCTTCAAAAAGACCAACTGATAAGAAGATCTCTGACCCCCCATCCAGAAAGAAACAATACATAGTGTAGTCACATAAATCTGTCCACTTAATTAAATGAATACTTAGTATTTATTTGATTATTTAACCATCAATTAATAATTAATTAAATTAATATTTAATTAATTCATTTTAACCCTCTTCTCCTATTAATTAAATAAATTATTCAATTTATTTGATTTAATTCACTTAACCAAATTCAGACCATTAATTAAATAAATAAATCATATTTGTTTAATTAAATCTTCTCTCACATTTAAATAAATTAATATTTATTTAAATCCCCCAAAATCCCACCTCTCACATTTAAATAAATTAACATTTATTTAAATCACCTTTATCCTCTACCCACTTGTATTTTCCTACAAAAGCAAGTTGCACAATTATTTTAAATAAATAATTTATTTAAATCACCTTTATCCTCCACCCACTTGTATTTTCCTACAAAAGCAAGTTGCACAACTATTTTAAATAAATTATTTATTTAAAATCCTATTTATCCTCACCCACTTGAAACCTTTAATGGTTTCCCTTAAAGTATTCAAACTTGATGGCTTTAAAGTCTTCAAACTTGATGGCTTCCTTCTATAGTCTTCTTAAGACTTTAATGGTTTTCCTTAAAGTCTTCAAGCCTTTAATGGTTTCCCTCAAAGTCTTCAAGCATTTTAATGCTTTATCTTCATTTTTCTCATTTAAATTAATTAATATTTATTTGAATATTTATCCAAATGCAAATTACACCATTTAATTGAAATAAATGATTTTATTTTAATTGAAAATACCAAAATTTCTCCCACTTGCATTTTCCTACAAAATCCACTTGCATGCCTAAACCCCTTCTAGAATTTTCTAATCACTTCTAAATAACCTAACCCCTTAGCCTCTAGATAACCATGAGGTCTTCTCAGGCCTTTAATGCCTCCAACCTCTTCTCTCAACCCAATCCTATGTTGACACTTGTCACCATTTTATTGGTGTCAATTGTGCACATGGATCCCCAACTTTCAAACTTGGCCCTTGATTAAACCATTCAATCTTAACCCTTCATTTCCCCATTTCTTCTATAAATAGAACCCTTCTCCTCAAGCAAAAAAGGAAGCATTAGAGTATTGTTGTTATACTGGCATTAGCATAGAGCTTTTTCATAGCATCACTATCTACACTTGCATAGCATTTGCTTATCATATTCAACCATCTTGAATCTCCATATGGCATCCATGGCTAGTGCTAAAAGCTGAGAGCTACACTCATTTGGGACTTGGAGAGGAGAGGAAAAAGGGAGGAGCAACTATGAGCATCTTGATTAGCTATTTTATTCTATGTTTATATGCTTTCTATTTCATGCTTAATATCTCTCTTGATATGCCTGTTTAGGATAATCTTTTGTTGCTAACACTAACGTTTGTTTCTTGTGCTCTTGTGTGTGTTTCCATCAAACAGATTTTCTAATCCACTTCCATCACAAGATCAAAGGGGTCCTTCCACTTCTAGGCGAGGCACTGATACCACTGATTATACACAGGCTGCGTATAATTACGCTGTAAATCATCTGTATGATGCCAATGAACAAGTTGCAACTATAACCTTCAAAAATCCCAACTCAAATTGCAATGTTGTTACACGCCGCGGCAAAGTTACCATAAAGGCAGCTCCACAAGGCACCACCTCCATCCCAAAGCAGTACAATCTTGTGGAACAATTAGACAAAACCCCTGCACTTATATCCATTTTAGAGCTTTTGCGTCTATCGCCATCTCATAAAACTATCTTGGATCAAGCACTCCAAGAAGCGTCAGTCCCCGCAAATCTAAATACGGACCAATTTCAAGCCATGGTTGGAAGTCTAAAGTCATCACCTTGTCTCACTTTTTCTGAAAGTGACAACTCTTCCTTCCAACAACCACATAATGCCTCACTCCACATCGAAGGATTTATTAACTAGCATAGGATCAAGCGAGTCTTGATCGATAATGGAGCCGGCCTGAATATTTGCACACTACAGTTGGTCACAGCATTGGGATATGCGGTCGAATCAGTGGATCCTCATCAGAAGATCACAATCAAAGCCTATGACGATGCAGAGCGTTCATCCAAAGGAGCTATGGTACTACCAATCCGAGTGGGCCCCGTGGTAAAGCACATCATTTGTCAGGTTCTGGACCTTCCTCTGCCATACAATCTATTGTTAGGAAGACCTTGGATACATGCCATGCAAGCCATTCCATCTACCTACCATCAATGTATCAAGTTCCCACATAATGGTGTAGAGATCACAATCCTGGGTGATGCAAATCCCTTTGCATTTTGCCATAATATCAACCATCAACTAGAGATTACCGTTCCT
Source organism: Cryptomeria japonica (assembly GCF_030272615.1). Classification (NCBI taxonomy): domain Eukaryota; kingdom Viridiplantae; phylum Streptophyta; class Pinopsida; order Cupressales; family Cupressaceae; genus Cryptomeria; species Cryptomeria japonica. The sequence continues at coordinate 477,443,144 of NC_081410.1, read as the reverse complement.
AATAATAGAGAAGCCATTTCCTCCACATCATATATAAGTCCCACCTCTCTTGCCCGTTCAAACACCATTATACCCAAGCAAGAAAAGCTTAAGATGAAGATAGCAGAGGAAGGTCCTGGGGAATACAACTTGAGTCAACTCTTTTGTGTGGGACAAATGCCCACTTCTCCTAGAACTCATGGTAAACCACAACAGGTACTCCAGCAACCACTAAACATACCAGCATGTGCTTTGACACCTTTCGTTCTTGGAAAGAGTCAAGAGGAAGAAACACAAGATGAGGACTTGGCGGAATGGATCTATAAAGATCCCATCACCACTGATAAACCACGAGTTACACTTCCTATAGAACAGTATGGCAAAGGTCTCCTCATTATGCAAAGAATGGGGTATGATGGTCAAAGTGCTTTGGGATATTGCAAACAAGGACGACATGAACCCCTGCTGCCGGAATTCAAGCCCAAAGGTAATACAGGCCTTGGCTTTGAAAAAGAGATCTTTCCTAAACTCAAGTTCAAAGGAAAACCCAGCAAACCATTTTGTCCACCTACTGCAAAGCGGGAACCTTTCATAATCAAAGCACCCTCAAGCACCATCCCAACAACCCCACTGAGGCTCAAAACCCCAACACAACTATCACCAATGCCACTCATCCCATCAAACGAACTCGTCATCTCATCAGTCGCACCATTAGCAGCAGTAACTGTATCAGCACCCGCAGCAACATCTATAACACCAGCAGTCCTAGCAGAAGCAACGGAATCAATATTACCAATACTCCCTATAATAGATTCCTTGATCCCCCTCAATCGCCCTGCAACACCGATCATTACAAAGGTACATCAACCAATCACACCTGTGGTATTTAACTCAAAGGACATCCCAGTATGGTATAGTAATCGGATGCTAGAAAGTGATTCAGAGACTGACTCACATGAGTGGGAATTTGATTCTGTACAGCTTAACACTTCAGATGAGGAAGACACATCACCACCTCCACCACACAAAGATATCCCTGTTTACGGAGAAGCACAGATAAAGACCACTTGGGTTCCTGAGCTAGAAACGTCTTCCACAGACCCTACGTTTCATCCTACGCCTGATTCTGACAGGGAGAGTACCATTAATGACCTTCACCATAATGTCTTAACCCTCACTGATACATCTAACACACTTAACCTAATCGATGAAGTAATGCCCATTATCCACCCTGAACTCATCGAATGGAACCAACCAAATCCCCCATGTCTTGACTTCTTCCAAAACGATGAGGTTGTCATTGACTTTTTGGAATTAAGGGATAACCTACCAAGCGGGGATCACAAAGCTGGATTCGCCATTGAACTTAATAGCGCAGCATACTTCGGGGCGGATGCCAAACCTTTCAGCTGCAAAAATATAACACTAAAACATGGATCTTCCAGTGAAAACCACACTGTGGCACTGTTTGATCCGACAAAAGTAAAAAGAAAGAGTGTATCCAATGGTGAAAACCTCTCTGAGGCGCCTGAGGATGAAGGGTTTGACATTCTCCCTGATAATACACAACAGGAACGATCAACAATTCTCATCGAGGAAACCAAAGAGTACAATGTGGGGACTCCTGAAAATCCTCATATCATACATCTGGCATCTCTTCTCACTCCAGAGGAACAACCTAAATTTATAGAGTTCTTCCAGAAGCGTCAAATCAACTTTGCATGGTCATATGCAGACATGCCTGGGCTTGATCCTGATTTAGTCATGCATCACCTCACCGTCGCAGAAGGAGCCAAACCTGTCAAGCAGAAGCTTCGTAAGATGCATCCCAAGATTGCAGTTCTAGTCAAAACAAAACTCAAGAAACTCCTAGATGTTGGTTTCATTAGACCAATTGATTATGCAGAATGGATCTCCAATATTGTGCTAGTTGGCAAACCAAAAGGGGGCATCCACATTTGTACTGACTTCAGAGATCTAAATAAGGCCTGTCCTAAGGATGACTTCCCCCTACCAAATATCGACATCATAGTGGATCTAACAGCGGGACATGCCATGCTTTCACTCATGGATGGCTTTTCAGGATACAATCAGATAAAGATCGCACCAGAAGATCAACATAAGACAACCTTCACATGTCCATGGGGCACATATTGCTGGAATGTAATGCCCTTCGGTCTCAAAAATGCAGGAGCAACCTATCAAAGAGCAATGACCACCATCTTCCATGACATGATGCATACTATGATGGAAGATTATGTGGATGACTTACTAGCAAAATCACTCACCAGAGAAGGGCATCTCCACATCTTAGATAAAATCTTTGATAGACTGGAACAATACCATGTTTGACTCAACCCAAAGAAATGTGTCTTAGGAGTAACCTCTGGGAAACTTCTAGGATACATTGTCTCAAGCAAAGGTATTGAGGTCGATCCAGCAAAGGTTAAGGCAGTCATGGATATGCCACCACCAAAGAATATCAGCCAGCTAAGGACATTACAAGGCCGACTTCAATCCATCCGAAGATTCATTGCATAATTGGCTGATAAGTGTCACCCATTCACACATCTGCTACACGAGAACATCCGCTTTCAGTGGGATGCCCGATGCCAGCAAGCATTTTAGACGCTTAAAAACTATCTCATGAATCCACCATTGTTGATGCCACCAGATCCAAGTAGACCATTGTTACTTTATATCTCAGCAACAAGTACAGCATTGGGTGTATTACTGGCACAACATAATGCAGAAGGAAAAGAGTGTACTGTTTACTACATCTCTCACACACAAGTGGGCTATGAACTCAATTATACGCCTATTGAGCGAGCTTGCCTAACAGTAATCTTAGCAGCCACTAAACTAAGGCACTATCTGTTAACACACAAAGTACAACTCATTGCAAAGATTGATCCACTCAAGTATTTACTTAGCAAAGCAGCATTGACAGGTCGCTTAGCCAAATGGGTGATGATTCTAAGTGAATTTGACATCGAGTATGTGGACTGTAAAGCTATCAAAGGGCAAGTTATTGCAGATCAATTGGCCGATGCACCACTCATAGGCAATCATCCTCTCATTTCCAATTTTCCAGATGAAGAGATATTCATGATCACAACAACACAACCATGGAAACTATATTTTGATGGTTCATACACTAGGCACGGCTCGGGGGCAAGCATTCTGTTTATCACACCTCAGGGTGATAGCATCCCGAAGTCTTACAGGCTCACATTTCCATGCACAAACAACATAGCAGATTATGAGGCCTTGATCACAGGACTTAGGTTAGCCATCCAATGGAAATTACAAGAACTGCAAGTATATGGTGATTCCCAACTAGTCATTCAACAAGCAACAGATGAATATCAGACCAAAGATGATAAACTCATGCCATATAAGCAAATGGTGGACACTCTAAAGACATCATTTACTACTATCACTTTTGAGCAGATACCAAGAGATCAGAATCGAGCTGCTGACGCCATGGCTACCATCGCATCTCTACTAGATCTTCCATAGAATTCAACACGCTACGAGTTCTTGGTCGAACAGCTTTGGATCCCCGCTTATGATATCCCTGAATCCGAAACGATATGTCGCCTTGTCGGTTCTGAATCCCCATGGTATGGTGAGTTCTACACCTATCTCTGCGATCACACCCTTCCTCCCAACCAATCGAATAACCAACGAAAAACCTTCATTCCCCAAACTGCTCGATATACCATTATTGCCGAAACCCTATACCGACGCGGTCTTGATGGTACTCTCCTTTGATGTCTGGAACAAGGTGAGATAACAAAGGCTTTGGAAGAGGTACATGAAGGAATTTGTGGGAATCATTCAAGTGGTCCGTCACTAGCCAAGAAACTCATGCGAGCTGGATATTATTGGCCATCTATGGAAAAGGATTCCTACTACTTTGTCAGAAAATGCAAGAAATGTCAAGTTCATGGTGACCTGATACATGCACCAGCCCAGGAACTGCAACCAATCACAACACCATGGCCTTTCTGTCAATGGGGCCTTGATCTTGTGGGTAAAATCCATCCATCTTCATCCAATGGCCATAAATTCATTATTACCGCCACCGAATATTTCACAAAGTGGATCGAAGCTGTTCCACTTACCCAAGTCACCGACAAGCAGATCGCCTCATTCATCCTCAACTACATCATCTGTCGATATGGTGTGCCCATGTCCATCATCACAGATAACGGTCTCCCTTTCAAAAATCAGGATGTCCGTGAACTTTGTGAGAAATTTCATATCCAACACTGCTTTTCCACCCCCTATTACCCACAAGGCAATGGTCAGGCCGAAGCATCCAATAAAAACATATTAAGAATCCTCAAAAAGACAGTCAATGATGCCGGTCGTGATTGGCATGTTCAACTAAATCTGGCACTATGGGCATATCGAACTAGCATTCGAACCCTATAAGTGCAACTCCTTATTCATTGGTCTATGGTGCAGAAGCTATCTTGCCTATTGAGGTCGAGATACCATCATTACGGGTTTCCTTGCACAATCTCATCGATGACGAAGCCTACAGAGTATCCCATCTTCAGGACTTAGAGTTACTTGATGAGAAGCGACAAACTGCATACAACCATCTCAAAGCCTATCAGCAGCGCATGAGCAGAAGCTACAATCACCGAGTTAGACCTCGTACATTTGAGGTAGGTGATCTTGTTCTATGAGAGAATCCTCGCAACCAACCAAACCGAGAACATCAGGGCAAGTTTGAATCAAACTGGCTGGGCCCATATGTTGTCACTACTGTGTTCGGGTCCGGGGCATATCAGTTGGCTACATCAGAAGGAGAACCGCTTGCAGATCCAATCAACAGCATGCACCTCAAACAGTTTTATACCTAAGCTGTACAGAGCATCAGGCTCCCCTACATACCAGAAAATACCAAAAACATTCAGAAAAATGTCCTGAAGAAAATAAAAAAACATTCAAAAAAAGTAAAGAAAAATCATGCATCCAAACGGTGAACAACCACTCCGGTGGCACCTTGGGTAAGTACGGTGGTGAAAACCTGGCAAACAGGCACCACTCGTAAAGGCTATGGCTCCATTGTCTTTCAGACTTGTTGCGATCACATCTACTTCATACATACATACATCCATCCATCCAAAAAACATGGCTTTTTATTCCTCTGCAATTATGATAGTACTCCATACATCTTGCATCCCGCTTTTTCATAGTCATGTCTAAAACTGGGGGCAATGCCTTTAACCTATTGATGGAAGTGGATTCTACATTGTCTTATGATTCATTAAGTTCTTCATTCAAACAATCATCAAAAATCCAAAAACATTCAAAAATATCTCACAAAAATACCAAAAACATTCAAAATAATTCAAAATCCAAAAACATCGACAAAACCATTGAAAAATCACACAAAAACATGGCAACACCTTGTACATACCCATCCATGCAGATACCAAAATAAACATTGACAAACTACTCACACAATGACCATTTACCAATGAACCACACAATCAACATCAACAATCAAACTGTCTTCAACAAGGATGCATCCTTCCTTACCAAAACAAAGACAAAAGTGACGTTTTCTTTGACAAGAAAATTATGTTAAGCTATCAAATACTTGGTTGATTTGTGAGTACAATCGTTTGTTTATCTGTATCAGGATCTTGCAGCATTGTTTTGTATCGTTTGCGCATTATTTCCGATGAAGTACTAGGGCATGTACTAATGGTGTCTATGTGGGAAGTTCACCAAGCTACGTGATCTTATGCAAAATGCAGTCATAGATCACTACGGCTTGCTGACTACAGCGTATACCTCGACCATATGAGCATGAACTATTACCAAGGATCCATATTCTTTATTCTTTATGTATATATTGTTTGTTTGCAGGTACAATGCTCTTTCTTTGGTTCCTCCTACCTCATCCAAACTGGATAAAGGTTTTATCTCTTATTACGGTATGCACTTGTCTCAGGATATGATCAGTCTAAGATCAAGGAGGACGTTCCAAGTCATGCATGAAAGGAGATAATCCTTGTCTGTTCCACAAGCAATACTCTGGTCAACTTGATCCATTATATCAAGTTGCTTGTATTAACTTGCTATATCAAAATCCATGTAAGAAATACTCTGGTCATCTTGAATCTTTATGTCAAGTTGCTTGTATTTTCTTACAACATTTTAAAGCTCAATGATGAAAAATAAAGCACCATGGATCATCATTCCATCTCATTTGTATATATTGCATTCCATCCATCCATACATTCATAAATAGCTGCATATCATTCATACATAGTAATGACAATGGATACTCTATTTTCCTCTTCTTCCATAGGAATGTAATAGGTCCTCCATTTCTTCTATCTAACATCGAACCCCCCCCTCACCCTCCCTATCTTGATCATCAACATCATCCTAATCCCTTCATCGCTTCCCATCCTCACTCATCCAAAAAAATTAAGCCAGTTACTCTGTCTACACAGATACATCGACTCCCACACACCTAGACTATCAACAGATACTCTGATCAAGTATCTTCGGGTCTCAACAGGTAATCGATCATGGTAATCCTAGACTACATCAGGCATTTATCATAATGACCTAGTCTCAACAGGGCTGCCATGATTCCCCACAACCATCCATCACACACACACATTATCAATTGATCAAACCAATCAAACACAATCACATCGGACAATTACATCAATTGTCTACGTCTCAACGAGTATTTTGCTTCATATACTTTGACTTCATCGGGCAATTACATCAATTGTCTAAGTCACATCAGGTCACTTTGATTCACTTACTCAGACTTTATCATGTCCAAGCGACCAACTGACATCAACTGTCACGCTTTGACTTGACCGGGGCAATTAAACCGATTGCACCAGATTGTCTAACCAATTTTGATCAATTGTATAGCATCAATCCAAACCCCACACTACATTTGCTATGTATCTCTTGCATGACCTCAAGGTACCCACTGGCTTGTTGTTTCTTCATATTCACTCCATTTTCTCCCATTCTTTCATCATTAGTTCTAATTTCTTCTATTCTACCTCCCCTCCACTTTTCATTCTTTTTCGAGAGATCGCCCGATTTTTCAAAAAAATTCAGTCCATCTCTCGAGGGGGCATACCACCCATTAAATTTACATTTTATGGGGCATTTCTTCACACCTATTTTTCTTTCTTTGAAACGACGCGATAAACCGCACCATCTCAAAGAGGGGCAAATGTAGTCACATAAATCTATCCACTTAATTAAATGAATACTTAGTATTTATTTGATTATTTAACCATCAATTAATAATTAATTAAATTAATATTTAATTAATTCATTTTAACCCTCTTCTCCTATTAATTAAATAAATTATTCAATTTATTTGATTTAATTCACTTAACCAAATTCAGACCATTAATTAAATAAATAAATCATATTTGTTTAATTAAATCTTCTCTCACATTTAAATAAATTAATATTTATTTAAATCCCCCAAAATCCCACCTCTCACATTTAAATAAATTAACATTTATTTAAATCACCTTTATCCTCTACCCACTTGTATTTTCCTACAAAAGCAAGTTGCACAATTATTTTAAATAAATAATTTATTTAAATCACCTTTATCCTCCACCCACTTGTATTTTCCTACAAAAGCAAGTTGCACAACTATTTTAAATAAATTATTTATTTAAAATCCTATTTATCCTCACCCACTTGAAACCTTTAATGGTTTCCCTTAAAGTATTCAAACTTGATGGCTTTAAAGTCTTCAAACTTGATGGCTTCCTTCTATAGTCTTCTTAAGACTTTAATGGTTTTCCTTAAAGTCTTCAAGCCTTTAATGGTTTCCCTCAAAGTCTTCAAGCATTTTAATGCTTTATCTTCATTTTTCTCATTTAAATTAATTAATATTTATTTGAATATTTATCCAAATGCAAATTACACCATTTAATTGAAATAAATGATTTTATTTTAATTGAAAATACCAAAATTTCTCCCACTTGCATTTTCCTACAAAATCCACTTGCATGCCTAAACCCCTTCTAGAATTTTCTAATCACTTCTAAATAACCTAACCCCTTAGCCTCTAGATAACCATGAGGTCTTCTCAGGCCTTTAATGCCTCCAACCTCTTCTCTCAACCCAATCCTATGTTGACACTTGTCACCATTTTATTGGTGTCAATTGTGCACATGGATCCCCAACTTTCAAACTTGGCCCTTGATTAAACCATTCAATCTTAACCCTTCATTTCCCCATTTCTTCTATAAATAGAACCCTTCTCCTCAAGCAAAAAAGGAAGCATTAGAGTATTGTTGTTATACTGGCATTAGCATAGAGCTTTTTCATAGCATCACTATCTACACTTGCATAGCATTTGCTTATCATATTCAACCATCTTGAATCTCCATATGGCATCCATGGCTAGTGCTAAAAGCTGAGAGCTGCACTCATTTGGGACTTGGAGAGGAGAGGAACAAGGGAGGAGCAACTATGAGCATCTTGATTAGCTATTTTATTCTATGTTTATATGCTTTCTATTTCATGCTTAATATCTCTCTTGATATGCCTGTTTAGGATAATCTTTTGTTGCTAACACTAACGTTTGTTTCTTGTGCTCTTGTGTGTGTTGCCATCAAATAGATTTTCTAATCCTTTTTGCAGAGCATCACATAGGTTCTACAAAGAAGGGTCCATCTTATCGAGTTCCTATGGTTCTTTTAGCCTCCCAGCAAGCGGTGACTTCTACGGTTCAGGTATGCACTACTCCTTCCTTCCTCTCTTCTCAGTCTTTAGTTTCCTCAGTTCCCCAAGTTACACCTATGTCCACCCAACTCCCTACTCTTACATTAGCACCTACCACACATCTGGTTGAGCCTCAGGTTATGTTGTTGTAGGTCGCTTCCTCATTCCCCACCCCTAATGTCATTTTCCCTGCAACGTTCTTCTTGTAGACTTCTACTACAACCTCCGTTGCATGTATGCTAGGTTTTGGAGATTCCACTCCTCCCCCCCAATGTCTGCTCAGCCTCCACTGATCCAGCTTTTTTAGGAGCATCTCCCTTTGTATCGTTGTTCTCCCCGACCACGCTTGCCCAACCCATTCAAACAATTTTTGGTGGCTCCATTTCTTCTTTTCCCTATGTTGTTCCACCTGGTTCAGCGTTTGTGGGTCAAGTTATTTCAGCCCAGATACTTATCATCAAAAAGTCTCCTACTCTAAGATTGTGCATCTTAACCGGGCTCATGAGAGGAAGGAAAAGGATGGACTGAAGCCCGCCGGACCACATGTGTAGACACATTTCAACGAGGAGAATCAAAGTCTCTTCTTTGCAACCATGTTCCCAAAAGTCAACAAGACGGAGGCCCAAATGAAGCCAGATAACTACTCTCTGCATGTTGTCAGGGTTGATCTAATGAACGCTACCATAATGGATAAGGTGGAAATGATGGAAGAAACTTCGAAGGTCGTGTCTTTAGATTTCATCAAGAAAAGATGCCGCCTAGACAAGATGCAAGAAGAGCTCATTCGCCTCAGTCCATCAGAGGAAGGAGGACAAAGCTAGAAGTGCTGAAATCAACTGTTTGCAAGGCTTGTTAGCTCAAGCAAATTCTGAAAAAGAGAAGTTGCAATCCACCTTGAATAATGTGAGTTCCCAATTGAAGGGGCAAGAGGCGACAAGGAATGTAGCACTGAAGGAATTGCAAGAGAAAGAACAAGAGGTGCAACAACTGAAAGAAGCTTCCAGAGATGCTACCCAGATTCAAGCTTAGCTGCGAGAAGAGGTTGCCTAAAAGAAGAATACTCTAAATATTTGAGCAATGTGCAGATCACTCATTCTAAGGAAAGAGAGAAGTTTGAAACAACCACATGCGAAATGCAGAATAGCCTGGAGCAAGCTAAGAAGGAACTCTAGAATGCCAGGGGATTATTACAGCAAGAGCAAGATCGCATAGCGCGACTTCAAGAAGCTTTTCAGGATTGAGGCACCAAGATCCTCGCTTTGGAGCATCAAGCCACTCATGAACAATATAAAAATAAAGATCTACAAAATGAGATAAGAGCGAAGGATGATGAAATAGCATGCTTATTTCAGCTTCCCCCCCTTTGGAAGCTTTTCAAGATCTCTCCCCGATTGTGGAAGAGTTGTATGTTTCTCATTGGGAGAAGATTAAGTAGTATTGCCCTTTGTTGTAGCTCATGTTGAGGTTCCTAGGTGAAGCACAATCTCTTTGTGTTGAAGTGAGCGTTCTTACTGACAAAGTTACGCTCTTAATTGGTCCTAAGATCCCCATAGCCCAGAGGTTGATTAAGTGGCAGTATGTCACTTCCGATGAGGATTTGATAGAAAAGGGAGTTGCAGATCATAAGCAGTTGATCAGAAGGGCCAATCGTTTTATCAATCATCACAAGGCAGCCACGCAAGCATCGGTAACACTTAATTCCTTAAGGATTTCGGTCCTAGATATCAAGAAACATGTGGAGAAATTTGTGTACCTTGCTCTGCCTTCACCTTTTCTTGCAGATGATGTTATTTTGGGGATTGAACAAATTATGAGTCAAATCAAGTAGCTGCAGCAAGATCAAACTTCCTAATAGCGCCTCAGTAGTCCTATTTCAGCAGAGGAAGTTGACTAGCTTTTACATCCCCTAGCTCATCTCTATGCGCTTATGAAGATGGTCCATGAAGAACCAATGATCTTGCCATTTGATGAAGTTATCTGTTTGGACCAGAGTTGCCAGATCCTAGAAGCTCGGGTATTGCCCTCTGAAGATGATTGGATTTTGTTGCAGTAGGTCTTTGATTTGCTTTTCCCAATTCAAGCTTAAAGTCTGGTCTCTGAACCAGCAGTTTTGGGTCCTAGCATTCCATAGGCATAATTCCCCATTTAGTTGCCAAGAAATGTTAATATTCTTTCAAAATCGTTCACAAGCAACATTTTGGTCGAGTGTTTAGTATCCTCCTTTTCTCCTTGGACCGCTCTTCTATTCATTCGTGCATGTAGCATGGTGCCACGACGTTGCGTTAAGCAACTCACCTTTCTCGCCTTGCGTTGAGAAAGCGCGGAGCTGCCGCGTGGCATAGGTTTTTCCTCGGCGTACATTCTCTCAGCCCCACCATTCTTTGTATGATAATAGTGACACTTGGCATCTTCGCGTTCGATGTCCTGGTCCTCATTTTGCATTCGACTTTGGGTCTCCTCCGAGTTGTTGCATGTCCCTTCGATGATTCATGAACCAGAATGTTGTTGGCATCATGATTTTCTTGTTTTGGCAAGTGTAGAGATTGCCATGATGAAGTTTGCATAATCATATCAAAAGACGATTTTTTGCCTTTTTGATTGCATGTGTCTCTATGGACGCCACACAAGAATTTTCCTAACAGAGAGCAGTTACTAGGATTTTTCTTGTGCTTTCCTGTTGTTGGGCTATTTATTGGCCTTCCCTCTATTGTTTTAGAGGTTCAAACTTTGAGAAAAGATTATTAGACTTAGGTTTTGTGAAGCAAGCCTTTATGTTAATTATATTTTTTGAATGATAAATATATCAGACTGTGACTATGGCCTTTATGGTTGTTTGTTTGAAGCTTAATAGATGAACTTTTGTGCTATGTTTTAAATGAGTAACTTCTATGATATGCGTTGTGAGACTCTACAGATTAAACTATGTTATGTGACTTGTTATTTGTCAGATGAATGGTGTCTGTCATATTATATTAAATGAGCCTTGTTTAATTATCTTTTCAAATTGTATTGGGCATGTAGATTGTTGAACGTGCCTTAAAACTGCACATTCTTGGGTTTTTTTGTGTTGCAAATGTCTTAAAAATATTTTGTCGCATTGCCTAATTAGTGTAGCTTTTACGTTTTTCTTTCTCCCTTTTCTCCCCCCATTGTATGAAGAGTCAACTTCTTAAACCTGGAGGTTATTCAGTGAACTTCGCGCAAAGGTCCCCCATCACTGAATTTCTCATAAGGTTATTAGCGTTTAATGCAAAATTAGTAGTCAACAGTTTCTAAAGTCATTATTTGTTACTTTATTCTTACTGATGTATTTATAAATTTCTCAAGTTGTTAATAATTGAAAGTGAGAAATATGTTTTAAAAATATTTTTTCAATGAAACTAATCTTAAAAATGTTTAATATGTCAACAAGGAATATAAATTGTTATGATTTGATATTTTAAACCAATCCTTTGTTTATCCTATGCATTCTGTTAATTTTAGATTTTTTTATGCAAAAATGTTTTCATCATTAAAGAATACAAATTATTAATTAATTTTGAACATAATAATTTACTTTAAATTGATTAAAAATAATTTACGACTTAATTAACTTTAATAAATAATGTTGATTAATTTTTTTTAAATTGTTTTAATTTTGAAGTAGATATTATATGTTTTCAAATTAAAAGTAAAAAATAAATAGTGAATAAGTATTAATAATTTGTAAAACTAAATTAATTAATTTTTTATTTTGAATAAGTATTAATAATTTGTAAAACTAAATTAATTTTTAAAAATTTTTTTTTCACTAAATTAAATTATTATCAATAGTAAAAATGTTTAATATGTCAACAAGGAATGTAAAATTTTATGATTTGATATTTTAAACCAATCCTTCATTCATACTATGTATTTTGCTTGATTTTTGAAAAAAATTATGCAAAAATATTTTTATCGTTAAAGAATGAAAAATAATAATTAATTTTGAGCATAATAATTTACTTAAAAATTTATTGTTAAAATAATTTACAGTTTAATTAACTTTAATAGATAATGTTGATAAAATTTTCAAAAAATTACTTTAGTTTTGAAGTAGATATTATCTGTTTCAAATATAAAGTATAAAATAAATAGGAATAATTACTTTGCCTTTTGCTCTATGCAATAAATTATGAATAAAATCAAACCCCTCTATTGTTCAAGGTTGTCCATGCTAAATTAAAAATTTTTATTTTGTATTGAATTTCATTACTAAGGAAACAAAAAAGATTGGAAAAAAAGCAAGAAAAATAAGGTAAAATTGAAAGACTCATTTTATTCGATCATCTTGTTCTCTAATTTATTCGATCATGTTGTCCTTAATAATAATGCATAGTTCTAGCCCTTTTCCCTTATAACTTTTATTAGCCTATCGTAAATCGTTACTTAAAAGAGCATTATGCACTTCACTACAATTTCACTTTATCAAAGTTTGAATAACATACTCACTAAATTTTGAAATTAAAAAAAAAAAATCTATTGAAAAAGGCTAGTTAACTAACAAGGTTTGTATTATTGTAAATGCTATCCACTTCTTCTCTTTAGTTTTACACACTATACTGGCCAAGATTCTTTCCCATAAGTATCTGAGGGGAGTGAGTGGTGGTGAGGTGCCTAGATGTCCTCTTGAGGGGAAGGGGTCAATTATTTGGGACGCTGAAGAAATGGGCCAAGCTTATTAAAGATGGCCTTTTTTGGATATGTAATAGTGGTTTTGATGCCTTTTTTTTGTATGACTCTTGGGATGGGCATCCCCCAATTTTGTCTCAGTACCCTTATCTCTAGACTCTATGCAACATCTTTGTTGAAAGTGAGTGGTGTAAGGTTTAGGATTTCAAGAAAGTTAATTCCTAGGATCAAATGGGGGTTTGTTGCTGGAAAGATCCCTAGGAATGGTCGTTGGGTGGTTCTGAAGAGGATTGACAAGAATTGGTTGGTATTCTTGTTGAAAGACTATGCAGTTCCCTTAGGAAGAGTGATACTTTGGCCTAGAGTCCTAATCCAAAAGGAAGATTTTCGGCATCCTCAAGATATCTTGAGTTGTATAGGAAGTGTTATGGCAACAGAGACATCTCTTGGTGAAAACAAGTTTGGAATATATTTTCTTGGCCCAAGTGCAATTTTTTTCTATGGTTGGTAACCCAGAACAAGTGTCTGACTTGGGATAATCTTAGTAATCAAGGGTTTTAGGGACCTTCTATGTGTGTCCTTTATAAAAATAATGTTGAGGAGGTGTCTCATATTTTCTTTCAATGCCCCTATTAAAAGGCTATTTGGCATTTTTGGTGGAGATTATGGAACCGGTCTTGTATTTTTGCCACCTCTTTAGTGGAGTTTTGGGAAAGCTTGGGTAGACCTCCAGCCCTAAATCCCTCTCTCCATATTGCGAGTTGTATTGGTTCCTCTCTCATCATTTGGAATCTTTGGTTGGAAAGAAATCAAATAATATTTTAAGGGATGGATCTTGAGAATAGACTCTTGTGGCATAAAATCATTCAAAAGCTTAAGGAAACTATAGTGGCCAAGTGTGATCTTTTGGTTGAGGTGGATCCAGCTGATATGGATATTTTAAAGAAGTTGAATCTTGTTGATAATGGTTTGAAAAATCTTATTGGTAGAAGGAGGGGAAGGACTAGGAAAAAAATCTAGTGAGAAGGGAGAAGGCTCCCTCCTCCAGAGGGAGTTTTAAAAGTAAACATGGATGGATCTTTGAGAGGTAATCCTAGATAGGTAGGAATCAGAGGTATTGGCAAAGATATTGATGGTAGAGTTGTGTTATTTTTCTCTTCTTTTCAAGAGCTTCACTCTAATAATCTTATTGAGGCTCTTGCTATTTTCCATGCTATTGAAAAAGGTCTTTCTCTAGGGTGGAAGAAGATTATATCTATGAGTCGGACTCACTGGTTGTTATTGATATGTTAAAGTGATTGGGGAGATTTTAACTAGCAACTAGCCTTTGTAATTAGGTATATTTTAAACTTAATCCTGTCTCTGGAGTATATTTCCTTAGGCATATCCCTCTGGAATGGAATAGAGTTGCGGATTACATGGCAAAGTGGGCCTCAAAGAATCCTGGTAGGTTGGATGTTGAGGATTGGGTTCTTTAACCCTAGATTATTCTGCCTTTCTTGTAAGCTTAATTAGGTATGATGGAGGATTTAGTGTTTATTTGGAAAGATTTGTCCCTCTGGACCCCTTTTCCTTTTAGTCATTGGTTGTTGGTTTGGGTTGGGTGCCCTTGGCTTTGTATTCTTGTTTTCTCAAAATAAATTTTTACCCCCTTTTAAAAAAAGAAGTTTTACTCACTATACTCAATTATAGGTCACCTCTTCAAACTCATATGTTAAATTCATATATTCCTATAGCATCCTAAAATGTACTCCCTTACAGTTTATTCCAAATTCTGAGTCCTTGCCTTAGTGTTCATCTCCCAATGCTTAATTAAGACATGATTATGCTTACATCATACAAATATGGCCTTATTTTCACTTTATACACCACATGGCCCCCTCGTCCTAGCCTTGAAATGGGGTAGGAATAAGGTGTGGTGCCTTGGTCCTCATTGGGACCAAGGCATTGCACCTTAGTCCTCCCTATTTGGGCGCCTCTTCAAACCGTTTTTACTATTTCAATTTTGAGCCAGAAAACCTAGCCCCGTGTTGGCCTATCTAAAAAAATTAACATGTTTTTTGATGGGAAAGTATATAAGGAGGCTTTCCCCTCTCATTTAGAATAATAAGAAGTATAATAGGAGATCAAGGTTTCCAGCAATATTTGCATTCAATCATTGAAGTATTTAACATCTAACATTTCTAGAGGTCTTCAAGGTTGCATTCCTCATTCATCAATTGTGGAGCAACATTACATCATCCATATGCAAGCATGTGTGTGTGATTAGGATTTTGTCATGTTCATACCATTTCCTACAACATATTTGACTACATTCAAGAAGCAAAGTATTATTATCAGACATTGTAGATTTGAGGAAACAAGTACGAAGTTGCGATATTCATAATCAACATTATTTATAGAGAAGAATCAATACCCCTTTTGTGTGCGAAAAGTTCAGAGGACCAAGGCAAAGTTTCCCATGGTACCAACATTTTAGGATCTCTTTTGAGGATCAAACTTGAATCTTCTTATATTTCTCAAATCCAGGTGTGTGCCTCAATCTGACAACTGTAGTTCATTGTTTCTGTGTTTCCATCCTTCATTTTCAGTACTTTACCCTAATTTCAATAATTCAACTTACAAAAGAGGGAAAACAAATCCACCCCTTGAATCCAATCAGTATATTTAGTCCTTATGTTTGCTATTTTGTGAGTAAATCTATTGGATTCGACCCTCTTTTGAATCTAATAGGTCCCTAAGCAAAAATTAGCAGTTTTCATCCTTCTCGTGGTGGAAACCCTAATTTTTTCACCCATTACATTATGGTGAACCCATCTCCTTACACCTTTATTTATTATTTATGTTCTCAGATCTGAGTGTTTATGTAATTTAAAATTCAAAATTTCATTTACAAGTTTAATTTTCAATTGAACTTAAAAAATTTAGACGTTAATTTCACAAAAACCCTAATTTTTAAATTCTAAAATTGAGCTTGTGATTTCCCTAATTTGGATTAATTGTTTCAGATTTGATTTGGAAACATAGCACAATTCAATTTCAAATTCATAGATCTCATTTTAATCAAATTATATAAATTTAGAGGTTTAATTCATAAAAAACCTAATTTGATTTTTGGATTGCTTCATTTTTCACATCGATTTTCAGATCTGATTTCAAAACACTCATTATGTCACTTAGTAGATCTGATTTATTTGCTATTTTATATATTATTACCTTTATTTTCACTTATATTTATCAAATTCATTTTTTGGATAATGGTTTCTGAAGAGGGGGAAAAAATTGGGCCTAATGGTTAGTGTAATATCAAATAAAACATAGAAACAATGCATTCAAATACACAAATCAACCACTATACCTTTATTTCTCACTTCTTCCTCTAATTGAGCTTGAAGAAGTAGAAGTGCCGACGTGCTCCACTTGCTTTTCTCCTTTGATGAATGATATGTATATTTCTCTCCACTACACAACAAGATTTGATGAGGGATATTAGTTAAGAGTGATGGATGAGGGATTTGCTATGGCATGATTTTGGCATTATGAATGTGTGATGGATGGATTTTGATTCTCAAATGGACAACAAGACAATGTATGAAAGGTGGATCAAGGGATCAAATGGAAAGGATAAGAATATGATGGAAGTGGATGATTTATGACAGGAGGAGACTCCAATTTATAGATTAGAGGAGGCCAAAATGGAGGGCCAAGATTGATTCGAAGTGAAGGGATAGGATTGAAAGAAACTGGGAGAGAGGATTGAGAGGACAAGGTGTGGGATTCAAGAGATATGCTATAAAGAAAGTTCTTGTCTCCACGCCCCTCAAGGTACATGGGGAAGACCTCCCAAGTACATTGGGAAGAGCAAATGGAATTAAAAATTCTTTGGAGAATGTGGAGAGGAATTAAAATTCCAAAATAAGAGGATGTGTGGGAAGACTAAATGAGAAAAGGAATTAAAAATTCCTTGAGAAGAGGATGCATGGGGAGATTCAAAGAATTTGAATTTCCTTCAAAGGATCAAAGTGGGTAGCATTTAAGGTTGGACGATGAGATGGGAAAGCCATTTATGGCAAAGAGTTGACACATCCCTAATCAAGGTGATTAGGAATGTGCAAGTGATTAAGGGTACTGCTTAGGTGGCTTAATGAGGGATTAGAGTGCAAGTGGGAAAGTTAGGAGGATGTGACATGAGGAGAGATACTAAGTGGAGGAATATAAAATTGGGGGATAATGGCAAGCATGGTTTGAGGGTGATTAATTAGGCTAGATGATAGCATTAGGAAAGGTGATTTGTAGGAATCACATGGTTAGCTTAGTTAATTGAAGTTAATTAACTAATAGAGATTTAGAAAAAATAATGATTGAGATGACTTTAGAAGAATGGGGAATAATTAATTTTGGTAAATTAAATATAGTGATAAAATTAATTAAATTTGATTTAATTAATTTCAAGAAGAACAGGAATAACACAATTAAATTAATTAATTATGCGGAAAGGCTTAAATTAATTAAATATTAATTTAATTAATTTTAGATGTTTACATCTTCTTTCATTTCACCTTGATCGTTTTCATTCATATCACTTTGGCATATTGTGTTTTTAGAGTTTCAAAATTCCTTCCTTTCAATCAATTTGATCTCAAATCTTTCATTTATAGTGCATGTTGTTTTATGGTAATGGTTTTAGGAAAGTGCATTTCATATGTAGACCCCAATCCTAGAGATGTTAATGGAAAACCTAATACTTGTACCTCTCCTAGGGTATCTAAAGTGAATGAAGAAAGAGATAATACTCCTATCAATTATATCTCTAATGGAAAGAAGGAATTGAAGAGAAACATGGCCCCATCTTCTCCTCATACACATATCCTAGCGCAAGGGGAGCAAGATGAAAATTTTGGTGTTTCCATCTCTCTAGATCCTCCTTATACTCCTAGAGCCTATCTTAATCATCAAAACATTTGTAGAAAAGATGATGTTATGCATTTCCCTCATGATCTCTCTCCTCACATAACATTAAGTAAAGATGAGGCCTTAGATGATAAGGATCTTCCTTCCCAATTTACCAAAGAGGATATGCATGATGAAAGAAAGGAAATTCTTCCTTCACAAGGTATTCCTTCTTCATCTGCCAATCCCTTTGTTACTTCTAAACATCCTTACACTATAAACCTAAAATAAATTTATTATAATGTTCCTCTACCTTATCAATTAAAAGATTCTTATAGGAGTGGCTTTAACATGATATCAAAACAAGGTGTTAGAGGACAAGAACTTGGAAAATTTGAACAAGGAATCAACATCCCTATAAACCCTCTTGAAAAAATTAGTAAAAAAGGCCTAGGACATGATAATAAATCTTCTAAGGATGACCTCCTGGGGATTCAAGACTTCAAAGACCATCTTGCAAGACAAAAGTCATTCGCTCTTGTAAAAGTGCTTCTTCTTCAAAAAATCCTTTTTGCTCATTTCATTAAACTCATGATCATCATGCTAATGATTGTCCTAATTTTTATAATGCAATGAATGAACATTTTGATAGTGGCAAAGTTAAAATCATGGATGAAAAAAATTCTTCTTCTAACAATCCTAATCCTGCATCTCAAAAGAAAAAGCATACACCTACTAATGATCAAGAACAATTAGCTACTAGAATCTTTTGGAAATTGAAGTATGACAAGAATGTTGTTTTTCACTTTGTGAAGTTTAGCACTAAGTATAAATAAGGTACTGGGCATTGCCTTTTTCATCATGGTGGTTCTCATTCTCTTGGAAAGTGTAAAGCATTTAAGGAATTTGTTCAAGAACAATATGATCTTGCTCACATATGTCTTTCAATAGATCTTGCTCTCTTTCTTGTTGAAAAGGTAGTGGCTTAGCACTCCTCTCACCCTTATTTTTCTCCTCACTGTATGACAGAATTAGTTAACTTAATTGGGATCTCTTTTTCATTAGAGGTGGTTCTTTTTCAATTTCAAACATCTTGGGGTAGCAACATGATTCTCTTTTACCTCAATCCTATCTCTCATCTTTAAGGTTTCACCATTTCCTCCATGGATTGCATTCTTCATAACTTGATGTCCTTTCTTGCGTAGATTTATCCTTCATGTGAATTCATGTGTGTTCCTTGGTTAGGACTTATCCTTCATTTGGAATGACATGTCTCTTATGAATAATCTCTCCTTAGGGAATGTGTGATCCTTCTCCCTAATTCTTCCTGGTCTTATTGCTTGGGGGGCAAGGAAGGATTTTTTACTCTCTCTCTTTCTATCTAAGGTATCACTATTCCCTTTAGGCATTGCATTTTTCATGTTTTGATATCTTTTCTTGCATGGAACAAAATTTATATTATGAGTAATCCCTCCTTAGGGGAATTTGTGATCTTTTTTTCTCTCTCTTTCTCTTTGAAGATTACCACTTCTTTAGAGTTCTATTTTACATAACCAATATCTTTTCTTGCATTGGATATTTATTCATGTGACTATAATGTGAATTTTCTTATGTTTTGTCTCTCCTTATAGGTTGTGTAATTATTCTCATTGTCCTTACACTTGGGGGGCAATTTTTCTCTCTCCTTTCTAAGGATCTACTTTTCCTTTGTGAGTAGAGTTGGCTTATGATTTGATGTCATTCCTTGTGTGAATTTGTTGTTTACTCAAGGATTATCTCTTATGCAAGAGGTGTAAGTCCCTGGCTACAACCTCTTCTTCACTTGGCAATGTATATCTTATTATAAACTTACCCCTTCACATTGGGTCAAAAGTATGTCATAATTCATCAAGAATCTATTTTCACCTAGCAATAGGAGGATGGTACACATTCTTGTTCTCCTTCCTTTCTTTTGGTAGAAGATGCTATATTTTTTCAAGAAACTCCTCTTGGAGGCATATGTCTTTTGAGCAAATATCTCTTCTCCTCCAAGGATATGCTTTAAACTTGTTGCAAGATATCTCTTTTTCAACTATCTTATCTTTTCTTATAAGAGTATTTCTTCTTTAGCTTGGATTTATGACATTATTGCCGAAAAGATATCTCCTTGGTATTTCAAATGTTAGGTATCATTGTCTTTAAGCTTCCTTAAGACATAAACATAGGGCTATATTGACATCTTAAGCGGAATGCACCCATATCGCTCCCTTTGTACCATATTGTGCCATATCTTTGTATGTCAAAAAGAGGGTGTTCATCCTTGGAACCAAAATAAATAAACTCTTAGAGCGAAATGCTTCATACCCGAAAGCAAGCACAACATTGATATATATCTTAAGTGGGGTAATACATCACCGAAACTAGAGAAAACTCTTACATGAGATGTCCTTGGAACCAGACATGTATCTTTTGAAATTGGGGTTACACATTCTTGAAACTCGAGGAAACTCTTAGAGCGAGATGTTCCTGAAGCCAGACATTCGTCCCTTCGTATTTACACATTGGGCATTTGTATTTACACTACACGTCTTAAATAGGTTGATGTACACTCAATAGGAGGTGCTATATACTTGAAACTAGACATAACTTGCACTCATGCACGAGGATGATTTGAACTAATTAAAAAAGATAGACTATTCCTATTCTCCTCCCCAACATGGATCGCCTAGAAAAAATCATCTAGGGGCAAGGTATCCATGTCCTTTCTCATCATTCTTCTTGTGGATCACTTGGCGTGTATCTGTGCTCCCTCTTTCCTTCTTCTCATGAACTCATAGCTTTTCTATTGATAGTTCATGGATGATGTGTGCTTTTCTCTTTTATGTGATTGCTTAGGTTCTTGAGATGGCTTTTTTCAGGAATGATATTAGTGGTTGAGACATTTTGATATCGAGGTCTCTTCAACTAGATGACTTAAGGTCTTGTTTTTGGTCTTTAGCTTTTGTGTGTGTCTTTTGCTTTCATTTGTCTTTTTATATTTGTTTGGATTTTTGTTTTTGTCTTGTTTTTGTGTGCCCTTACATATATTTGAGCAAGTTAAGATCCTAATCTAGGGGGTATGTTCCTCAAAATTAGTGATGTCTTATAGTCCTTGTGATTTTTCTCCTCATTGCTCCTCTTTTTCATCTCTCTTTTGTCTACTCTACCATGAGTATTTGCATAGGCTCATACTCCCGCTAAAGTGGGAGCTAAATGTAGCATCCTAAATTGTACTCCCTTACAATTTAGTCCACATTTTGGTCCCTTGCCTTAGTGTTCATCTCCAAATTCTTAATTACAACCCGATTATGCTTACATCATGCAAATATGGTCTTGTTTTCACTTTATACACCACATGGCCCCCTTGTCATGACCCTAAAATGGGGTAGGACCAAGGTATGGAACCAAAAAGCTCATTGGGACCAAGACACCGTGCCTTGGTCTTCCCTATTTGGGCCCCTCTTCAAACCCTTTTTGTTATTTCAAATTTGAGTGGGGAACCCAACCCCATGTCGGCCTATGTTGGAAAATTAATATGTTTTTCGACAGGCAAGTATATAAAGAGGCTTTCCCCTCTCATTTTGGATAACAAGGAGGACAATAGGATATCATAAGGCACTCATTCAAGCAATATTTTCATTCAAGCATTATATTATTCATCATCAACCATTTCTATAGGTCTTCAAGGTTGCATTATTCATTCATCAATTATGGAGCAACATTACATCATTCATATGCAAGCATGTGTGCGTGATTAGGGTTCCGTCATGTTCATACCATTTCATACAACATATGTGACTAAATTCAAGAAGTAAAGAATCATTATCAATCATTAGAGATCTGATGAAATAGGTATAGAGATGTGATATTCAGAATTGACATTATTTACAGAGATAAATTGATCCCCCTTTGGTGTGTGAAAAGTTCAGAGGTTTAGGGTGAAGCTCACCATGATCTCAACATTTTAGGAGCTCTTTTGGGGATCAGATCTGAATCTTCTTATATTTATTAGATCTGGGTGTGTGCTTCAATCCAACGACTATATCTCACTGTTTTTGTGTTTCCATCCTTCATTTTCAGCACTTTACCCTAATTTCAGCAATTCAACTTACAAAAGAGGGAAAACAAAATCCACCCCTTGAATCCAATTAGTTTTTTAATCCTTATCATTTTTGGTTTGACTAAATCTATTGGATCTCTTTCCCTCTTTTGAATTTAATGGTCGCCAAGTAAAAATTAGCAGTTTTCTCCTTCTATGGTGGAAACCCTAATTTTTCACCATTACAATTTCATAATGGGAAGGAGTTTAAATTTGAAACTTCTATAGTTGTCATGGCTGGTAATTTATTTTATCCATAGCCAAAACAACAATTTTTTGGTGAATTCAAAGAAAAATTCCCCAAAAAAGAGCTAATTTTTTCAGATGAAAACAAAAATCAAACATAGAAAAAAAATCTATTAAGGAAACGTAAGGAAAACTTGAACAAGAATCGAGCACAATAAAAATTGGAGATAATTGTTTGTCCAAATTTACAGTGTCCTCCATTATTGTTGTTGCACATATTCAAAGAAATTAAATAAGAGAGAATCTCAAATTTGCATTAGGAAAAATGACAATTTAAAAATAAAAATGTAAAAACAAGCACCAAAATTTCTAGTAGGTGGCATACCAAGTGAGATGTTCACAAAGGAGAGGGAAAATAACAGTAAAAACTCAAACCAATTTCTTGAAAACATCAGCCAAGATCATTTATGTGCTTTGTCTTGCTCTGTTTACCTTTCAACACATTGTATTTAAAGGTTTCTAGGAGGTAGTGTTGTTCAAGACATTTATTGGCAAGTTAACATAGGTGCGAACATGGTTGTAGGGAGAGTTGTCTTGACCAGTTTAGACACCCACATCATCTTCAATCTTTTATATAACAATTAATTCAGACGGGTGTTTAAGCATTTTAGCAACTTTTTTTTAAGGTGGTTTTTTGATACATATAATAATAAAATAGGTGTATGGACGACTACTACTGAACATTTCTACTTAAACAAGTGATTTCCTTTCCTAACACCATAAAAAAAACTCCAACATGATAAAAAAAATGTTTTGACAAGTGTTCAACTAATTTGTCATGTGAACGACGAGGAGAGCAAGAGCTAGATCATTTTGTGTTTGTTTGGAAGGTTGACCACATGCTAGCATTAAACATGTATCATCTCCTCTTTCCTTCAAAACTTGTCGAATTTAACTATGTGTTCATTCCCATACACTTATATGAAATCTTTATCTTCCAGTAGTAATGATGAATATCATCTCTATAGTAAATAATTAAAATAAACTTGCAACATGTGATTGACTAACAATATTGACCATTATTGTATGATACTCCACCATTCACATTCACTAGTTTACCTGATATTCTAGGTAAGAATCGGAGTCACTGGATCAATAGGTCATTTAGGATATATAGATAAGACTTCAAAGGATTCAATCAACATCCTAAGCCTTAATGTGTCTAAGCAATTGTATGCTCTTCTCTTATGTTGTGTGTGAATTGGAGAATTAGAAAATTGCTTTGATTTTGTAAACAAGGCCTTGTAATATTTGATTTTAGTAATAAGAAGAAGTCATAGCCCCCTCATCCTAGCCTTGAAATGGGGTAAGACTAGGGTGTGGTGCCTTGGTCCTCATTGGGACCAGGGAGTTGCGCTTTAGTCCTCCCTATTTGAGCCCCTCTTCAAACCCCTTTTTGCTATTTCAAATTTGAGCCAGAAAACCCAACCCCGTGTTGGCCTATGTAAAAAAATTAACATGTTTTTTGATGGCCAAGTATATAAGTAGGCTTTCCCCTCTCATTTTGGATAACAAGAAGTATAATAGGAGATCAAGGTGCTCATTCAAGTAATATTTCCCTTCAATCATTGAAGTATTTAACATCTAACATTTCTACAGGTCTTCAAGGCTGCATTCCTCATTCATCAATTGTGGAGCAACATTACATCATCCATATGCAAGCATGTGTGCGTGATTAGGGTTTTGTCATGTTCATACCATTTCCTACATCATATGTGACTACATTCAAGAAGCAAAGTATCATTATCAGTCATTGTAGATTTGAGGAAACAAGTACGAAGTTACGATCTTCACAATCAACATTAATTACATAGATGAATCAATCCCCCTTTAGTGTGCGAAAAGTTCAGAGGACCAGGGTGAAGTTTACCACGGTCCCAACATTTTAGGATCTCTTTCGAGGATCAAATTTGAATCTTCTTATATTTCTCAAATCCAGGTGTGTGCCTCAATCCGACGACTGTAGTTCATTGTTTCTGCGTTTCCATACTTCATTTTCAATACTTCACCCTAATTTCAACAATTCAACTTACAAAAGAGGGCAAACAAATCCACCCCTTGAATCCAATTAGTATATTCAGTCCTTATCTTTGCTATTTTGTGAGTAAATGTATTGGATTCAACCCTCTTTTGAATGTAATAGGTACCGAAGCAAAAATAGTGGTTTTCATCCTTCTTGTGGTGGAAACCCTAATTCTTTCACCCATTACATTATGGTGAACCTGACTCCTTACACCTTTAATTATAATTTATGTTCTCAGATCTGAGTGTTTATGCAATTTAAAATTCAAATTTGCATTAACAAATTTAATTTCCAATTGAACTTAAAAAATTTAGAGGTTAATTTCACAAAAAAAACCCAATTTTTAAATTCTAAAATTGAGCTTGTGATTTCCCTAATTTGGATTAATTATTCCAGATTTAATTTGGAAACATTGCAGAATTCTATTTCAAATTCATAGATCTCATTTTAATCAAATTATATAAATTTAGAGGTTTAATTTAGAAAAACCCTAATTTATTTTGGTTAATTTGATTTTTGGCTTGCTTCATTTTTCACATCAATTTTCAGATCTAATTTTAAAACACTCATTATGGCACTTAGTAGGTCTGATTTATTTTATATTTTATATATGATTACCTTTATTTTCACTTATATTTATCAAAATCATGTGTTGGATAATGGTTTCTGAAGAGGGAAAAAAATTGGGCCTAATGGTTAGTGTATTATCAAATAAAACATAGAAACAATGCATTCAAATACACAAATCAACCACTATACCTTTATTTCTCACTTCTTCCTTTGATTGAGCTTGATGAAGTAGAAGCGACCATGTTCTCCACTTGATTTGCTCCTTTGATGGATGATATGTAGATTTCTCTCCACTACACAACAAGATTTGATGAGGGATTTGCTATGGCATGATTTTGGCATTATGAGTGTGTAATGGATGGATTTTGATTCTCAAATAGACGGCAAGACAAGGTATGAAAGGTGGATAGAGGGATCAAATGGTCAGGATAAGAATATGATGGAAGTGGATGATTTATAAATGGAGGAGACTCCAATTTACAGATTAGAGGAGGCCAAAATGGAGGGCCAAGATTGATTCAAAGTGAAGGGATAGGATTAAAAGAAAGTGGGAGAGAGGATTGAGAGGACAAGGTGTGGGATATGGTATAAATTAATTTCTTGTCTCCACGCCCCTCAAGGTACATGGGGAAGAGCTCCCAAGTACATTGGGAAGAGAAAATAGAATTAAAAATTCTTTGGAGAAAGGGGAGAGGAATTAAAAGTCAA
This sequence comes from Cryptomeria japonica, assembly GCF_030272615.1. Taxonomy (NCBI): domain Eukaryota; kingdom Viridiplantae; phylum Streptophyta; class Pinopsida; order Cupressales; family Cupressaceae; genus Cryptomeria; species Cryptomeria japonica. The sequence goes on along the minus strand of NC_081410.1, from coordinate 477,417,204 downwards.
AAATAAGAGGATGTGTGGGAAGACTAAATGAGAAAAGGAATTAAAAATTCCTTGAGAAGAGGATGCATGGGGAGATTCAAAGAATTTTAATTTCCTTCTAAGTATCAAATTGGGTAGCATTTAAGGCTGGAGGATGAGATGGGAAATCCATTTATAGCAAAGAGTTTACCCATCCCTAATCAAGGTGATTAGGAATGTGCAAATGATTAAGGGTACTAATTAGGTGGCTTAATGAAGGATTAGAGTACATGTGGGAAAGTTAGGAGGATGTGGCATGAGGAGAGATACTGAGTGGAGGAATATAAAATTGGGGGATAATGGCAAGCATGGTTTGAGGGTGATTAATTAGGCTAGATGATAGGATTAGGAAAGGTGATTTATAGGAATCACATGGTTAGCTTAGTTAATTGAAGTTAATTAACTAATAGAGATTTAGAAAAAAGAATGATTGAGATGACTTTAGAAAAATGGGGAATAATTAATTTTGGTAAATTAACTATAGTGATAAAATTAATTAAATTTGATTTAATTGATTTTAAGAAGAACAGGAATAACACAAATAAATTAATTAATTATGCGGAAAGGCTTAAATTAATTTTAGATGTTTATAGCTTCTTTCATTTCACCTTGCTTGTTTTCATTCATATCACTTTGGCATATTATGTTTTTAGAGTTTCAAAATTTCTTCCTTTCAATCAATTTGATCTCAAAGCTTTCATTTATAGTTCCTGTTGTTTTATGGTAATGGTTTTAGGAAAGTGCATTTCATATGTAGATCCCAATCCTAGATATGCTAATGGAAAACCTAATACTTGTACCTCTCCTAGGGTATCTAAAGTGAATGAAGAAAGAGATAATACTCCTATCAATTATATCTCTAATGGAAAGAAGGAATTGAATATCAACATGGCCCCATCTTCTTCTCATACACATACCCTAGTGCAAGGGGACCAAGATGAAAATTTATGTGTTTCCATCTCTCTAGATCCTCCTTAGTCTCCTAGAGCCTATCTTAATCATGAAAAAATTTGTAGAGAAGATGATGTTATGCATTTCATTCATGTTCTCTCTCTCCACATAACATTAAGTAAATATGAGGCCTTAGATGATAAGGATCTTCCTTCCCAATTTACCAAAGAGGATATGCATGATGAAAGAAAGGAAAATCTTCCTTCACAAGATATTCCTTCTTCATCTACTAAAATTTTTGTTCCTTCTAAACATCCTTACACTATAAACTTACAAGAAATTTATTATAATGTTCCTCTGCCTTATTAATTAAAATATTCTTATAGGAGTGGCTTTAACATGATATCAAAACAAGGTGTTAGAGGACAAGGACTTGGAAAATTTGAACAAGGAATTAGCATCCCTATAAACCCTCTTGAACAAATTAGTACAAAAGGCCTAGGACATTATAATAAATCTCCTATGGATGACCTCCTTAGGATTCAAGACTTCAAAGACCATCTTGCAAGACAAAAAGTCATTCACTCTTGTAAAAGTGCTTCTTCTTCAAAGATTCATTTTTGTTCATTTCATTAAACTCATGATCATCATGCTAATGATTGTCCTGATTTTTATAATGCAATGAAAGAATATTTTGACAGTGGAAAATTTAAAATCATGGATGACAAACCTTGTTTTTCTAACAATCATAATCCTACATCTCAAAATAAAGAGTATACACCTACTATTGATCAAGAACAATTAGCTACTAGAATCTTTTGGAAATTGAAGTATGAGAAGAATGTTGTTTTTCACTTTGTGAAGTTTAGCACTAAGCATAAAGAAGGTAGTGGGTATTTCCTTTTTCATCACGGTGGTTCTCATTCTCTTGTAAAGTGTAAAGCATTTAAGGAATTTGTTCAAGAACAATACGATCTTGCTCATATATGTCTTTCAATAGATCTTGCTCTCGTTCTTGGTGAAAAGGTAGTGCCTTAGCACTCCTCTTACCCTTATTTTTCTCCTCACTGTATGACACAATTAGTTAACTTAATTGGGATCTATTTTTCATTAGAGGTGGTTCTTTTTCAATTTCAAACATCTTGGGGTAGCAACATGATTCTCTTTTACCTCAATCCTATCTCTCATCTTTAAGGTTTCACCATTTCCTTCATGGATTGCATTCTTCATAACTTGATGTCCTTTCTTGCGTAGAATTATCCTTCATGTGAATGCATGTGTATTCCTTGGTTAAGACTTATCCTTTGTTTGGAACAACATGTCTCTTATGAATAATCTCTCCTTAAGGAATGTGTGATCCTTCTCCCTAATTCTTCCTTGTCCTCTTGATTGGGGGGAAAGGAAGGATTTTTCCCTCTCTCTCTTTCTATCTAAGGTATCACTATTCCCTTTAGGGGTTTCATTTTTCATGTGTTGATATCGTTTCTTGCATGGAACAAAATATCTAGTATGAGTAAGCCCTCCTTAAGGGAATCTGTGATCTTTTTTTCTCTCTCTTTCTTTTTGAATATTACCACTTCTTTGGAGTTCTATTTTACGTTACCAATGTCTTTTCTTGCACTGGATATTTATTCATGTGACTATAATGTGCATTTTCTTATCTCTTCTTAGAGGTTGTGTAATTATTATCATTGTCCTTACACGGGGGGCAATTATTTCTCTCTCCTTTCTAAGGATCTACTTTTCCTTTGTGAGTAGTGTTGGATTATGATTTGATGTCATTCCTTGTGTGAAGTTGTTTTTTTCTCAAGGATTATCTCTTATGCAAGAGGTATAAGTCCTTGGCTACAACCTCTTCTTCACTTGGCAATGTATATCTTATTATAAACTTACCCCTTCACATTGGGTCAAAAGTGTATCATCCTTCATCAAGAATCTATTTTCACCTAGAAATAGGAGGAAGGTATGCATTTTTGTTCTCCTTCCTTTCTTTTGGTAGAAGATGCTATATTTGTTCAAGAAACTCCTCTTGGAGGCATATGTCTTTTGAGAAAATATCTCTTCTCCTCCAAGGATATCCTTTACACTTGTTGTAAGATATCTCTTTTTCAACTATCTTATCCTTTCTTATAAGAGTATTTCTTCTTTATCTTGGATTTATGACATTGTTGCCTAAAAGATATCTCCTTGGTGTTGAAGGTTAGGTATCCTTGTCTTTAAGCTTCCTTAAGACATAAACATAGGGCTATGTTGACATCTTAAGCGGAAGGGACCCATATCGCTCCCTTTGTACCATATTGTACCATATCTTTGCATGTCTTAAACAGGGTGTTCATCCTTGGAACCAAAATAAATAAACTCTTAGAGCGAGATGCTTCACACCCGAAACCAAGCACGACATTGATATATGTCTTAAGTGGGGTAATACATCACCGAAACTAGAGAAAATTGTTACTTGGAATGTCCTTGAAATCAAACATGTAGCTTTTGAAATTGGGGTTACACATTCTCGGAACCTGAGGAAATTGTTAGAGCGAGATATTCCTGAAGCCAGACAATCGCCCCTTTGTATTTACACATTCACCACTTGGCATTTGTATTTACACTGCATGTCTTAAATAGGTTGATGCACACTCAATACGAGGTTCTATATACTTGAAACTAGACATCACTTGCACACATGCACGAGGATGATTGGAACTAGCTAAAAAAAAGATTGACTATTCCTATTCTGCTCCCCAACATGGATCACCTAGAAAAACACATCTAGGGGCAAGGTATCCATGTCCTTTCTCATCATTCTTCTTGTAGATCACTTGGTGTGTATCTCTGGTCTCTCTTTCCTTCTTTTCATGAGCTCGTAGCTTTGCTATTGATAGTTCATGGATGATGTGTGCTTTTTGTATACACATAAAAATGGTTATGAGCAATTAAATAAATATTTTATATTTATTTAATGATTATTCTTCTATTAAATAGTTAATTTGAAAAGATTAATTAATTTAATTCATTTTCGTATCTTTCTATTAATTAATATTTTATTACTTCATTCATTTATACTATTCCTCTAGTTGATTAAATATCTAATATTTAATGATTATTCTCCTATCCTATAGTCCCAAATATTAAATAATTTCCTAAATTATTTAATCCCTTTTCCAACTCACCTTCCATCTCCACTTCATCTTACCTTTGCCAACTCATCCAACATGTGGCTAAGGAAATTAATATTTCTTAAATATTAATTCATCATTTATCTCCAACTTCCAAAATTAATGAATATTGTGTACATACACATATTTCATAACCATTTCCTATATTCTCTCCAACACCCCCTACATATTAGGAAGGACTTGAGTCCACTTGTCCTATCATACCTAAATATTCTCCAACCATCCCTAGATTCTCTCAGTCAGCAACCCAGTCAAGGTGAGATGAGTGACACTTGTCTTCTCCTTCTCCCTTTCTCTCAACCTTCACCTTTGCTCACAACCATCCAAAACTGCAGATCTGATCAAGACTATTGATCTGAGCCACATCATCTAATCCTCTAAAGGTCTATAAAATCAAGAGCTTTAGTTGAGAGAGAGTTAGTCTTCAAATCAATCATATGCATCCGTGAGTTTTCGAAGCAAATAGTAATAGTAATACCAACTATCATATAGAAATTATCATATAGCATAATCATTTTAGCATAATCATGTAGTATTTGCATATCATAGTATCAATTAACTACAAGTTATCAGTCCATTCTTCATATGCCATCTTGGAAGCCATCAATGCATTGTCTGAGAGCACACCATCTGCAACCCGGAACAATGGAGTTAGGACACAATGAGACATAAACCATGAAGGTAATATTAGTATTTTTATTTCATATGTATTTCATGTAGTTTCATTGGTTGAGTTTGGATTTCCTATAGCATTTCTATTTGTATTTTGTGAAACTAACTTGTTGCAAGTAGCATTCTGAGGATGAAATTCAAGTCGACACATTTTGGCACCCACCGTGGGGCACATAGACCTCGCATATACCTTTAAAAATCTCGCAAATAGTAAAATTAACGCATTTGTAATGCTGATTCACGCATGTGTGAATTCTAACAGCGCTTTTGTTCCACAGGTTAGTGCATTTGCATCCTAGGTTAGCTCATTTGCCTTCTAGGTTAGCGCATTTGCACCATAGGTTAGTGCATGAGCATTTTAGGTTAGCGCTTTTGTCTTAAAGTCTGCGCATTTGCATTATAGGTTCATGCATTTGTATCCTAGGTTAGCACATTTGTCAAAGAAATCACGCTTTTGTATCCACAGAGCAACGCTTTTGCAGCCTAGGTTAACACTTTTGACCTACAGGTTAGCGATTTTGAGCAAAAAGATAGTGCATGTGTTAAATTAGCGCTTCTATTTACAAACTAACAAAATTCCTTGCAGGTCTAAATGTCCAAGAAATCAGATTTTTCAAACTACTAACATGCATGTGCAGGATGGTGTTTAAGGCAAATTTTATGCATTTCCTCATCTAGTTAATTAAAAGTCTTATTTTGGGAAGTAATATATCATATTTTATTCATTTAATCTAACTAAAAGGACAAATTGATAGCATGCAACTTGCATTTTTAATATTTTCTCTAAAATAGTTGCACATAGACTTTTAAGAGGGCTAAAATAAACACCATGCTTGTTGGAGCAACATCTCCAAATAGGACTTAGCCAACAATTGCTTTAAAAACGTTAAAAAGAACACTTGTATCTCGTGTCTCGAAAGTGGTAGGTATATGATCTCCCCTTAATTGGGTGACCAAAAAGCCAAACCCACTCTTTTACGCCTTCTTTACTTTCAAGCAATTAAAATCCTTTAGAGGGCATGCCTTCCCGAGCTGGCTTGAGGGGGCCAGTGAGAAGAGAACGACCTAAAGTAGAAACGGGCTAATACCGAGTCCTTCCGATCTACTATAAATAAATCGTGTTTGTGACGAAAGTCCCAAACAACATGTGTTGATAAGTTCATAACGATACTATGTTTCCCCATAAACCCTATGGAGCGTAACCTCTATAGGTTGGGAACCTTATGTATTTACAGAGCTAAAAGTGCTGCATGTATGGCCACATGACCGAAAGCCTTTACTAAAAACCACTTGTACTAGTTGCCAAAATCCTTCTAGTTGTTGGCGCAGGAGGTCGGACCTCTGAAGCGGCTCACATACATACGGTTTCTAGTAGAGATATAAAGTTTGCCATGGGGAGTTTTCATGGAAACTGGTGCTTGGTTGCCTCGAAGAAGTGAGTGTTGAGGGTGGAGCCAATGCGGTCAAACATCTAAATATCCACTTTGAATAGCGTAGCCTCGGGGGAAACCCCATGTGTCAACAACTATTGTCTCGGTCTGCCATAGGGATTTTACTTGCTTGTGCATTTTGTTTATTAAACATTGTGTCTTCTGTGTCTGTAACATTTTCCAAATGGTCAAAAATTGAAGAAAATTATCATCTACAAGAGAGAAAAAATCCAACAAATTACTGAAAAAGTGTGATCAAAAGGGTAATGCAAAAGGCATTCCAACACTTGAAACACCAGATCAAAATCAAAGTGTCAAAACATCAATATCAAAATAATTCTTGAAACAGATTTGTCTCTAAACCATCACGTATTTTCAAACTAGCTTAAACAACTAGGTCACTAATCCAACAGGTTATATCCAAAAGGTTCTACAAACATCAATATTCAACAAGCTATTGATTCAAACATCTTAAGTGCACAAAAATCAACATCCTTGTCAAGTTTCTCATCAGGATAATCAAATCCTCTATCACGAAGCTTGATCAATCTAAACTAGGTTCCTAATCTTGGATATATCTTTCCTATTTTGAACCTAGGTTATATCAAAACCACAATCGCACCAACATTGGAATCAAACAAACTTGTGAATTGCCTAATGCTTATATGACTTTTAAGTATCACATTAAGAAAAGAAAACCTGGTTATAAAGCTACTCAGAAAAGGATAAGATTCTTGTATATCAATCGCAAGATCTTATTGAAACATAGGACATTCCTACACCATTTTCGTCACTACCTACGTGGCTGCGGTACAGAATTTGACGGTGAAATTTTGCAAAGACGTGCTTTTCAACAAAGAGACGCTTTATCCCAGTGGACAAACAATAGCGGTAAAATCAACAAGGCATATCTTCCTAAACCAATAATCACTTATTGACTTTATCCTTTGGAACTTTCAACAACTTTGAAATAATCACATGCCAGTTTGGACTAGAGCCCAACACGAACAACTTAGAAAACAACAACAAATGGAGGAAGAAGATACTCTTGTATTCCACACTTTTGGATTTACCATTGTTAACGAAGAAGCAGTCAATAGCACCATTAGAGACCTTGAGCAAGATTTCAAATTTGATAGGCTGATGGAAAAATTGTTGGCAAAACAAAAAGAAAAATATCTCTTGATGTTGGCAAAATCTGGAGCTAAACTACCACAAGACTTTAACATAGAAAGCTTGAAACAAGATGCTGAGACAAGTAACACCCAAAACACATATGATCCAAATAATGAGGACATGAACAAAGAAAGTCATGAAGAAACAAGGAAAGAAAGGGATGACATAAGAAAAGAACGTAGTGATAAGAGAACTCACGAAGAAACAAGGAGAAACTATGTGGATAATCCATTGTCAAACCTTACTCAACAAATACAAACTCTACAACAACAAATGCAAGACATGCAAAATGGGACAAGCTCCAAGAAGTATTCATTAGAAGATATATGCCCACATCCGTTTGATAAAAATCTGAATATGATACCATTTCCGCAACATTGTGAGATTCCTAAATATGACAAATACGATGGAAAATCTGATCCTCAATATCACATTAGGGAGTTTTGTACTTTGAGCATGGAACTTGCTCATGATGAAACTTACCTTATGCGTCTTTTTCCTAGGAGTTTAAATGGACAATCAATGGAGTGGTTTTCAAGATTACCATCCGCAATCAAATCCTTTGAAGAACTTGTGAATAGGTTTATTTCACAATACTCCTACAATATAAGGAATAAAATAACAATGCTGGATCTTTGCAATGTTAAACAAAAGAATGGTGAATGCTTTATGATTTTCTTACAATGATGGAAACACATGTTTAATAGGTATCCCCGAGATGTACCTGATCAAGAAAAAATGGACATATTCATTGATAATCTTATCAGTGAAATGAGTTATCGACTAAGGATGCAATGTCCTCCCTCTTTTGCCAAAATGATCAAAAATGGTCTGAAAATAGAGAACACAATGGTAAAGAAAGGAGAACTAAAACTTTACAATAATTCATACAACAACAACAACAACAATGACAAACCCAAGTTTTGGTCAAAGAATAAGAATGTCAGCAATGAAGGGAATGACGATAATAACACTACAAAACAACAACAACCAATTTTTAATCTATCAAGTCAAAACCCAAGCAATAACAATCCAGAAAACAATAAAGCCAAGTCCTTTTTCTCCAATCCTCAGAGGAAATTCACAAACATTGGAGAATCTTTGGAATCAGCTCTAAAAACTTTGCTTGCCAACAAATTGATTGTTTTACCAGAAGCAAGAAGTTATGAACGACCAGTCAAGCCCAATTGGTGGAATGACAATCATTTTTGTAATTATCATCGAAAAAAAGGACACCTAGCAAATGATTGTCAGCGATTGAAACACCTTATCCAAGATCTAATCGATAATGGAACCATCATAGTGGATAGCCATAAGACAAATGAATCACACTTGGCTTTCAAAACTCCACTTCTGAATTATGACAAAGGTGAATTGTCCCAATTAAAAGATGACAAAGGAAAAGCCAAAGTGAATTAAACTTATACATACAATGATGTAGTAAATGTGATCATTGTTAACAAAAATCCATCTTTAGAACCAATCAATGTTATCACGAGAAGCAAAGCAAAGGTTACCTTTCCAAGTATAGGAAAAGACTCAACATCCACATCACAACAATACAATTTAGTAGAGCAATTACAAAGAATACCCGCTCAAATATCAATTCTGGAACTTCTCAAGGTTTCACCTATGCATAAGGAAATTTTGGAGAAAACTTTAGTGGAAACAACAGTTTCAAAAGACTTGGATGTAGATCAGTTCCAAAACATGGTAGGACACCTTATAGCTCCTCATTGCTTATCATTTTCTGAAAATTGATGGCGCATCCTTACAACATCCTCACAACACTCCCTTACATGTTGAAGTCTCCATTAATAAAACTCGTGGTAAACATGTACTCATAGATGGAGGAGCTAGCTTAAACATTTGTGCATTAAGTTTGATAAAAGCTTTGGGATATTTAGAGAATGCAGTAGACCCGAAAAATAAAATAACCATCAAGGCTTATGATGAAGCAGAACGTTCTTCTAAAGGAACTATTGTACTACCAATAAGAATAGGACCTGTGGAAAAGGATACATTGTGTCAAGTTTTAGATTTGAATCTATCTTACAACATTCTTCTAGGAAGACCATGGATTCACAAGATGCAAGCAGTTCCTTCTACGTATCATCAATGTGTGAAATTTCCTCATGAAGGAAAAGAGATCACTATAATTGCAGATTCCAGTCAATATTGCAATAATTTAAAGCCCACACAAGATATAAGAGTTCCACATAACAAAGAATCAGTATATCCTACCAAAGAAATTCAAGCAAGTTATGGGAAACTTTTGAAGAAAAGCTCAAGTTAAATGATGAAGGAATAGGAAAATATTCTTTGCATAATTTTCCACTTTCCCCTAAGTCATATGGCAAGCCTACAAATATTCAATCAAAGCCATCAGAAAGGTCAAAACTTATGTTTAAAGGAAAATTTGTTAGTGCTGGAACTCTTGAAGAAGAAAATGAAGACAAAGACATTCTTGGTTGGTTGTACAAGGATGGAGACAAAACTATAGCAACAACAAAAAAAGTCAATATTCCCATAAAATAATATGGAAAAGGATATGAAATCATGCAAAAGATGGGATATGGAGGAAAAGGACCGATTGGTAAGCAACATCAAGGTATTTCAGAACCTATTTTTCTACACTCACAATCCACAGAAGATAAATCCGGACTGGGATATCTAAAGTCTAATAAAAAACAACATGATCATCCACAACAAAAGTGGAAAAAGAAATCAGTTTCTAAAGAAGAAAATTGGCAAGAGAAGCTACATCAAGTGGCCGAAACAGTAACCAATAAACAAAAGAAACAAGAAAAACATGAAAAGAAAGAGGAGGAGATTGCCATCCAAGGTGATGAAAAATCTTGTCAACAAGTTTTGAAAATACAAACAAATGCAAAGTCTGAACAAGATATTCTAGAAACACTAAAAATAGAGATGATAGAAATCAGAGAACTTTTCGCACCATATGACATTCCAGTATGGTATAGTGGAGTAATCTTAGATCAGGATTCAGAGACAGATTCCAATGAGTATGAATGGGGTCCAGATGTCCTATCTACTACATCAAGTAAAGAACACAATGAAGATCAAGCAACTATCACAAAAGAAGACTTGTCTATTGCAAAACAAAAGATAAAGTTAGAAAGAAGACAAGAGAAACTCATAATTCAGAGAAAAGAGGTGTATACAAAAAGAAAAGGGAATGACAAAGACAGAGAAGTAATGCCACAATAAGCACAAACAAAGATTAGATATGGCAGAACCATAGAAGAATTAATAGATAGTCAAGCTAGATTGACTATTAGTCCAGAAGAAGTTGAATTTGAAAGAAGACAAAATCTAGCAAAAGAATCCTCTTTATCACATACACAAGTATGTCAACTCCAAAATGTAAATGAGGTCAATCAAGAAAGAATTTGCAGTATTAAAGATGTATGTATTGATATAATCCATTCATTTAAGGGACAAATGTCAGTTGAAGAACCATTTGAGTGTGAACTACAAAATGCTAATATTAATTTTGTTAAGACTAATTCGGAAACGCTTGAAACAGACAATTCTCAAAAACATTTAATCTATGACAATACCTATTCTATTCCAAGTTATGATCATTATGTCATGAACGTTGAAACACCTAATGATGATAGTGATTATGATTTACCCCTTCTTCTCCTAAACTAATTGATTGGGATAATTTAGACAACCCCAAATTGAATGTCTTTTCCAATGATCATGACTTGGTCGTGTACCTTAATGCTATTGAACCCATTCATCCTAAGATATCTTCCATTGCAGAATCAAGTGATGTTTCTCGCAGTCAGGGAAATGCCAAACTTTTCAGTTACAAAAGCGAAATAAAACAAGGAAAGAGACCTATTGTTGAAAACCATTTCATGGCAACATTAGATCAATCAAAAGAGAAAACAAAGGATGTATCTGATGGTGAAAACCTCCTTGAGGCGCCATAAGATGGAAGGTTTGACATTCTTCCTGCATATTTTCAAGAGAGATCTACTATCCTGATAGAACCAACAAAAGTAGTAAACATTGGTACATCAAAAGATCCTAAATACTTCATTTTGCTGCCTCATTGTCATAAAAAGAGAGGAAAGAATACATGGAGTTCTTTACGCAAAGACAAATAAATTTTGCTTGGTCTTATGCAGATATGCCAGGACTTAATCCAGATCTTATCATGCATCATCTTAATGTGGATTTAAAAGAAAAACCTGTTAAGAAGAAGCTAATAAAGATGCATCCGCACATTGCTCTTCTTGTAAAAACTGAGCTGAAGAAACTATTAGAAGTGGGTTTTATAACACCTGTTGCTTATCCATAATGGGTTTCAAGTATTGTACTAGTATCAAAACCAGATAAAAGCATAAGGGTCTATACTAAATTTAGAAATCTAAATAAAGCATGTCCAAAAGATGATTTCCCGCTACCAAGCATTGATATCATAGTGGACTAATCAACAGGACATCATATGTTTTCATTAATGGATGGCTTCTCAGGACATAATCAAATAAGAATTATACCTGAAGATCAAGAGAAGACAACTTTTACCTGTGCATGGGGAACATATTGCTGGAATGTTATGCCATTTGGGCTTAAGAATGCAGGAGTGACTTATCAAAGGGCTATGACGATAATTTTCCATGATATGATGCATACTGTATATGGTGAAAATGGATAACAATAATAACAATATTGAAAGGCTAAATGAATTCAACCACAAAAACCCTAGCCTAACAACAACAAAGATCCACCATAACATATGAAGATTACCTAAGATAATGCAAATCAAATGAAATCACAAAGATTATACCTTCACATGTCCAATAGGGTTTGAATCTCCATTCTTCCTATCTCCATTGATCTTGCTTGATATATTTGCTCTCAGATTTTATGTGCACAAGAGCTCAACAAAGAACGAAATGTGGTTGTAAGTAGGATCGTAGTGTAGTCAATTGCATAAAACATGATTAGAATGCATAGAATGATTAGGGTTTGATAATGAGGAAAGCATCTCCTTATATAGAAGACACAATATGAAATGGAGGGATAAGATTGAGAGGTGTAAAAGGAGGTCGGCTATGATTAGAGGGTAGGTAAAAGAAATAATAAAATAATGAAAGGGGTAGGTAGTGTATGAATTTAGAGATGAATGACATGTGTCATGAGTAGAAAAGGTTAATGAATTAATTAAATAAATAAAGATTTATTTAATTAATAGAAGAAATGAGATCAATTAAATAAATAAGATATTTTTTTTAATTTAGGAAAAAGGATAATTTAAATAAATAAATGTATTTATCTAAATGAGAAATAAGGCTAGAAGAGGATAAATGAATGAATTAAATAAATAAAGATTTATTTAATTAATAGAAGAATTAGGCTTAGATAATTAAATAAATAAAATATTTATTTAATTAGACTAGACAATTTTGGGTCTCTACATTTTGCCCCTCTTTGAGACAATGTGGCTTGTCGCGTTGTTTCAAAGAAGATAAGATGAACTGATATAGAGTTGCCCCAAGATGGGAATGATATGCCCCCTCGAGAGATTGGATGAAAATGTCTGGAAAGATTGCAGACAATCTCTCGATAAGAAAGAAAGGCTAGAATGAACTAACTGGATAAAGTGACAGAGTCACGGGATCATGAAGATTGACTCGGGAGACGAGGGCTAGGGGTAGGGTAGGCTATAAGATAGACCACGGGGGAAATACATCCTCATTGTCATCTACACATCCACGAGAGCAGAGTGTAGAGCGAAAATAGAGCAGCAACAGTCAACAGCGATGGCTTTCGTTCATAGATTCGACCGCGTTCGCTGATTTCAGAGGCCAGCAGAGGCAGGAGAGCTGGTAAGTACCACCAAACCTCCTCGTACTTTGACGCATTTATTATTGTCATTAATGCATGCTAGGTAGAGAAATAAATGCACTTAGAATAGGGTCCAAAAAATGTCCAAAAACGTCCAAGCGCATCTGCGTTGGTGCCAGGCGCGTCTATGCTCGCAAGGCGCGTCTGTGATGGAAACCGCATCTGTGCTGAATGCGGCCGCGTTTGTGATGGTTAGGCGCGTCTGTGCCAAGAAGGCACATCTGTGTCGCCCAGGCGCATCTGTGCAGAGCATAGGCACGTCTATGTTTGTCAGGCGGGTCTATGTTTTTTAGGCGCGTCTGTGCAGTCTTTGAGCGCGTTTATGTCAGGTAAGCGCGTTTGTGTTTAAAAAATGTAAATTTTTGTCTTCTAGGTCAAATCGGCAGTTCTGTGATGAACATACGCTGTCGATTGGATAAGCTACTGAGAGGATACACTCAAGCAGGTCCTCTAAGGAAGACTAGGATAGATCAAGGCACTTTGTGATGAACAGTGAGTACCAAGATAGAGTACTTTGTGATGAACAGTGAGTACCAAGATAGAGTACTTTGTGATGAACAGGGAGTACTAAAATATGAGCAGCACTTTGTGATGAACAGTGAGTGCAAATGTGAGCAGCACTTTGCGATGAACAGGGAGTGCCACTAGGATAGAAGCAACACTTTGTGATGAACAGTGAGTGTCACTAGGGATAGATAACCATAAGCATTTAGATAAAAAGTAGCATTTTGTGATAAACAGGGAATGCCACTATGACTGACATGATTGATTTGCTTGACTGCAGGAGTATTTGCCGATGCTGGAGTCATGGGAGAGATTCCCATCTACTTAGAGATTGCGACCTGAGCTGACAGCCGAGGAGCGAGCTGCTATCGAGGCGATGGGATTGAGACATGTTCTATATGTGCCTGAGTTTCAGGGGAACATGAGACTGTTCACTGCGCTGGCAGAGAGATGGCACTCCGAGACATGTACTTTCCATTTGCTGATGGGGGAGATGACAGTCACCCTCGAGGATGTATATAGGATCTTGAGGATACCGATCGATGGGGAGTTGATCCCATACGATCGAGATGGAGATAGGGAGGCCCTAAGATGAGTGTTCCAGGACCCAGGACTGGAGATGAGGGCAGGACATGTGGCGTGGGACACTATGACAGCCACAGGGCTAGCGCTACCAGCAGTGGTAGGAGGAGCAATCAGTGGGTTCCTATGTCCGGATAGAGCGACATGGGGGTTGGCTGTGGGTTGGGGAGGAGCACTGGAGACATTGGTAACACAGCACACCAGATATGCTTGGGGACCATGTGTGTTGGCACACCTCTACTATGAGTTGCGTCACTTCGTATACCATGTATCAGTGGGATTAGGCTGCGGGGTGACATTGCTGCAGGTGTGGGCTTATGAGCATCTGCCAGTGACGAGGCCGATACACTTCAGAGGCAGGGGTCATGGACACAGTTTTGTTCACTTGTATGACATGATCACGTCACAGCCACGGATTGGCAGGTTAGAGCACTGGCGGCGGGTGATAGATGATATTGATGTGGTCATATGGAGGCCATATCTGGGATGCGAGCAGTGGGAGGATGATGTAGTTGAGCTTCCTTACACCTTCCGAAGTAGGTATCTGATTGGGCAGATGCCCTATGTCCTGGAGAGGCAGCTAGTGGACAGGGTTGGGAGACAGTTTGGCAGGATCCAGAGGATGCCACGGGGCTCAGGCATGTATGCACGGACTGTGAGAGATCAGGCGCAGTTTGGGCCCCTGTTGTCATATGATCAGGTAGTTACGCAGCTGGCAGAGATGATGCCACTACCCTAGGACATGTGGCCAGAGATTGAGGATGTCGGCATGGATGCTGAGTATACAACATACTGGGTGGAGCATCCCTTCCCACGCTTGACGGATCCGGGAGAGCCATTGGATGGAGATGGGGGTGGGGATGATGATGATGGTGGAGGTGATGGGGGTAGAGGCCGACGGAGGAGGAGGGGCTCAGTTGGAGAGAGGAGGGTTTCACCTCGGAGGGAGGGTGGTGAGGAGAGGCAAGCTCAGGTGGTGAGGGGTCGCGGTGGATTGCCACTACAGGTGCCAGCAGCACAGGGTCCTAGACAGGTACAGGTATAGGGATAGGGACAGATACAGGGATAGGTAATAGTACAGGTACAGGCACAGGCACAGGGGCAGGCACCTGTACAGGGGGAGCCACAGGTAGAGACGGAGGGGGCTGATGCAGAGGAGGATGAGCTGATAGAGCTGAGGGAGATCTGCCAAGGATAGGCAGATGAGATCCAGGAGTTGGAGAGGGAGAGGGATCAGCTCAGGAGGAGGCTCAGAGATACTGAGCGGGAGCGGGATCAGGCTATTCAGCATTATACAGAGGTTGAGACAACACTGAGGGCTGGGAGACAGGCAACAGAGGACACAGGGGCCGGATATGCTTATGTCCTGTGGGCAGGGGAGGAGATTGCCTATTGGTAGGATCTCTATTATGGTGCAGTGCCAGTGGATCAGCGGGCGAGGAGCTTCCATAGACTGTCGTGTACAGCGACAGCTACGGGCGGGAGCCGGAGGAGACAAGCATCGAGTGGTGGGGTTATGGGTCCTCCACCACCACCAGTTAGAGGAGATAGGCGGGATGATCCTGGGGCGGGTCCTTCAGGGGCTCAAATTCCATCGAGGCTAGGTGACTCCGAGGGAGGGAGTTCATCATAGCCATAGAGGGCTCCCTATGTATCAGTATTGTACCATTTTTGTATGATGATATAGACACCTACGAGTGCTTTTGTAGCCATATGATTTTGACATCATTTTATCATGACACTTTATATATATATGAGATGATTCATCTTTGTGGCAGCTATATGCATGTGTACCTATGTGATGAGATATTTCTTATGTGATGTTTGTTTTATGTTATGGATGCAAATGTGTATATGATGCAATGCAGTATTTTTGCTCTTTTATGTTTTTATATGTGTATGCATGATGCAAATGTGAATGTATGTAATGTAGATGAATATGATAATGCAAATGTAAATTGTGCTAACAGGTGTTGTGTGCAGGATGTGATGCAATTGTGATATCTATATGTATGTATGAAATGCTTATATGTGGTAATGCAGGTGCAACTACATGAAATGCAAATGTTTTTGGCATGTCATTATACTCAGTCATGTGATAGCAGGCTACGTGGACTCGAAAAGGACAATGGACGTCAATCAAGAAAGGGGGATGGAAGATAGAAGATATGAAAGTGAAAGAGCTTCTTGTGCATTATCATCATTGAGCTTTATTATGGCAACTAGGTTATGACAATTGAGGCATATGTTTGACCCAGAAAGTCATTGTACCTGTGTGCATGGAGATAAGATAGTCACAAACAAGGAATGCCCCAGTTCATACTAGACTCACAGTGTCCTCATATCCTTGGACAAGTCAAAGCATTACTAAGAGACAATCCACAGATAGCAAATACAAATAGGTGACGATACCCCATCCTCGCCTTTCTAGTCAAAGACATCCTGGAGATCGAATCTCTAGTCAGAGACATCCCGGAAAAGCTAAAAGACATGTCACCAAAAGATAAAATCAAAAGAAAACCAAGACTCGACACCAACATCCACTGTAGTCCTCAAGTTTAGTGTCTCTTGTCACTTGTATAAGTCTTATTTGATTGTGGTCACAATGTTTACTTTCACAGAAAGGATAGATAGCACTGAACCATATGTTGTCTGAGTCTGTTGAAAGATTTGATTTGTTGAAGCCCATTGTTGCTGTTGTGTCTCATCTGAAATTGACTGAATCCATGAAACTGATACTTTATTGCGAAGAAGATGAAACTTTATTGCGGATCGGCGATGCAGATGTTGCTTTATTGCGGATTGTACGCAAATAGACTAAAGAAAGCTAGAAGAAACTGTACTCCTCGAAACATGTGATGTTCTCAGTTCCACACCCATCACTAGATGTAGGATTTGTCTTAGCCACAGATAGGATCTTGATTTATTATGGATGGAAAGGGAGGTTTATTATGAATGGCTAACCAATCTTGGGTAGATCAATAACAAGCCATGATGGGAATGGGTAAGTTTATTATGAACGAATAGGTTGTGAGTGTGTGCAAAGTGAAAGGATGAAAGTGAATCCTGAAGGAGGGAGGAGCAATGTCTCTACACATGGCGCTGGTGACCCAGTTTTCACCATGGTAACTGCCCAGGGTGCCACCGAAGTGGTTTTCACCG
This sequence comes from Cryptomeria japonica, assembly GCF_030272615.1. Lineage (NCBI taxonomy): Eukaryota > Viridiplantae > Streptophyta > Pinopsida > Cupressales > Cupressaceae > Cryptomeria > Cryptomeria japonica. The sequence goes on along the minus strand of NC_081410.1, from coordinate 477,399,710 downwards.
TTGGACGAAATTATTTCTCTTTACTTTTTTCGATTTTTCAATGTTTTTTTGTGTCACAAGGCACCTGTTTGCCAGGTTTTCACCAAGTAACGATTTTTTTTGTTTTATAATTTTTTCGTATTTTTGAATTTTTTGATTTTTTTGTATTTTTTGAATTAGGATACTCTGAAGAGCTATGTGTAGAACCTGCGAAGGTGCATATTGTTGATAGGATCCTCCAAATGTTCACCTTCTATAGTTGAGAGCTGACATGCCCCAGATCCATATGCTACTGTAATGATGTAAGGACCAAGCCAATTTGGTTCAAACTTGCCCTTCTTCTCTCTATCGTGCTGATTTTTGGGATTTTCTCTGAGGACCAAATCACCTACCTCAAATGTGCGAGGCTTGACCTTGTGATTGTAGCTGCGACTCATTCGTTGTTGGTAAGCTTTGAGATGATTAAAAGCAGTTTGTCTTCGTTCATCCAATAGTTCCAGCTCTTGTAAGCGAGAGACCCTATAGTCTTCATCACTGATGATGTTTTGCAAAGAGACCCATAAAGAGGGTAGCTCGACCTCAATAGGCAAGATGGCTTCAGCGCCGTAGACAAGTGAATAGGGTGTAGCTCCTGTAGGTGTGTGGACACTTGTGCGGTAAGCCCAAAGTGCAGGATTAAGTTGGATATGCCAATTACGGCCAGCATCGTCGACTGTCTTCTTTAGGATTTTAAGGATTGTTTTTTTAGATGCCTCAGCTTGACCATTACCTTGGGGATAATATGGTGTGGAGAAACGATGGGAAATATGGAAGCGGTCACAGAGTTCACGAACATCCTGATTTTTGAAGGGACGCCCGTTATCAGTGATAATGGAAACAAGAATACCGTATCAGCAAATGATATAGTTGAGGATGAATGTAACAATCTGTTTTCCAGTGACTTGTGTGAGAGGCACGACTTCAATCCATTTTATAAAATACTCTGTGGTAGTGATAATGAATTTATGACCATTGGAAGAAGGAGGGTGAATCTTGCCTATGAGATCAAGTCCCCATTGACAAAAGGGCCAAGGAGATGCAAGTGGTTGAAGTTCTTGTGCTGGTGCATGTATGAGGTCTCCATGAATTTGACATTGCTTACATTTCTTGACAAATTGATATGAGTCTTTCTCCATATTGGGCCAATAATATCTAGTCCTGATGAGTTTCTTGGCCAAGGTAGGACCACTAGCATGTGGACCACATATCCCTTCATGCACTTCATGTAACGCAATCTGAGTTTCCTCGCTTTCTAAACATCTAAGAAGAGTGCCATCTAGACCTCGCCGGTATAGGATATCAGCTAAGATGACATATTGAGAGGATTGGCGAATGAAAGTGCGACGTTGGTTATTTGATAGATCAGGAGGTAGAGTATTGTCACTAAGGTATGTGAAAATGGAACCATATAACTGGGATTTGGGACCGACAACACATATCGTCTCAGTAGGCATGATCTCATATGAAGGAACCAAAAGGTTATCCACCAACAACTCATAGCAGGTCTCGTTTGGAGGTAAATCAATCAGGGAAGCAATTGTAGCCATGGCATCTGCAACATGATTCTGCTCTCTTGGTATCTGTTCAAAGTCTATCTTTGTGAAGTGTTATTTCAGGTCATCCACCATTTGTTTATAAGGCATTAATTTTTCATCTTTTGTTTGGTAATCATCAGTTGCTTGACGGATGACAAGTTGGGAGTCCCCAAAAACACGAAGTTCCTGGATCTTCCTTTGAACTGCAATTCGTAATCCTGTTGTTAATGCCTCATATTCCGCTATATTGTTAGTGCAAGGAAATGATAAGCGGTATTATTTTGGTATGGAATCCCCTTGAGGAGTTATAAAGAGGATGCCAGCTCCTGCCCCATGCTGTGTGTATGAGCCGTCGAAGTACAGTTGCCATGGCTTTGCATGTGACATTGTCAAAATGGATTCATCTGGAAATTCTGAACTTAGAGGAACATCATCTATCATGGGAGCATCTGCTAATTGATCTGCGATGGCTTGTCCTTTTATTGCTTTTCTATCCACATACTCTATGTCGAATTCACTCAGAATCATTACCCATTTGGCCAGTTGCCCAGTAAGTGTTGCTTTATTGAGAAGATATTTCAATGGGTCTATCCTTGCAACTAACTTAGTCTTATGAGTGAGCATGTACTGTCGTAATTTCTGCGAAGCAAAGACCACGGTGAGACATGCACGCTCAATTGGTGTGTAGTTTAGCTCATATCCCACCAATGTGCGACTGATATAGCATACTGCTTTTTCTTTGCCCCCAGCAATTTGTTGTGCTAAGAGTGCCCCCAGTGCTGTTGGAGTAGCTGATATGTATAGTAACAGTGGTTGATCTGGAACTGGTGGCATTAGAATTAGCGGATTTAGAAGATAATCTTTGAGCGTCTGGAAAGCCTGTTGACAGTTATCATCCCATTTGAATTTGATGTTTTTATGTAGTAAGTGTTGAAAAGGATTACACTTATCTGCAAGTTGTGCTATGAATCTTCGTATGGACTGGAGTCTGCCTTGTAAGGACCGAAGTTGACTGATATTTCTTGGTGGTTGCATTTCCAAGATGGCTTTGACTTTTGCTCGATCAGGTTCGATTCCTCTTTTGGATACAATGAATCCTAGGAGCTTCCCGGAGGTTACTCCAAAGACACATTTCTTGGGGTTTAATCTTACTTTGTATTTTTCCAACCGATCAAAGATGACTAAAAGTATGTCCAAATGTGTATTTCTGTCTATTGATTTGCCCAAGAGGTCGTCGACATAATCTTCCATGGTTACATGCATGAGATCATGAAAGATAGTATTCATGGCTCTTTGATATGTAGCATCTGCATTCTTTAGCCTGAAAGGCATGACATTCTAGCAGAAAGTTCCCCACGGACAAGTAAATGATGTTTTGTGTTGATCCTCGGGCGCGATCCTTATTTGATTATAACCAGAGAATCCATCCATTAATGATAACATTTCATGACCTGCTGTGAGATCAACAATCAAGTCAATATTTGGCAATGGGAAGTCATCCTTTGGACAAGCTTTGTTGATGTCTCTGAAATCTGTGAAAATTTTGATGTTGCGATCTGGTTTACTGATAGGCACTAAGTTGGAGATCCATTCGGGATAATCGATTGGGCGTATGAATCCGACATCCAATAATTTCTCAAGTTCTGCTTTGACTAGTAATGCCACTTGTGGATGCATTTTTCTTAATTTATGTTTCACTGGTTTTGCCCCCGATTTGACTGTCAAATGATGCATTACCAAATCCGGATCCAATCTAGGCATATCAGCGTATGACAAGGCAAAGTTGATTTATCGTTCTTTGAAGAAACTTATGAATTTTGACCTTTCTAACTCTGTCAACGATTGAGCTAGGAATATCTTGTGTGGAACCTCTTCTATACCAATGTTTGTTTTGATAGTCTCCTCTACCAACATGGATGACTTTTCCTCATATGATGCTAGGAGAATGTCGAGCCTTCCATCTTTGGGTGCCTCAGAGAGGTTTTCGCCCTTAGATATGTCCTTTCTTTTTACTTTTTTGGGGTCAGACAGTGCCACAGTGTGGTTTTCGCCATAAGACCCTTGATTTGTTCTTATTTTCACATTTTTGCGACTGGAAGGTCCGACACCCTCACCAAAATATGCCACACTGTTGAGTTCTATAGTGTATCTCACTTTATGGTCCCCAGGAGGAAGATCATCCCGTATGCCCAAATAGTCAATAAAAGCTTCATCATTTTGGAATGTGTCAAACTGTGCAGGTCCTTCATGATCCCAGTCAATGAGTTGGTGGTGAACAAGGGGAAGGCCGTTAATGTCTTCTAAGTTAGCGGGGCTAAGAGTGAAGATGCAGTTATATTCGAGTATGTCAAGGTAATTATCGAGGTCATCGATGGCACTCTCCTCATCAGTCTCGATCATGAACGAATCCAAATTATCATCACTAGTAGCACATTCTGGGATAGGTGTTCTCATCCTATGTGATTTCAACCTAGAACCTTGAGACAAGGACTATGTGGAATCCTCATGGGTTGCTTCTTGACCAACTCTGAACTTGTTATAAAATTTCTCTTCTTCTGTTGGTTCAGCTGGCTCTCTGAATGTCTCGGTGAGCGCATAGTCACTGGAGGACTTGTCTGAACCCCATTCCCATTCGTTGGAATTTGTGGAATAGTAATCCTCTTGTTGAATTCTGGCGGCTTTGATTTGCAAGGCTTCTTCTGTCCTTTGGGTGTGGACCTTGGAAGTTAAGAAACCAAGTCCTTTCGAGCATTCCTTTTTGAAAGTCAATTCAGGTTGTAAAGGTTCAATGATGCCTTCCTTTCGTAACCCAAGAGGGCTTTTTCCATCATACCCGAATTTTTGTAGAATTTTGAAGCCTTTGCCATATTTCTCACATGGTAGACTGATGTGATCTTGTGTGTCCTCTTCAATGTCTTTGTAAAGCATTTTGTATAAGTCTTCCTCTTCCAATTCGTCCCATCTTTGAAAGGTAGTAGGGTCCCATTTGAGTATCATGATGGATACTTGCTTGTTAGGATGTGGTCTTCCATATTCTTTTGGGGAACTCATGACTTGTCGTAAGTACATGGTCTGATTTAAAGTATATTCCCCCATGCCCTTGTCTTGAATCTTGCCTTTAAGCTCACCTTGTTTTGATGTCGAAGGTTTTAACGACTCAGGATCAATGTATGCCGACGAAGGAACAGCCTCACGATTACTGGGAATGATGGTCTCAGTCTTTGATTTCAGGTTATTGCAGTATATGAATGGATTAGGATCACTGTTAACTGTTACTTCCACTCCATTATGAGGAAACTTAATGTATTGGTGATATGTGGATGGGACTGCTCTCATTTCATGAATCCAAGGGCGTCTTAGCAATATGTTATAAGTGAGATCTAGATCCAGGACTTGACAAACCACATCCTTCGTAACTGGCCCAACTCTGAGAAGTAAGGTAACTGTGCCCTTGGATGAATGCTCTTCATCATCATATGCCTTAATGGTGATTTGATTTGTAGAATTGACAGCTTTGTCAGAATATCCCAATTGTGTAATAGTGCTCAATGTGCAAATGTTTAGACCTGCTCCTCCATCTATCAGGACTCTTTTTATTCGATGTTTCTGTATGAAGGCTTCAATGTGTAATGGTGCATTATGTGGTTGACTTACAGAAGCGTCATCGGCTTCTATGAATGTAAGTGAATGTGGAATGGAAAGGTATCCCACCATGGCTTGAAACTAGTCCACGTTTAGATCAGTAGGAACAGCAGTATCTCTCAAGATTTTGTCAAGAATGGCTTTATGTGCGGGAGATATGCGTAAAAGCTCAAGAATGGAGATTAGCGCGGGTGTCTTCCCTAACTATTCTACAAGGTCATACTCAGGTTTGGTTTATGAAGAAGTGATGTTTTTAGTTGGAGCACCTTGCAAAGTGATTTTAACTCAGCGGGTTGTAACATGACATTCAGAGGTAGGTTCGGAAGAAGATCCAACACCTTTTAGGACAATCTTGGGTCTCTGAGTAGAATTCTCAGACGTTTTGTCCTTGATGATAATGGTAGAGACATAATTGTCCATCGAGATGTGATTGATGGTTGAATCATAGTTGTAGGATGCTCTGGTATAGTTGGTCTGGTCATCTATGGCTTTAGCTTTTCCCTTGTCATGCTTTGGGAATGGTTCCTTAAACATTTCATGTTCTTGATTGGATGAGTGTCCCTCAATTTCAATATCACCTCTACCAATGAGATCTTGTATGATGTTCTTCAGTCAATGACAATTTCCTATCTTATGACCCTTGCTCTTATGAAATTCACAATACTCATCATCATTCCACCAATTTGGCTTAACCTTTGGTTCATATGGAGGAAAATCTGGAGCTGTGATTACCTTGTTTGCCACAAGCTTCTTGAAAACTGACTCAAGTGGTTCTCCCAAGGGAGTGTACTTCCTTCGTGATCTAGAAGTTGTTTGAGTATTCACTTGATTGTTTGTAGAACTTGATCCCGAAAAGATGAATTTGAGTCGCACTGTGTTGGCGTCAACAACACCATCATTGACTGTGTTCTTGTTTTTATTCCAAAATCTTGGCTTGTCTTTTCCTTTAAAGTCATCTTTGTTTTCTTTGAATATCTTAATGATGCCTTGTTCAATTAGGACCTTCTCTGTTGCTAAGCCTTTTTCAATGACGTCCTTGAAGGTGGACAAACAAGCTTTCCTTAGATCATAGCCAATGTCTTTGTTAACATTCTGGGTGAACATTCTGGGTGAACATTGTTTTTGTGGAATTTCACAAGAGCATCTGCTGGCTAGAATTCTCCATCTTTGTAAAAATGATGCAAAAGATTCTCCATCCTTTTGTTTGGTGTTGCACAAAGTAGTGACTGATATGTCTGTCTCTATGTTGTAGGAGAAATGTTGGATAAATGCCTCTGCTAAGTCACCCCAAGACTTAATTCTAGGTGGAAGTTGGGAGAACCATTCCATAGCTTGATCACCTAGGCTTTGTGGGAATAATCTCATCAAATATGTCTCTTCTATTGCTACCTCAATGCAAGCTGTGAAAAACTATCTTATGTGTGCCTTAGGATCCCCTTTTCCTCTATACTTATCAAATTTAGGCGTCACAAAGTGTGTAGGAAAAGGAGGCATTGGAATGCTCTTGTCAAATGGATAAGGACATATGTCTCTCATTGTGTATGTTGGCTTTGGTGTATTTATGTCCTCCATTTTCTTTTGTAAGTCCCTGATTTGTTGTTCCAAATTGCTCTTAGGTGGAGATTGACTTCTTGGACCATACCCAATGTTTGAGGCACCAATTGGAGGAGGAGCATGTTGCATATATGGATGATATTGATCATACACATGTTCATATGGAGGAGGTCTATAGTGATGCTGCATATATGGACCACTTGGTATAAATTCATGTTGAGGAACACCATATCTATTTTGTGCATGTATACCATACTCTACAGGCATGTCATGTTCTAATGTGTTGCCCCCAAATTTGACACGGGGTTTCCTTGTGTCCAAATTTTGAGCATGCCTTTGAATATCCAACTGCTTTGATGGTTGATCCTTAGCATTGGTATGTGATTGAGCATATCTGTCTGCATAAGACCTCCATAATGGTCTGCGAAGGTGAGTATCATATGCTTGACCATGTGTGTATGGGACCTCTGGTTTTTGAAATAGAGATGATGGTGATTCATGTACCATATGTGGTCCTCTATTGCCTCCACTATTAGGCCTTCCTTGATCCATGTTGGAGTGAGTTTGTTGCAAAGGTCGATTTTCCATTATTTGAGACATGTCAAAATCATGAGGTATCTTGGCTCCACTTTGTGCCATCATTTGTAAGAAGTATTGTCTATCCCTCCTCATTATTTCCTCAACCAATCGATTGAAATGGGGATTCATAATGGATTCTTCCACATCTACTGAATGTACGGAAAAGTTGTCCATATTGTCATTATGTGTAGCATTGTTGTTTGTAGTGTCCATGTTCTCAACATTTGGAATGTTTCTATAGGCATCCATGTCAGGTAATGTGGTATGATCAGAATTGAAAAAGATATCATTCTCATACTCATAAGAACTCATGTTTGTGGACTCTTGAGCCTCTTTAGTTTCTCTCCTAGATTTTTGAAGATGAGTTTCAACCATGAACTAGGTATTGACCGAGATGTGTGAGACTAGATGAAAAATGGAAAAAGTATGGAAGACCAAGAGTTGGATGGAATGTAAATGAATCTGAGGTGTACTTGCAATGTCCAAAGTGTAAGACCAAGTATGTATGTAGTAGAGTAGGTGTGACTTCCAAAGAGAGGATAGTTTCTCTTGATGAGGTAAGTTGACCTTGACTCTAAGTAAGACCAAATGAGACCCAAAGGTAAGAAACCTTGATGAGGGACCACTTAGCAAGATGTTGTTGTATGTAGTGTGTTGACAAAGTATGATGAGGACAAGCAAGTGACCTTTTGACTCAAGTTTAGATAATTGTGAATGTAAAGTGAGATGTAAAGTAATGATGGACTTTGTGAGACCCAAAGACAGGTTGAATGCTAAATGAAACCCTGGAAAAATGACCTAGGAAGCTCAATAATTCCGAAACTGACTGTGTTTGTTTGCTGGACTGTAACAATTTTATTTTTTTTTGTTTTCAATTCTGAACACAGACGCGCCTGTATACTTCACAGACGCGGTTTCCTGACACAGACGTGGCTCTGTTCAACACAGACACGTCTTTGAGACTTTTTTGCAAATTTTAATGTTGATTCTGGGAACACAGATGCGTTTCTGCCCTTCACAGACGCGGTTATACAACACAGACGCTATTATGTCAGACACAGACGCGTTTCTGCAAAATTTGTGCAATTTTTTCCAATCTGTGAAGTTGTTTTGTTGTGACCAAATCTGACTGTTTGACTGTTTTTCATGACAAGAGGACACAATGTTGATGAGGACTCAATGTTTGAAAAAGTTTAGACTCAAAATGACTCTAAGAAAAGTGTGTTGTTTGATGTAAAAATGTTTTGCATACACTTGAAGACACAAAAGACACAATGTTTTGTTGTTTGGTCTTGAATGTTTTGAATGTTTAAAATAAGTCAAGCACAATTCTTATGGCTGGCCAAGACAATAGTTGTTGATCCCACATGGGGTTTTACACCCGAGGCTATGCTATTCAGAGTGGATACTTAGATGCTTGACCTCACTGGCTCCACCCTCGACACTCACTTCTTAGGTCAGCTAAGCATCAGTCCCCACGAAAACTCCTTGTGGTGAACTTTGTATCTCTACTAAGAACTGTATGTGTGTGGGCCGCTACCAGAGGTCCGACCTCCTGCCCCAACAACTAGAAAGATTTGGGCTTCTAAAACAAAAAGGTGCTAGTAAGGGCATCCACTCGTGTGGCCATACATGCCACACTTTCAGCTCTGTAAATACAGAAGGCTCCCAGCCGGTAGGGGTTACGCCCTACAACTGATCAAATAAATTTGATCAAACGGGTTTATGGGGAGACATAGTGTCGGTATAAACTAATCAGCACAGATTATCCATAGTTTTCACAATGAATACAGTTGTTTATAGTGGTTCGGAAGAGGTGGGTTTTCCTCGCTACCACTTGGGTCATTCTCTTCTCACTAGTAGTCCTAATGACCACATGGGAAGATAGGCCCTCTAAAGATTAAACAAAAAGAGCCTATTGCTCAAGACACAAAAGACAATGATTCAATTTTAGTTCACCAATTGAAGTGTTTGCTAGTCTATGAAAATAAGGCACACAATCAAAAATCCAAAAACCCTTGCCAAGGACCTGCAACAAAGAGTGGTTAGTAGTTTGGATTGTTTGAAATAATCACACCTTTCTGCAAGCACACAAGTTAGGTAAATTTAAACCCAAAAGACTTTGTGAAAATAGGGGCCTTCAACCAAACGATTTAGCTTTCAAGACAAGCTGCACCAATTTCGTTAGCTAGATCTAAAAATGTTAGCTCAAAATAAACCAGATCTGAAACCCTAAATGCAAAATCCAAAAATTGAATCAATAAAAACCCAAAATTTTAAACCGGTGAACACAAACGCGATTACCCTCAACACAGACGCAACTTCATGACACAGACGTGGCTACAGAACGCAGACGCGACTTCTAGACACATACGCGGCTAAAAACTCCACAGACACGACTTAATAACACAAACGCGCTTTCTCGGAACCTGCAAAATAAAATACTGCCAGTAACACAGATGCGATTTCAGAAGTCGCAGACATGCCAGAAAAACAAAAACGCGATCCGAAAGTGCGCAGACGCGGGAATATCAAAATGCTGCCGAAAATGTCAGATCTCCAACTTCACAATACAAAATCTGCAACAAGGATGTTAAATGCAAAAGGGACAAGAGTCCCACCAGGCGTGCCAAAATGTATATGGTGAAAATGGATAACAATAATAACAATATTGAAAGGCTAAATGAATTCAACCACAAAAACCCTAGCCTAACAACAACAAAGATCCACCATAACATATGAAGATTACCTAAGATAATGCAAATCAAATGAAATCACAAAGATTATACCTTCACATGTCCAATAGGGTTTGAATCTCCATTCTTCCTATCTCCATTGATCTTGCTTGATATATTTGCTCTTAGATTTTATGTGCACAAGAGCTCAACAAAGAATGAAATGTGGTTGTAAGTAGGATCGTAGTGTAGTCAATTGCATAAAAGATGATTAGAATGCATAGAACGATTAGGGTTTGATAATGAGGAAAGCATCTCCTTATATAGAAGACACAATATGAAATGGAGGGATAAGATTGAGAGGTGTAAAAGGAGGTCAGCTATGATTAGAGGGTAGGTAAAAGAAATAATAAAATAATGAAAGGGGTAGGTAGTGTATGAATTAAGAGATGAATGACATGTGTCATGAGTAGAAAAGGTTAATGAATTAATTAAATAAATAAAGATTTATTTAATTAATAGAAGAAATGAGATCAATTAAATAAATAAGATATTTATTTAATTTAGGAAAAAGGATAATTTAAATAAATAAATGTATTTATCTAAATGAGAAATAAGGCTAGAAGAGGATAAATGAATTAATTAAATAAATAGAGATTTATTTAATTAATAGAAGAATTAGGCTTAGATAATTAAATAAATAATTTAATTAGACTGGACAATTTTGGGTGTCTACACATACATTTATGGAAGATTATGTTGATGACATACTTGCAAAATCTCACACAAGAAAAGAATATTTGAACATTTTAAGCAAGATTTTTGACAGGCTGGAAAGATATCAATTGAGATTAAATCCAAAGAAATGTGCATTTGGGGTAACCTCTGGAAAGCTCCTTGGGTACATTATATCAGCTTGTGGCATTGAAGTAGATCCTAAAAAAGTCAAAGCTATCATGGAGATGGAGTCACCTAAGAACATAAGTCAATTGCAATATGTACAAGGAAGATTGCAATCAATTAGGAGATTTGTTTCTCAGCTGGCCGATAAATGTCTTCCATTTACCCATCTTCTACATAAAAATGTTCCATTCAAATGAGATCTAAAATGTGAAGAAGCTTTCTTGCACTTAAAAGAATATCTTATGAGTCCTCCAATACTGATATCACCAACCAAAGGGAAACCATTGTTACTCTATGTCTCTGCAACAAGTGTATCATTAGGTGCTCTCCTAGCTCAACATGATGATCAAGGAAAAGAAAGAGAATTTTATTATATCAACAGAGCACTTGTTGGCTATGAATTAAATTATTCCTCAATCAAAAAGATATGTCTAGCAGTTGTATTTGCAACTCAGAAGCTGCGACATTATATGTTGATTCATTTTGTGAAACTAATAGTAAAGATAGATCCTCTCAAATATTTGTTGAGCAAGTCAATGTTGGCAAATGCATACTCCAATGAGAAATTGTAGGTGATTGAAGGTATTGTCATTGATGGCAACCTTACAATCATTTGATACTGACATGAAGACACAGGAACCAGCTTCGAAAGACTCTACACCAACATATAGATCACCGGCACCGAAAAGGAAGATTACCAGCACCTTGGCCGACATGAATTTTGTGTATATATATTTTGTAATTAATTGTAAAATCTTTTGTAAAGCCGACTTGGCGGATTGTAATATGACTCATATATGTATGAGATCATTGTAGATCATTTAATAGGTGATGTATGGAAAGATGATAGCAGACCTAATATGTGATTTATTGGATAAGGGTTTATGTATGTAGCAGAGCTTAAAGCAGTACTGAATCTAGCATAATAGATGTTAATCTGAAGCAGTACAAGATATTGGATTTGTATAATCCATTTTTGGAAGTCAGTGTGACTTCTTTGTAATTGAGCAATGAGCTCTAGGCACTTGGCCTTCTTGCATGTGCAGGCCCCTATTGTAAGCAGTAATATTCTCTTATTGGCCAGTAAGTGAATATTGTGGGTCACAAATCCCACCAAGGTTTTTCCCACACCGGGTTTCCTTGTTAAAATATTGTGTTATGGTGTGTTTCTTATATTGTAGTTGTTATTCTTCTTTGTTGCGTTATTTTTGGTTTACCGGTACACAGTTTTGATATGCTTTTCATGTTATAAGAAGAAAATTATTATACCGGTCAGATATTGATTCACCCCCCCCCCCTCTCAGTATCTTTAGGAATCCTAACAATTGGTATCAGAGCCTGGTCCTCTATTTTCAAAAGCCTAACAACTTGAGGAAGATCTTGACACCGGTAGAGATGGAAAATTTAAGAAAGCAATTGGAAACAACTCTTTCAGACTATGATGCAGAAAAAGTGAAAAATATCAAACTTGAGGATGATATGAAGGCTGCACAGGATATCATTCAAGGAATTCAAGAAAATTACACTATAGCAAGAAATAAAAGAAGAGAACTTTGTGAGAAGATGCAGAATGATGAAGATGAAAAGGAATTTCTTAATGATCTGGTAAACAAGCTAAGACAAGAAAACACTACAATGAAGAATGAGATGCAAGATATGACTATGAGATTTTGTAAAGAAACTAAAAATTGAAAGAAGAATGAAGAAGACTTGGTTAGAAGACTGAATGATGCTGGAGATGAAAACACAAGACTCAGTCATGAAAATGATATGTTGAAGACAAATATGATGCATACACAAAATGATAGAACTGAACTCATGAGACAGAAAGGAATCCTGGAGAATGAACTGACTACTGCAAATAAACACATGGAGAAATTCAAGAAAAGTTTAGAAGA